>NC_090440.1:1929049315-1929352473 GCF_031143425.1 Pleurodeles waltl
AGGCATCTGCGCCGCTTCAGACGCAGCAGACATAAACGGGGTGAACGGCGCCGACTTGAAAGACGCCGGAACACCCAAGTCGTAGGCCAAAGGACCAGACGGACCTGCATGACTTCCACCCGGCGCCATGGAAGCAAAGATGTTAAACATAGCGTTCAAAAACGCTGCAGGATCCGATCCCGGAGTCGGAAAAGCCGGGTACTCTTGCTGCTGCACCGGCGCCGGCAAAGCTGCTGAAGAGGGTCCAGGTAACTCCTGGCCAGGAGAACCTTCAGGCCTCTGGGGAGGCTCGACCTCAAAGACCGACCCAGGTAACGTCGGGGTCGCCGGAGGTGTAGGGGTGACGGTCGGGCTTATCTCCCACGTCGGACGACATCGAGCCGACGGAGAAGCCGATCTAGACCTGGACCGTCCTTTGCTCGATCGGCGCCGAGATCCATGACGGCGCCGAGAACCACTATGGTGATGACGAGACCTAGAGGATCTCAAAGAAGACTCCCTCCTATGACGCCTCTCTTTCTTCTTCTTGGACCGGGCAAAGAATAACTTCGCCTCTCTTTCTTTGAGTGCCTTAGGGTTCATGCACTGGCACGAACCGCATGCCTCGACCTCATGATCAGAACTAAGGCACCAGAGGCAGTTTTCGTGGGGGTCGGTAACCGACATCCGACCCCCGCATTGGTTACAAGGTTTAAAGCTGGATTTTCTAGGCTGCGACATCGTAACTGTCCGTTGGTAACAGTAGCTCCCAGTGAGCCTCAAAGAAACAACCGTTATTCGGGCACGGAAAAAAGGGAACTGACGTCTGCACGTCGACGACGGCTTCTTATTGCCTAGATGACGTCATGTGGCGTCGCGTGGAGTCGGCGATTGTGACGTCATCGTCGACGTGCAGAGCTAGAAGAAATTTCCGTCTAAGGCTGGCGCGAGGGGGAGAATTCTTTTGGTGAGGAATCCACAGGTAGGTGTATCCATCAGAATATACAGTTTCACCTCCTACACAGACCATATCTAACCCCAGCCAGTTACAATAAGTACTATCCCATGGCATACCTCATGTGCCCACGCTGTCCTCAAGAGGAGGTGGATCTGCGCCACATGCTTTGGGCTTGCCCGACACTTCACCTCCATTGGTCTGTGTATCTCGTACAGGGACTATTGGAAATACCCAACTTGAACACATGGGAAGCCAGAGTCATAGGCCCCAGCCCCAGTGGAGGCCTAGAGGGGAGCCATAATTAAATGGGGGGCAGCAGAGGAGGCCATGGGCCGAGAGGAAGTGTGGGGCCCCTGATATCATCCAATCTCACAGCATTGGGTGATGATTCTCACCCATTTCGGGCAGTACCCCTGTGACAATACCAGGCCTCCATAGCGTGGGACACCTATGGCACCAGGACACATAGCTGATCTGTGTGACTTTCAAATAATATTTCCTGATATGCAATCAGAGACCCAGGCCCCCTCTCTTTGGGGATCTCCCCCTTCTGCCTTGACAGATACAAGCACCACGAGCCTACATGCCCCCCAACTGCACCCCTGCGCATAACATACAGAAAATCTGCAGCTTGCAACAGTGTGCCGACCCTGCCCCATATATCTATGAACAGTCAACGCCTGTCTCCCCTAAATCCTACCCAGTTATGTGACCCCTAAGGCATACATATTGTTCATACCTTAACTTGCATTCGCACATCCTTTAGAATGCACACATGAAGATTGTCACCTCCCATATTCTATTGATGGGTCAGCTTTGGAAATTGCGTCCAAGTACAAATACTTGAAAGTGATTTTTGATTCTAGAGGTGCATTTAAGGAACAGTGCTGTGCAATACAAAGAAGAAATAACACATTATTTGCAGCTTTTTCATCATTATGGTCCTCTTTAAAAGGCCTGTCCCTTACACCACAATTGCAAGTAATGGCCGCTAAACATACTCCTTCGCCCATTTATGAAGGGGAGTCCTTCAGAGGAAGAGCTGATAAGTTCCTACAATTGCATTGTCAACGATTTTATCAATGCCTTTCTTTTTCTTCCGTGCCAAGCTTCACCAGTTCAAATTCGCTTGGAGTTTGGCCTTAGGAGGCAGTTGACAAGTAGCCTGGGTGCTTACTTGAAATTCTGTTACAAACTGAGAAATGACCCAAGGTCTACTTTAGGCTCCATTGTGTGGGAAGCGATAAGGGACCCAAGTAATAACATGGCTCATGATTCTTTAAATTTGGCCTTAACAACCTTTATGGCTGAGGAGCTCTTTGTTAAATGCAGGTTGTGAGCTGGTTTGACCAGTCATCTATGGATCAGGGAAAAAGGTCTCATTCCTAATGGACAAAGCGAACAAGTTACTTACCTTCGGTAACGCTTTTTCTGGTGGATACACTAGCTACCTATGGATTCCTCACCTTATGAATTCATCCTTGCGCCAGCATCCGACGGAAAGTCTTCTTCCTAGCTGTCCACGTCATCGAGGACGTCATAATGGCACGGCTCCACGTGACTCCGTCTGACGTCACCGTGCCAATAAGAGGTCCTCGTCGGCGTGCTGACGTCAGTTTCACCCCATTTTTTACGTGCCTTTGAGGCGAACAGGTGAGAACCGACCCATAAAAAACGTAAAGAAAAATACATATACACAAGAACACTTCCCATAATTGCATATATTCACATGAAATAAAAGTATCAGAATACCCCCATATATATACATAAATACATATAAACTTTTGCAAGACATCTGTGCAATCAGGCAGGCAACAGGGAGGCGGGAGGGACCGTCAGGAATCCACAGGTAGCTAGTGTATCCACCAGAAAAAGCGTTACCAAAGGTAAGTAACTTGTTCTTCTGATGGATACAACTACCTGTGGATTCCTCACCTTATGAATAGAGTCCCAAAGCAGTACCGCACTCGGTGGTGGGTGCCTGCCTGATTACACCAAGAAATCCTGCAATACCGAGCGTGCAAAACGGCCGTCCCTCCTCACCTCAGAATCCAAACAGTAATGTTTTGCGAAGGTATGGAGGGACGCCCAAGTTGCCACCTTACAAATGTCCACTAATGGAACCACTCTTGCTAGGGCCGAAGTGGCCGACTTAGCCCTAGTGGAATGGGCCCCGATACCCTGAGGGGGAACTTTCTTCACCAGTGAGCAACAAACATTTATACACAGGATGACCCACCTGGAGACTGTTCGTTTCTGGACCGCTCTGCCCTTCCCCTGTCCAACATACCCAACGAACAGCTGATCATCCAGACGAAAGTCTTTTGTTCTCTCCAAGTAGAAACTAAGAGTCCTTTTAGGGTCCAATCGATGGAGCCTCTCTTCATCTTTAGAGGGGTGTGGAGGAGGGTAGAAGGAGGGAAGGGTAATAGTCTGTCCCATATGAAAAGGAGTGACAACTTTTGGCAGAAAAGCTGCCCTGGTTTTCAGCACCACTTTATCAGGGAAAAACACGGCAAATGGGGGTTTAACGGAAAGGGCTTGAAGCTCCCCAACCCTTCTAGCAGAGGTAATTGCAATCAAGAAAACAGTCTTTAGGACTAGGTATCTAAACGGGCATAAATGCATGGGCTCAAAAGGCGAACCCATCAGAAATGTCAAAACCAGATTTAGATCCCACTGAGGCATGTGAAAAGGCGTGGGAGGAAACTTATTAACTAATCCCTTAATGAACCTATTTACAATCGGAGATTTGAATAAAGAAGGCTGGTCCGGAAGGCAAAGAAAAGCCGACAGAGCCGCTAAATAGCCTTTAACTGTAGCTACAGCACAGCCTTTCTTTGCTAAATCTAAAGCAAACAAAAACATCTGAAAGGTGGGCCTTTAAGGGATCTTTTTGATTTTCTCCGCATCAAACCCAAAATTTTGCCCACCTACCGGCATAAATGGATTTAGTGGAGTGTCGCCTGGACGATAGAATAACATCCACTACATCCAGTGGGAGAGAAAAGGAACTCAGGTTGCCCCGTTCAATCTCCAGGCATGAAGGTGCAGGCTCTGGAGGTGGGGGTGTAGAACCTGCCCCTGCGACTGTGAGAGGAGGTCTGCCCTAAGTGGGAGACGGAGCGGAGGGCATTGAGAGAGTTGAAGAAGGTCGGTGTACCACACCCTTCTCGGCCAGTCCGGTGCCACCAAGATGACTTGGAACTGGTCTTGACAAACCTTCCTCAGAACCCGAGGAATCAAGGGTATGGGGGGAAACGCGTAAAGCAACTGGCTGCTCCAGGACATCTGAAACGCGTCCCCCAACGCTCCTTGCAACGGATACTGGAGGCTGCAGAACAACGGACAGTGCGTGTTCTCCCGAGTGGCGAATAGATCCACCTGAGGTGAACCCCACATCCCGAAGATGTAGAGGACCAGGTCCGGATGGAGACGCCACTCGTGATCTACTGAGTAGTGACGACTGAGACCATCCGCACGTACATTCAGAGCTCCGGCCAAATGAATTGCTATTAAGAAAATCTGATGGTCCTGAACTCAGGACCAGAGTCGCAGAGCCTCTCTGCAGAGAAGGTACGACCCTACCCCTCCCTGCATGTTTATGTACCATATCGCGGTAGTGTTGTCTGTCAGGACCTGAACCGACTGACCGCAACGGGAGGAAGGCCTTGAGCGCCAAACGTATTGCCCGCAACTCCAACAGATTGATGTGCAACATCTGTTCCGCTGGAGACCAATAACCCTTGATCACCAGGTCCCCCAGATGAGCTCCCCACCCTAGAGTGGAAGCATCCAATACCACTGTGGCCACCGGCGGTGGCAGCGAAAACGGTTTTCCTTGGGAAAGGTTGCCGTCCACCAATGAAGATCCGCTGCAGTGTCCTTGGAGATCCTTATCGAATCCCTGAGATCTCCTTTGTGCTGGAACCACTGCCTGCGGAGGCACCACTGAAGAGCCCTCAAATGGCAGCGTGCGTGAGTGACCAACAGAATGCGAGAAGCAAACAGACCTAGCAGGCGTAAGACTTTGAGGACTGGAACTGCCGCCTCATTCTGAAACATGGGAATCAACGCCTGAATGTCCCGAACCCGCTGAGGCGGGGGTAGGCCCGAAACAATGTTGTGTCCAGTACTGCCCCTATGAACAGGAGGCGTTGAGAGGGCTCCAGGTGAGATTTGGGTACGTTTACCGAAAAACCCAGATCGAACAACAACTGGGTTGTCATCCGCAGATGAGACAGCACAAGCTCTGGAGACTTGGCTTTGATCAACCAATCGTCCAGGTAGGGAAATACCGCTACTCCCTTACTTCTGAGATGTGCTGCAACCACTGCCATCACCTTCGTAAAAACTCGAGGTGCTGAAGTAAGTCCAAACGGAAGGACCGCAAACTGGTAGTGTTGCGACCCCACCACAAACCGGAGATACTTCCTGTGTGACTTGATTATTGGAATATGAAAGTATGCATCCTGCAAGTCGACAGACACCATCCAGTCTCCTTCGTTCAACGCCAATAGCACCTGCGCTAGGGTCAGCATTTTGAATTTCTCCTGTTTGAGGAACAAATTCAAAATCCTCAAGTCTAGGATCGGTCTTAGACGACCGTCCGCTTTGGGAATCAGGAAATATCTTGAATAACACCCCTGACCCCTTTCGACCGGCACCAACTCTATTGCGCCCTTTGATAACATGGCCAGAACTTCCTGTTGTAATAACAGAAGATGGTCTTCTGAACAAAATGAAGGACGGGGGGGGGAGGAAGGGAGGAGGGGACTCCTGAAAGGGGAGAGCATATCCTTTTTCCACAATCTGTAACACCCAAGAGTCTGTTGTTATCGACTCCCACTTGTGGAGAAAAAGACTCAGCCTTCCCCCTACAGGAGAGGTATGAACGATAAAGTGGGGAAAACTAGGGCTGCTTCTGCTGTTGTCCACCAGAGGAAGAGGATGATGATGAAGGCTGCTGGACTGCCCCTCTAGCTCTACCCCGCCCTCTAAAGGAAGGATAGGGCGGATTGGCAGGTTGTTGGGCCAAGTACTGGGACCTCCGAAAGGCAGAACCACGTGCAAACCCCCTGAATCTGCGAAAAGGTCTATAAGATGTAGCAGTGGTAGTCTGTAAGCCCAAAGACTTAGCTGTTGCCCGACTGTCTTTAAACCTTTCAAGGGCAGAATCTGCCTTCTCTCCAAACAACTTCTCACCATCGAATGGTAGATCCAACAAGGTGGTTTGAACATCCGAGGAAAACCCAGAGGCCCCTTGGGACCCACAGGTGCACCAGCAGGAGCCATAGACTGGAAAACGGCATACATTGCATTAAAAAATGCAGCCGGATCCGCTCCTCGAGCCAGGAAAGCAGGATATTGAAGAGTAGAGGACTGTCCTTGAGCCTGCTGCACATCAGGCTCCTGCGACGCCGGTGAAAACTGAGGGCTATGATGAGTCACCTCATAGACCGACGGCGCCGGAGATATCTCTGGACTACTGGGCTGAGGCGTCACAGTAGAGCTCATCTCCCATGTCTTTTGGCGTCGAGAAGACAGAGACCTCGACCTTGATCAGCTCAGCTCAGACCGGCGCCGAGAGTCATGACGGCGTCGTGAATCATGATGACGCCGCTTCTTATGCTTCTTTGATAAAGCATGGGAGGAATCCCTCTTATGGCCCTCCTACTTGGCTTTTGCCATGAAAAGCTTAGCCTCTCGCTCTTTTAGAGCCTTAGAGTTCATACTCTGGCACGACCTACACCCTTTGACGTCGTGCTCAGAGCTAAGGCACCAGATACAATCCAAATGTGGATCGGTCACTGACATCTGACCTCCACATTCCCTACAGGGCTTAAAACCGGACTTATTTGGAGGAGTCATTGTAACCACCAAAAACGCAACAGTAATCAACGAGCCAGGAAGAAAAACCGTTGGCGTCGAAGGCACGTAAAAAAGGAAAACTGACGTCAGCACGCCGACAAGGACCTCTTATTGGCATGGTGACGTCAGGCGGAGTCACGTAGAGCCATGCCATTATGACGTCCTCGATGTGGACAGCTAGGAAGAAGACTTTCCGCCGGATGCTGGCGCAAGGATGAATTCATAAGGTGAGGAATCCACAGGTAGTTGTATCCATCAGAAGGTATTGGCAAAAAGATCTCATGTGTGGATGGTAATAGGAATATATGCCCTCTTGAAGCTCAAACATACTTAGGATGTTTGTATAGCCTAAAGGCAAAACTAAAGCTGCAGCGCCTTAGTCTTAGAGACTTGCAAATGCGTCTAAACTCTCCTGTTTGGAAGAGAACACATAAAAGCAGAGTCTTCATGTCATCTCTGCAACTATCCTAAGGAAGGCATACGTCATATTGTTTGCACTTATCTAGTCCAAATGACTGAGCAGAAAGGGCTGCGGAGACAGTTCTTTATTAGAAACTCAATTTATACATGCCGGCAAGCAGTTGAAGTGTATTTCCAAGGGGATGATCCGATGTCTGTGGCAAATTTTTTAAATTGATGTCAATTGCGGAGTCCAAACTAGCAAAGCATGAGTTATGATGGTAACTTGCATTTACAATTCAGGTAAATGAGAAATGGCCTGACAAAACCGCAATAACAAATTTTTATTGTGTATGACTATAGTTGAGCAGGTTTGCTAATGCTGAGCTAGGAAGATTCTGATCTAGCAGATTAGCACAAAAAAGAATAGTATGATAATCTGGTTAATGTACACAGTAAAGTTCGATTGTTGAGGCTAAACTAGGGTTATCTTAACCTTGCAGTTTGGCAAAAGGGAAGAACAGTATAGAAAGTGCTGTATGCTTATTCTGAGTTATTTCTATTCTGTACTGATTAGTTCTTAATGGCAGCAGCATTATTTGTGAGGAAGATTTTAGTTGTGCCATATAAAATATTAAAATAGGTGTAAAGGGAACTAAACTAAAAACATGAATTTTATTGTACCATCTTTCAACCGCGAAAGTTTTTTAGTTAAGCCTGATTGTTCATGTTACGCTAGGAAGTTTTAATCTTGCAGTTTGGCACCAAAATAATAGTTTTGTAAGAGGTGACCTAGTATATGCACACATCACTTTTTAGGGTCGAGCCTGCATTGCTAGTAGTTAGAAAAGGGCTTGGAGCCCCATCCATGTCACGTCAATGTCTTTCATTGGTTCATGGGCTTGCCTTTTAAAATCTGCTTGCTTTCATTAGTGGAAGGCATGCATACGTCATGCCTTTTCCGGTGGTTAGCCCTGCTTGAGCGCAGCGACAAAGTACTGAAAACATACGAGGCTCGCTCTTTTCCGTCCGGTTTGTGGACTACTTTTTATCTTTTTTCACAGCGCGATTTCGCTTGGCAGAAGTCGAGCGCTTTGCATGACATCGACCATAGTTAACTGCACTTTTGCCGGTTACGTAGATAATTGCAATTTTGCTGATAGGTTTCACTACAAGTGAACTGTAGCAGCGCTATTGTGCTTTTTTCCCCATTTAATGTGGCAAGAAAATTCAGGTTGGGAGTTTACAACTGCTAATAGCTCTAACTCGGAGAAATGCGAGACCCGTTGCATTGCAAATGCTTGTTTCTTGACCCTTTTACTCTGAATAGACCTTAATGGTAACAACGATAATAGAGGAATGTCCTCATAGGCTGATAATTAAAATGTGAAAACGATCCATGCCTGCATAAACCTTGTATGCTAAAGCACATCTGTTTTTAATGAGATTGGGCCAATTTGAACGACTATAATTTATAGGTGGCCGTTTAAGAATCGGTTTGTCATTACATGGCTTATGACTAATGCCAAAGCCTTTTTGTTTTATGCAGCAGGAGTTGTATGATGATCAAAAGAAAAAGAAAATGGGTATCCAACCACTTTTTTGAGTCATGTTTTATTTAGAGATTTTATTGTATCAATATTGTAAGTTTTAATTAACTGAATAATAAAGTACTTACTTGCATAGTTATCACGCCCACAGCGTGCAATAGAAAGTTTTTGTGAAGCAGCATTTGCATGTCGGAGGCAAGCCATTACAACCTTGGCACTATAGAAGACCTGCGTTCAGCAGAGTGCCTTCGCTACGACTGAACAAAGGCTGTACTGCAATTATGCGTAATGTAAACATGTAAAAGAAGCCATGGTGGGCAATCTAGAGTTATACCTAAAGATCACCTCCCTCCCAATCACATCAGAGCCCAGACACTAATGAACAAAGCACAATAACCCCATAAGGCTGAGATGCCCTCGATTCAAAACATGCAGGATCCTCAGTTCAGATCGTAGTCCTAGTCGTGTTAAAAAAGGAAGAAAATGTTTGCATAGCTTTAAAGTGGTCCCTAAAAAGTTTATTGTGGCAGGATTGTAAATAACACTACACAGAAATACAATCCATACTGTTATCATTCCACAATGCTCAGTCTGACCAGTTCATTTTTCCATCATTTTGTAGTCTGCAAACCCTCCTCATAGGTTTGACAGACAGAGCTATGACCCATAAAAATGTTCATATCCCCTGGTTGCGCTTCGCCTGCTGCCTTAAATCTTCACATGCACAAACAAATGCAGCAGTCTTTCTGATTCATGAGGATATGTTGAGCAAAACCCGGAATCTGGTAGGTACCAGCTAAAAGTTAGTGGCCTAGAGGAGCGTGTCATGAAGGGGAGTGTCGTAGAATGGAGTGTTGTAGAGAGGAGTGAGAGACGTAGCGTGTTGCGGATTCCAGTGGAGAGGAAAAATGAGTGGAGCTGTGTGTCGTGGAGTGGTGTGTCATAGAGTGGAGTAGTGTATTGTGGAAAAGAATGGAGAAAAGTGAAGTAGTGTGTCATAGAGCAGAGTGGAGTGAAGTAAAGTGGAGTAGTATGCATGGAGTGGAGAAAAGTGGAGTAGTGTGTCGTAGAGTAGCCTAAAGTGGAGTAGAGGGGGTTGTGTAGAGTGGCAGAGTGTTGAGGAGTGAGTAGTGTGGCGTGGAATGTCACAGAGTGGGGTGATATAGAGTGAAGTAAAGTGTTGTAGAGTACAGTGGTGTGGCCTAAAGTGGAGTGCTGTGGAGTAGAGTGTCGTAGCGTGGAGTGGCATAGTGTCACGAAGTGGAGCAGCATAGGGTGTTGTTTCACAAAGTGTCCTAGGGTGGAGTGGCCTAGAGTGTCGGAGTGGTGTGACACAGAGTGGAGTAGAGTGCTGTAGAGTGGAGCGTCGTAGAGCTGAGTGTCAGAGAGGTGTGGAGGGAATTGCATAGAGTGGAGTGGTATAGAGGGAATAGGGTAGAGTGGAATGTCATAGAATGAAGTAGAGTGTTGCATAGTGGAGCAGCATAGAGCGTTATAGAGTAAAGTGGCATAGAGTGAAGTACAGTGGAGTGGTGTAGAGTGGAGTAGACTGTTGTACAGTGGAGTGGCACAGAGTAGAATAGACTGTCAGTGTGGAATTTCGTAAAATGGAGTGTTCTAGATTGGAGTGTCAGAGTGGAGCGGCAGAGTGAAGTAAAGTAGCTTGGAGTGGCGTAAAGTGGAGTAGAGTGGGAGGTCGTAGAGTGGCATGGATTGTCACAAATTGGCGTGGAGTGGAGGGGCACAGGGTGGAGAAACAGAGTGGAATAAATTATCGTAGAGTAGTGTAGAGTAGAGTTGCGTGAAGTGGCATAGGATGGAGAAGAGTCAGACTGGAGTGCACAGAGTGGAGTTGAGTGTCTTAGAGTGAAGAGGCTTAGAGTGTCACGAAGTGGCATAGAATGGAGAAGAGTGCTGTGGAGCAGTATCACCGAGTGGAGTGGTGTAGAGGGTGTGTCTTAGCAGAGAGTGGAGTACAGTGTCAAAGTGTCAGAGTGGAGAGTAGAGTTAAGTGTCAGAATGAAGTGGAGTAGTGTGGAGTAAAGTAGCATAGAGCGTCGTGGAATTGTGAGTCATAGACTGAAATGGCATAGACTAAAGTGTCAGAGTGGAGTGTCATGGAGTGTCATAGAGAGGAGTGGCAAGGAATAGAGTGGAGGGCTTAGAGTAAAGTATTGTGGAGTGCTGTAAAGGGGAGTGAAGTGTCAGAGTGGCGCAGAGTGGAGTGAAATAGAGTGTCAGAGTGGACTGGCATAAAGTGAAGTATACATGGTGTGGTAGCGCACTGCTATTACAAACAACACATTTTCAGCTGTAATTACTAAAACATTTGCTGATAAAATTATACAGCACATAATTGTTAATGTGTGGAAATGGCATCACCTAATGTATTGTTTTGTTTTCATTGTAATAAAATGTTTGTTTCCACCACACTTCAGAAATACAAAAAGAACGTGCTTCATTTGTGCTTTCCCCACTGCTATATCTTGAAATATCTGTACAGCTCATTTGCATTCATTTAAATGTTGTTGTGTGCTAGAAAAAAAACTTTCCTTTCCGACCCCAGATTGTCACATACATCCTTTCACTTTGAAGTTGGTGAAAGCAAAGTAAACACCAATCACCCTCGGTAGATAGAGTTAGACATTTGAACTCTGACCTTCAATGCACAGCAAAAGTGACAAAAGAAGAACACAATTTAAAAGCCTGTTTAGAGAAAGTGCCGATTTGTGGAAGAATACAAGGAGCAATGGTAAACAGGTAATATTCCGGGATGAGAAAGAAATGCTGGACAGCCTAAAACAAACAATGCAAGCAAATATGAGTTACAAAGCCAATGTAAGCAACGGGGAATTGAATTCCCAAGGAAGCGTTCAGAAGGTCCCGAAGACGTTTGTGCAAACCAGACAGCTGCATTGTCTGGTAGGCTTTGACCCGAAAAGGACTGCTTTAGGTATGGAATGCATGTCTGAACTGAACGTTTGATAACTGAGCAATTTTTAGATGTAAAACATACCACACACATTGCAAAGCAAGCACTCTATAGGTGGGGGAATGGTTCACATATTAAGTCACTTGACATAAGGGACATTCTTTTCTGGGGTGGAGCAAACGCTTTGTGTATCGTAAATAATCAGTAACAAAAGGCAGCTAAACAGTTAAAGCTGACTGCAGCCAGACCTAAAAATGAGTGGTATAATATTTTAACAACTAAACATTTGTTAAACCATTTTGAGGAAAACAATACATATAAATATCTTTTACTAAGAAAAACATATAGTGCTATTCATGTAGCACCACTAACAAAGCTAAGGAAGATAAAAGCTGTTCATTTGATGGTTGTTTTCGTGTGGGAATTAATTCTTTCTTGTGTAGAATAGCTAGCTCTTTGACAGTAGGCGCTTCAGCTCATGCTGGAAGTTGTGGTTCCTACGGCAACAGTGGCTTACTGTAAAGAAGATTAGCAGTGACTTTTGCTAATCTGCTAAGAGAACAGATACCACAGAGTGGTCTCACAACCGCAGTAGTCACACCTTGGATTGTAGCCACTAAAAAAGCTGAAAACAGCTTCACCACAAGGAAATAAATCATAACTCGCTCAAAAGAACACCAGAAATTCATTAGCATTCAACACAACTGAGGCATACCCATTAAAAAGCGAAACACAGTCATTAGGAGACAGCCCACACCCAAAATTCTACATCGGTCAAAGAAGAAAATGGTAATTCTGGACGATCACCTATAATACTTACTGATCACAATTGGGCAAAGGGATATAGGAGTGCTACAGTTAGGGAAGAGTCACATAGATGAGTGTTCATGAAAATGTCAGGGTTATCTGACAGACTTTCCACACTAGGGCAGTCAATCAGGTAACATTGCACGTTAAAATGGGCACAGCCACTTAGGGTGGAATGCTCAAACAGGCTGCTAAGCAACCACACAAAAAGTGTCCTCATAGGCCACAGAAAGCATTTGAGTCGGAGAACTTCAAGATTATAATAACTTTAACGAGATGAAAAGCGTGGAATGGGCTGCAGATTGGCAACCTCGAGGTTAATCAACGGAGAATATCAATATAGTTTTACGTTTGTTCTTTTTTTCTCTACTCAAATGTAACATTAGGGGACAGCTCTGGATCCCATCAATACAGAGTGTCACTTCCGAGAAACAAGAAAATCTTTGTTAGTTGCCAAAGGTCACAGAGTTTTGAAATGGTTACTAATTATTCACTAAAAAAAAAAAGAAGCTTTCTGTTTCTTTTTTCGAGTCTCAACGTTGCCATTTCTTGTTTCATGGAGACGTTATTGTGGCTCCAAATTTGGTACATTTGAGCAATAGAAAATTAATGTTGCATGCATGCCATCAATGTCACGTTTGGACACGTGAGACGCAGAAACAAATGAGTGCAGATGTGTTCAAGGGTTTCTGTAAAGTCCATATGCGTTCATGTAAAACGGAGATACACCTGCGTGCATTAGAGTGGTTCTGACCTGATGAAATACAAGCAGCATTTAAAACAGCCACGAAGAGACCTGCTACTTCTTGCTGAAGAATGTGAATCACCCAGAAACACTTGTCCAGGAATGCACAGAAATACTAGCACTGGCTGAACCAACTGACGATGAACATTTCCTTACTTGTGAGTTCACGAGAATGTCAGTAACAAGTAAGCTGTTTACCTTTGTTAACACTTTTCTGGTGAATACCCTATCTAACTGCGATTTCAACATCGTTTGAATTTTACCCAGGTGTCAGACTGCATCTAGAAACTTTTCAGCAGTACCCCTGTGCAGCAACAGGTGGAGTCGTGCCACTACCCTCCAGCTGTATATAAGCGCCACTCACACATGCTGACATCAGTTGCTTCCTAGCACATCCATATCCCTAGATGCAGAGCCCAATAACAGATTGGCTTTGACTAGTGTTCTAGATGTGGGACCTTATTAGATGGAAGAAGAGTCCAGTTCACAGACTTGGAAGACAGGAGGGTCAGTGAGGAATCGGAGGTTAAAGTATCCACCAGAAAAAGCATTATATCCACCCGAAAGAACATTACTGAAGATAAGTAACTTCTGATGTCTACTTCTAACTTCCGATTCCTCACCTTCTGAATAGACACCAAAGCAGTACCTCCCTGGCGGTGGGCCTGAGAATTGGCTCAGACAAAAAAAATCCTTCTGGACCACATGGGCAAAGTGTTCTTCTATATGCGTCTGACAGTCTAAACAGTAGTGCTTTGTTAACGCATGAAATGCCACCCATGTAGCAGCTTGACAGATGTCAAAAACAGGCACTCCACTCGCCAGCGCAGTGGTAGTAGCTTTGGCTCTGGTGAGATGAGTCTGCAAACCTTGTGGGAGCTGCTTCCTAGCCAGTGGGTAGCAGATTTGAAAGCCCAGAATGATCCAGGAAAGATGGTCCTTTTCTGCATTGCCCTGCCCTTGCCTTTCTTCACTCCAGAGAATCCAACAATGAGATGATCGCCCACAAGATGATCCATGGTACAATCAATGGAAAAGCCGAGAGCCAAAGGATCCAGCCAATGAATTCTCTCTTCCTCTTTAGAGGGGTGAGGTGGAGTGAAGTTTGTCGGGCACTGTTCATTTAAAAAAATGACAACTCGGGAGCTGACAAGCTTTGAGAAATGAATCAACCCATACACTAAACATCGTTTTTCCTTACAATACAGAACCAGAGCCATAGGGCAAGAGCTGAGAAAATGGATGTATATGGGAGAGAGAATGGAAAAATAAGATTGTGGATAGTTGGGCAAATAGCACCAAAACATCTAGCTCATCCAAAACATAGAAGTACATTACAAGATGATGATGCTACCATAACTACACTAAGCTAAATTGTTTGTTCTCTGCTATTCCAGAGGTGTTGGAGAGACAGGAGGGAAAGCGAGGATAGCTTCTGTATCTGGTGAGAAAATGTGACACTTTTAAAATACTGAAAGGAGAGTCTTAGCACCATAAAGGAAGTTCTAGGTATCAAGATGACCAGAGACCCCACATTTATATCTTTCTAGATATGAGAGATTGAATGCTTTAGGAAACTACGTAGCAAGGTAGACAGACATGAACCGCTAAAAAGCTTGATACATCAGAGTACTAGAGACAATGTCAGCCTCCAGACAACCCTGCTCTGTATGTAGAATCTCAGACATCATTGTAGTGGAATAGAGTTTACTCCCTAAATAAAACCCTTAAGCCATTTAAGAACATAAGAGATTGTTAATATATTATTTGATGAGTAACCTGGGATGGGAGTGCACCCACGTGTTCTGCCATCATGGTATCTGGAGGATTGGGCTTCATTCTCCTACTTTCTTTCATATTAGTTATGTGTGGACACTTTATCTTTCACTACCTGTGGCTATTTGTAACCTCTGTACTCTCATCCTTCTGTTTTCCCTACTCTCATTCCTTTCTTCCTTCTTGAATCTTCTATCACTCCCACCTGCCAAACATCAGATTCATGTTATATGGTGTACCCATGTATTACTCTATTGCATTAAAGTGCTATCAGCTCTGAGTGCATGCCACATCAATACTGCAGTCTCATATCTAAGTGTTAACTGTAATGACCACTGTAAATATAAAACTGCTACATTAGGGGTAAAGAAGCATGTCAACTGGCACAGGTGACAGCTTTGGAAGTTCAGAATCCTCTCTACAGAGCAGCAAGTATATTGCTGCCCATCTGAAGATTGTACTTGTCAACTGGCATAGGCCAGATCTACACTAAAGCAAATTTCCATCGAAGAAGCTAGGCAGTGCTGGACAGCGTCGACCCATTGGGTCTATGAGCTTGGAGGCATATCTAGTAAGCTCCTGTCTGGCTGGCACCAGAGAAAACACCATCCAGAATTGCACCGTCCATTTGTGATTTCCATGGTGACCTTCACAAATGCATGCATGAGGTTGCCCAAGTATCTGCAGTTTATTACCAAACATTACACCAGCGACGCCACAACAGCTGGTATCTCTGCTACTGTAGTAGATTCCTCCTAGCCTCAATTCCCCATCCTTGGCCCCCGGACCAGCCACAGTGTAGGAAGTTAATGAAGCCATCTAGGACCTAGCTCTGGGTAAAACACCTGAGCCGGATGGATTTCCGATTGAATTTCTTAAACAATGCTGGTCCCTTCCGCTTCCTCATCATGTAGCGCTCTACACTGAGGTGGTGAGTCATGGATTGTTCCCTCCGGAATTCGACATAGCCACTATTGTTGTGTTACCCAATGCTGGACAACCCCTGGACCACTGCTCCTCATATAGGCCTATTTCCTTGATAAACGCCAACATCAAGGTCTTTGCTAAGATCCTACCATGTCGACTGTGCCAGGCCCTACCCCATCTAATCCAGCTGGTCTATGTGAGTTCATGCCCAACAGGAGTACCCGTCACTGTATTCGGAGAGTGCATCTCACCTATTCTGACGCACATTGTCTTATCATCCCAATGGTCCTACTACTAATTGATTTTGAAAAGGCCTTTGATGCCGTAGCAAGGGCCTTTTTGGATGCTGTGCTGAGGAGGCTGTGCTGAAGCGAATGGGCTTTGGCCTTTTTTCCACTGGCTAAATGGCCCTTTATATGCTGCTCCTATCGCTCAGGTTCAGGTTAATGGAGTCCTAGCCCTATCTTTTCTAATCTGAAAAGACCCGACAAGGATGCCCCCTGCCTCCCTTGTTGTTCGCATTGCTACGACTCATTAAATGCGACGCCCAAATCGAGGGATGGTCTTGGGAGAGAAGCCCCAAGGAGCACATAGTTCTCTGTGCAGATGATATCTTATTATTTCTCGGAGATCCGCAGTCATCAGGCCCAAGATACCTTCTAGATCCTTCACCTCTGCAGGGAAGTCTGTCCTGCGTGTTAACATGTACTAATCTCTGTTAGTGCCGGTTGAGGGGGATGTAAATGGACACTCAGTGTCCCATAATCCCAGTGCGCGGTCTCTCTTTTAAATACCTAGGTATCTATATCTCCCACCTCCAAGAACTGGTGTGGAATCTTCACTTTCAGCCCCTTATGAATGGACTGACCAGGGACTTAAGAAAGTGGGGTTGATTGCTTCTAAACCCCTTGGACCAAGTAGCATTGTTTAAAATTATGTGGCCCCAATGCTTTGCAAGCTTCCCACACGGATCCCTTGGAGATGGTTCCAGACACCGACGTCAAGGACCACAGATTTTTTTTCTGGACGGGGTGGGTTGCCACCGGGTGTCCTTTATCAACGGCAGGAAATCTCCATATGCTGAAGGACTGGGAATGGCAGCACTTTAAGGCTATTGCCTTGCTGCGAAAACTACAATGACTGGTTTAATGGAGGATGGGATAACCCCCATTTACCAGGTAGAACTACATATCCTCGGATTGGATGATCTCCTGTCCCTGCTCTACAAAGCCCAAATTCCTCAACATCTCCCTGATTACACTGGGGTGACCTTGCTTTGCTGGAGAGCAGCACTTTGGTTCATTAACTGGGATCGCAAACTCACCGGACAAACGGTGTTATGGTGCAGTACATGTGTACACCAGGTGGTGGGTCACAAAGGTTTTACATCTTGGGACAAAATAGGGATTACTTGTCGGGAGGACATCTGGAGTGGTGGTGTACCGATGTCATTTCAAGACATGAATGCACATTATCAATGTTCTGGTACACAATTTTACCGCCATCTCCAGCTAAGTCCTGCATTACCAGACCATATTCCTGCAAATATCCAGATTTGGGTTTTAACCCCTTCGAGGCCAAGCTTTAATGGCGAGGTTGGTCAAAAGAGCTATTCTCAGGATCTGCCACTCATTGACTGTCCATGCTCTAGACCGCTTCTCTGTCCTACGACAAAAGTGGGGGTTATGGGTGGGGGAGATGGATGATGAAGAGTGGCTTGGGCCTGTATGGCCCCTAGGGAA
This sequence comes from Pleurodeles waltl, assembly GCF_031143425.1. NCBI lineage: Eukaryota > Metazoa > Chordata > Amphibia > Caudata > Salamandridae > Pleurodeles > Pleurodeles waltl. The sequence goes on from NC_090440.1 coordinate 1,929,067,002, forward strand.
CTGGCTAACTCCTCACGTCTTTGCATGGTTCAGCTCAACTACTTACGTATGGCATATCTGCCCCCTCATTGAAGCTTTTTCCATATGGTTTGGACTTCCCCTGCACTGACCCCTTTCTGGGGAGAAGTGGAATGCAAGAACTCTATGGTGCTTGGCCGACACGTTGCCCTTACCCCCAAGGTTGCTTTCCTGGGTCTTTTGGATGGGGCTGGGGGAGTGAGAATGGAAAATAACTTTTGTTGGAGTGGCTACCATAGTGGCCAAACAAGACAATGGCCGCAATTGGAGATCACCAGTGCCCACCCCCCCTTCACTGGAGATGTGGAGGAAAGGTATAGACTGTTGGGTTTGCCACGAAAAAACGATTCATGAAATTTCATTCACTGAGTGCAAATAAGCAGTGAAAACCAAGTTACTTATCTACAATAATGCTCCTTCAGGTGGATACTCTTTGCAACCACAGATTCCTCACTTTTAATATGTGCCTAGGAGCCAGACTGAATTGCTCCCACGTGCTCTGCAGCTCCACATAGACTTTGTTCTGTCCCAAAGTGCTGATGGGGCTGCATATAAGAATAACCTCTGCATGTCAGTCAGTTTGTTTCTTGACTCTGTCCATGGCCTTGGGCGCAGAGCCCATCAATAATCAGACGTACCAGTGTGCTCATCTCTCATTTGGGACTTTTTACATTGAAAAAGGGACAATTCTACAACACGTGGGGAGAGGAGGCAGTGAGAAATTTGTGGTTAGATAGAATATCAACCAGAACAAGCATTACCAAAGGAAAGTAACTTGTTTTTCTGAAAGATACTTCTAACTGCAGATTTTTCACCTTTAGAATAGAAAGCAAAGCAGTACCTCCCAAGGGTGTGTGTCTGTGGAAGGCTTAGATGAAAAAGTCCTGTAGGACTGAATGAGAAAAATTACTTTCCTGTCAGACCTGGCTATCATGGCAGTAGTGGTTCGTGACATGTGGCCTGACAGATGTCCAGGACAAGCAGTACACAGGTCCGCCTGCCTAGTAGTGCACCAAGCCACAAACTTGTCTCAACAGCAGATGTCTACTGCTTTCGTGGAGGGATGCCTGGATGCCAGACAGAAATCAACTACTTTGGAAGTAAGGTCAAATGAGATCAACTGCTGCAACTCAATCTCCAAGCATGGAGATTAGAATTTTGTAGGCCTGGGTGCAGGAGCCTGCCCCCGTGCTGTGACCAAAGGTCCTCCCGAAGCTGTAGTCCAACTGGAGAATAGATGCTTATGTCCAGGAGTTCCGGTAGCACACTCTCCTTGCCCAATCCGATGCCACTAGGATGAACTGGACGTTCCTGATCTCCTTCAGAACTTGGGCCAGGAGGGGCAGCAGCAGAAAGACATTAAGAAGTCGTATGCTCTACTCTGTCTGGAATGTGTTTCCAAGAGAGCCTTCTAGAGAATTTCAGTGCACTTATCTTTTGACAGTGCGTTCTCGGCAGACCCAAAAAGATCTAGCCATGGTTCCATGATGGTTGATGCCCTGTGCCATGCCAGGATGTAGCTGCCTTTCATGGTCCACCATGCAATGCCGGCTAATGGAGTCCACCCTGGTGTTGAAAGATCCCGCCATGTGGTTCACAACCATGGAAATGCCCGACGCTACAGCCAACTTCATAGACGAAGTGCCTCTTGGTACGGGATCCCAGCCCGCCCTTGTTGGTACAGTATCACAGCGGCGGTGTCTGTGAGAACTTGAACTAGACTAATTTTGATGGATGGTAGCAAAACGTTCAACACAAGGCAAATGGCCCGCATTTCCAACAGGTAGATGTGGAAATGAGTTTCCAATGGCGATCAGACTATTCTCATCTCCACCTCCCCCAGATGACCTTTGATTCCCAGTAATAAACACATCCATCACCATAGTCCCCTCTGACAGGGAAAGGGGTCTGCCACCAACCCAACTGTGGTTGAGCACTACTGCAGGTCTTGTACAGTTACCTCCAAAACATGGATAATCTGACAGAATCCCTTCATGCTAGACCCACTGAGACTTCAGGATTCACAGCTGATATCACATATGCCTCCTGGCATAGTCAATGACCAGGATGCAGGAGAGCCAAAGAGACCCAAAAGCTTCAGAGTCACTCTCACCAAGACTCAGGCTTGAGGTTGAAACATCAGGTTCATAACTAATGTCCTCGACTTGTGATGGAGGGAAGGCCTGAAATTGCACAGAATATAGGATGGCTTAAATGAAATGGAACCTCTGAGAAGGAGCCAGGTGTGGCTGCGGCATAGTGACAGTGAACCACAATAATTTCAGAAGGTTTGTTATCATCTGGAGGTGGTCTATGAAGGACTGTGGTGAGCCTGCCAACCAGTTAGTTATCAAGGAAGGGGAAAACTGGAATCCCAACCTCCAAAAGGTGCACTGCGACCACTGCCATCACTTTTGTGAACAACCAAGGCGCACCGGTGAAGCCGTAAGGTAGCATAGAAAATTGTAACCTCTCCTGGCACACCTTGAACTTCAAGTAGCTTCTGTGGGACTGCAGGTCAAGTAAACGAAGGTAGGAGGCATGCAAGTCCAAAACCATCATCCCGTCACCTGGATTCAGGGCAAAAAGAACCCGGGCCACATGAGCATCTTGAATTTCTCCCTCTCAAAAAAACGAAAATTGTTCTGGGGGGACAAGATCTAAAATAGGACCAAGACCTCCCTCCTTCTTCAACATGAGTAAATGGCAGGGGAAACAGCCAGTCCCTGTTTCTCTGGCTAGAACCCTCTCTATGGCTCCTGTGGCCAAAACAGGCTCCACTTACTGGAGCAAGTCAAAAAGAAATAGCAGGGCATAGCCTTGTAAAACAATCTGAAGGACACACCTGTACCTTTTGGATGTTATATTTTGCCACTCTGGGAGGGAATGTCTGTTCCTGCCTGCCACAGGTGGGTTGTCCCTACCCCTGACCTTGAAAGGGCTGGGGTGCCTGTTGTAGAGGCGGTGGGCCTTGGTGTTGCCAGTACAACATACCTCTGGGGTAGCCTCGAAAGGAATTAAATTACTGAGGGTACTGTCTTGATGAGTGGAAAAGCTTATGTGACAGGGTACATTTGTACAGCTTTGGAACGCAACCTCGGTTGGGGTAGAGATTGATTTGGCTCAGATCCTGATAAGACTACTGGGACGTGGTATTCCTCCGGCACAGACAGCATGGTTTTTGGAGCGGGATTTTAAGTTGGTTCTGATGTCAGAGCGGAACCAGAGAGCAGTTAAAGAGGCAAAGATGGTGCAGAGTACAGATACACCGGAAATAGCCTGACTTGCAGCACCCGCAGAAACTTTCACAAATTGGCTTCTTTAGAAGGTCTCAATCTGTTGCGACAACACTGAAATGCAGGATACACTGGGATCAGCAGCAGAATTGGCTCCTTAATGGGGGACCAGGAGCAAAACCGAGAGACACCCTGACGTTCTCACAACTTCTCTGGCTGAGAGTGGTAGGACTGAGACAAATTCTGCTTGACCTTCTGCTTCAACTTACCAGATGACTAGGACATGGATGAGGAACTGTCTCCAGAATAGGTCCATGCCCTAGATTTCAAGGAGAACCTCTGACTTTTTTTTTTTTTGGTGTTTAGCAAAGTACAGCTTCACTTTGCACACCAGAATGGCCTTTGGATTCATAAGGGCACACTCCTCACAGGGCCTGTAGTCGTTTTAAGACCCAAACACCTTGGGGAGTCTGCCTCAGATATTTGTTTGCAACAGTCCCCTCAAGCTTTAAACGCTGCAGTTTTAGGAGGAGACAGTTTCATTGAACACTGGAAAAAATTGAATTTTAAGCAGAACTGTACAACTGATGATGAAAACATTGGAGTGAGCTCTGGAACCATGTATGAAGATGCAGAAAGGAAAGGAATTCACATTGATGCACTGGTGTGGTGCCTATATGCAGCTCCATCATCACTTCAGTGACAGAAGGAAGTCAATACAGAGCTGCATGCATCACTCACCGGTGCATGGAAGAATTGCGATTTAAATCTTCTGGATACAGTCTGGTGCCTTGCTTACACCCCAACTTTCTATATTTGAAGTATGTGATAATGTTGCCAGAGAGAGGCGTAAGCCTAACCGAGAAGAGAGATTGTTTCTTATTTAGGTGTGAAAAAATAACATCCTAAAATTGTAAAAGTAAAAAAAAAACTAAAAAAAAAAAAAAAAACTGCTGAAGGCACGTTATGGCTGCAATCATTAAACATGGAATTTAACCTATGCAGAAATGAAAACAATAAGTTGAAAGTAAGATTTTTCACAGGAAAAAAGTCTGTTAAAAGGAAGTAAGGGCTGTTTACTCAGATGAGCATGTTATTAAAAAGGAAAAAAAATCCTAAAACAATTTTGGAACACATCTCCATAATTTTCCTCGACTTATGACCTCACATGTTATGACAGATGGCATCACAAGCTATAACATAACTGGTGGTGACATGCAATCATACCACTATTGATGGCATCAAACACATCACAAGACCAATCAACACCTCTGCCCACCCAACCCCTCTGAATTAAATATTCACTCTCACCCAGCAGTCTCCTGATACCGGGACTGGCCTCGCACATTGAACGTGAAGGGGTATTGAGGCCCAAACTCATTTTGAGTGTCGCCAGCAGGCCATGGGTGTGGTTTGGCCAGGCCCAGTGTGCAATAACCCTAGCCAGAGTTTGCTGAACATGCCCTTAGGCCAGTCGCTCTGCAATTTGGGTGCAGGGCCTTTCCTTCAGCTAGGTCCCACACTAGGCCCTAAATTCCACACCTCAACCCTTAACACATACACAACATGGTCTTTAAGCACGAGCAGTGATCTCTTTGAGCCTTCAAAATGACCTGCATGTATGTCCCTGCTACAAGAAAAGATTGAGTATTCACCCAGAGCTAATGGTGCTCCTTTTTGTGCTACGCCATGCATTTGGTTCGGCCCTGCACTGACTTGCCTGGAGTTCCATAACAATTTCACTGAGGTCATTGCTGTTATTTGTGAAGTCATCTGTGATGTGCAAAATCATATGCATTGGAAAGGGGTTGACAGTTATGGTTGCACCATAACTTGTGAATTTCACTGGGTCATTTTTTTTTTTTTTTTTTTTTTTTTTTTTTAAACAAAAACTGTAAGGAATTGGGTTATTAGTTAGCTGCGAAGGATGTGAGTTCTTTGCAATTAACAGGTTTGCAATTAGGATCCAAGTTTCCTATTGTAGCACTTGACTCTCAAAGGGTGACGAAGTTGAGGAGTCCAAGATCTACTCAAGTAGGGGGATGTGGGCTAGCAATTCAAATTCCCTGGCACACAACAATACTCAATAAATTATTGACTAGTCAGCGTTTTTTCTTTTAAAAAGGAAAGTACATTTATTACACAAACCCTAATAAATACTACACATTTAATTATAGGTATGTACATTATGTAGATGGAAATACCTTTGGTGACACCCTTTATAACAGATTTCACCCTCCATCTATACCAGATGCAACATTACAGTATAAAGGGGGTGTCATTTATAAGGCAGGCCAATTAGCTTTGCATACCAGCTTTGTCAGTGGGTCACCACATTAATAAAACAGTCACATCATGATTCCTGTGGCCAGTAAAATCAATGGAAACAACAACCATATTCAAATGCATTCACTATTAAAATAAGAATTGTAGTGCTCCACAAACATGTCCCTTTTTCTTATACACTCTGCAGGCCACAAAAATGCAGCCACAGGACCAGCCACTTGGGAGATCCCCTCACAAATGGACCAAACAGCAAAAGCTCCTGCTCCAGGGGTGCTTGAAAATGTAGTAACATGGTCTGGGAGTGATAATTTCTATGACTTCATAGACTTAGGTCAAATTTATGGAACTTTCTTTGTGGACTGCTGTGATCCTGGCAGCCTCTAACATACAAATTGTTAGCGGTGCTCCTGCTAAGTCCTGCACTAACACAAGCAAATGTCTATACAGATATAAACTTGCAATGCATTATGGGGTGCTTACTGGTACACTTTATGGATAACTAATGAGGGGGTTGGCCCGCTCTCTCCACTTCATTTTTGCAGCTTCAGAATGTGCCATTTTTACTTCTTTTTGACTGGAGGGTGCTCGGGTCATCCACAGGCTTATAGATTCATTGGGGGCAGTGGGGAGAGCTCGAAAGCCCCAGCACATCCACCGGCTCCCTGCACTCTGCAGGAGATGGCATCTACCTTCTTCTGCTCCCACCTTGCAGGAGCACAGAGAGGGAATCATCCAGAGTGCCCCCCACCCTTACCTGGGCACTTGTAGGAGGCAATGCACCCACCAACTGGTTGTGGTCCTGGGTGATGGTGTCCCTCGTGCCCAAGTTCCTGTCCTAGCCCTCCTCCAGGTACAGGGTCAAGGGATGGGTTCTTGGGACCATTCAATGTTGCCGCACCCACGTAAAGATGAGTAACCCATGGGCAATCTAGTGTCAGGGGAGCGGTCCTTCTCACGCCCACTATGCCACTACCACAGGTAAAAATATTAAATAAAAATTATCCAACCCCCCGGGCTCTGCCCCAACCTAGGAGGATTTTTGGAATTGGCAGTGGAGCACCACACGCTCGGTTTCTCATTTTCTCAGTGGTTAAAGTTCAAATAATTAAAGAAGGGTAGCTCAGACCCCACCGGGCCGATTTTATTTAGGTTTCGATCACTTTTGCTCCTGGTGGTGATTCCAACAGACCTCCTAGCCTTCGAAGGAGTACTCGGGCCAGCCTTCTCCTCTGCCTGGCTCCTGGTGCTCCTCTCCTGCTGTTGAACGTATCTTACACAGCCGCTCTGCAGCCAGCCAGTCAAAAAACCCTCCTGCCTGCACTCCCAGGCCCCATGGCCTCCAGGCTGTCTTGTAGAGCACCTGGGGATGGGGGCCTAGGTGGGGCAATGGAATCCAGGTCTACCCCCAACTGGTCCTTAGGAGGCATAAGGGGACCACCAACAGTGACCTTGGAGAGACCCACCTTAGTCCTGGGGTCAGCTGGATTCAAAGTCCTTAGTCCAGGCATTAGGTGGTTTATCATTTTAGCTGGCTATTTTCTACACTGGTGTCAACACCCAGGTCCAGGATCACCTACTGTCTCTCTCTTGTACAGGAGTTTTTAGGTGGAGGTGGAATGTTCTAGCTGCCAGGCACCCCTGGCCAATCCTGGGATACCATATCATTCCTCCACCCAAATCACAACCCTCCTGCACAGCATTTTGGGGCAATCCAAAATGGCACCATCAAGCTTTCTGTGAAAAAAGCTCCTTTAAGGGCCTCAGTTCCGCTCCTGGTTGACATCACTGCCAGATCCCTTCCCACCAAAACATCAATGGAGAGCCCCTCCTGTGTTTGGTCCAGATGTCTGGGCTTCTTCCTTTGTTTAGTGGACCTGGGTTGTCCCAGCCCAGGTGCTGTATGACAAGCTAATTATCACATACAGGTTTTCATCTCCAAGCTTTCCTTCCCAGGAACTGAGCCAATTTCTGATAAATGCTCCTTTTGTGTGAGGAGGCCTTGTTTCCTCTGCTGGGGAGCTGCCTGTAATCTGATTATGAGCAGAGTCAGAGAAATATGTAAATTGCTGAAGTCTGATAAGATTTGGATTTATTGTGTTGGGAACTGCAAAATCAAACTTCGTTGGCATGTTTTACCATAGTTTCACATGTTACTGAACTGTGTAGGCTGAAGTGCTGCGAAACTACACTTTAAGGCCCTTAAAGGTGCATTTCACAAACACACTTCACTGAAACAAAAACAAAGGCTAAAAGGTTCACGTTTTCCCACACAAAGCCGCAGCAATTCAGCAGTTATAGTTATACTTATGTTAAGAAACTATACCTCGTAGCCTAAGGTTACTTTATGGTACGAGTTATTGTTTCTTCAAATAAGTATAACTATAACTACTGAATTACTATGTTTTTGTGTTGGTGAAACATGAACCTAACTATAACATCCCTGTAACTTTTTTTCAGTGAATTTGTATTTTTTTTTTTAAACATGAAGTCATATATATTTACCATACTTATTAATGCCTTCGGCCATACCCAGCAGGCAGTTGGTGTGTGAGTGGCCGTAATTTCCCCCCTCCCATTGTGCTTCATATCCACGGATCCTGCGCAAAGTTATAATGGTGGTTGTGCTGATAACTGTGGTGGATCCACATATCGGGGACACTCAGGGACCCCTCCATGTGTCCTATGGGGTCATGATATCAGTATCCTGACCTCTTATGTGTTTTTACACTTTATTTTAATTTTCCCTGGCCCAAGCAACAAACAAACTGGCAGGTGCGACTTTCCTATCAGGTGGCACCAGCCAATCAGGGACTTGCTTTTCGCCAGGATCCGTGGATCGCCTCACAGGTAGATCCGTGAAGGTTCCAAGTCCCTAGATATCCATTGTTAGACCTGGCAGCTTTGTGGCGTGTCTCCCCTGTCTTTTTGTCTTCTGACCTCCTGGTTTTGGACTCTGTTTTTGCTGGTTTATTGTCTCTGCGCACCTTACCACTGCAAATCAGTGCTAAAGTGCAAGTGCTCCCCATATAAATTGTACTGTGGATTGGTTTATCCATAATTGGCATATTTGATTTACTAATAAGTCCCTAGTAACATGTCCTAGAGGTGCCCAGGGCCTGTGAATCAAATGCTACTAGTGGGCCTGCAGCACTGGTTGTGCCATCCACATTAGCAGCCCTGTAAACATGACTCAGACCTGCCATTGCAGCGTCTGTGTGTGCAGTTTTAAACTGTCAATTCGACTTGGCAAGTGTACCCACTTGCCAGGCCTTAATCTTCCCTTTTACTACATGTAAGGCACCCCTAAGTTAGGCCCTAGGTAGCCCCAGGGGCAGGGTGCAGTGTATGGTTAAGGTAGGACATACTAGTGTGCTGTATATGTCCTAACAGTGAAATACTGCCAAATTTGGTTTTCACTGTGCAAGGCCTATCTCTCTCATAGGTTAACATGGGGGCTGCCTTTAAATATCCTTAAAACGCAGATTCCCTTTGAGAGTAGATAGAAATGTGGAGTTTAGGGTCTCTGAACTCACAATTTAAAAATACATATTTTAGTGAAGTTGGTTTTTAAATTGTCTGTTTGAAAATACCACTTTTAGAAAGTAGGCATTTTCTTGCTTATACCATTCTGTGACTCTGCCTGTTTGTGGATTGTCTGTCTGGGTCAGTTTGACAGTTGGGTTGTTCACACCTCTCCTCTAGACAGTGACACAAAAGGGGGCAGGGGTATAGCCTGCATATCCCGATGACCCATCTGAGCTAGAGAGGAGGGAGGAGTGGTCGTTCACACCTGAAAGGACTGTGTCTGCCCTCACACAATGCATTCTCCGACCCCCTGGTGTGCGTCTGGGGCCTGGCCTGGAGAAGGAAGGATCTTGCAAACACTTGAGACTTTGCTTTGAAGTTTGCCAACTTCAAAGGCAGAACTGGGTATTAGAAGAAGACCCAAAACCCCAGACTTTTAGAATCTTTCTGGAATCAAGAGGAACCTCTGCCCAGGAGAAGAGATGAAGAGCTGAAGGAGGAGTACTATCCCTTTGCTGGACTGGTCTGCAGTTGCTGCTTCTGCTTGAAAAGAGAGTGCAAAGGGTGCACTTTGCTGTGTATCCTGCTTGAGAAAATTCTCCAAGAGCTTGCCTCCTGTTGGAAGTCTCAGGGACACCAAAGACTTCAGTTTCCTCGACCTGCAGCACTGGGAACTGTGTGTTTTGTGCTGTTCAAGAGGAAAACCCACCGCTACGCCGACAACGACGCCACTGGCCTGCACCATGACCTGCCGACACCACACGGAGTCGCATTGCCCCACTTCACACCGCGACCCTGGTCTCACCGACGCCGTCATTGGACAACTTCACCAAGCCGCTGCCCGCACCGCGACCTGTGGGCCCCGCACTCCGGCATCGCCTGCTCACACCGCAGTCTGGGCATCCCCGACGACGACGCTCCTGCTGACACCAGTGCTGCTGCCTGCACTGTGGCCTGTGGACACCGCTCGTGAGGTACACGAAGCACCGTCCTGTCCCGCACCGCATCGCCGGTCCACCGAAGCTGGCACCATCGACTCCTGTGTCGTCACCAGGCATCCTGCCTGCACCGTGGCCTGTGGACACCGCTCGTGAGGGTCACGAAGCAGCGTCTCGCATCGCTGGCTTGGGCCTACCGACGACAGCGCTTCAGCAACGACAACGACGCTACCTGCACCGTGACCTGTGGACACCGCACGTCGCATCGCCCCGCTTCACACCGCAGCCCTGGTCTCACCGACGCCGCAGGACGCCGTCACTGAGCTGCTGCCTGCACCGTGACCTGTGGGCAGTGCACATTGCATCGTCCCGCTTCGCACCGCAGCCCAGACGCCATCCACGCCAGCGCACATGACTTCATCAGCCTGGAGTTTGATCCGCAACGCGTGTGACCTCAAGGGCCCGACGACTCCTGCACCGACTCCGGAACCGACACCGCAACGTCAGTGACGCCGCTCTCCGGAGCTCACCGTGAGTATCACGACGCCGTCATAGCCCCAGGTGGAGCCATCGACTTCAAGGAACTGTAGTTTTGAGTAACTCTTGCAGAATTCATATTTTTCTTACTGTATGTTGGATTGTTATCGTATTTGGTCTTGTTCTATATAGATAAATATTGGCTATTTTTCTAAAACTGGTGTGGTGTCCTTTTATAGTGTTTTCGCTTATTACTGTGTGTTATGTGCAAGTGCTTTACACATTGCTTCCGAGATAAGCCTGACTGCTCATGCCAAGCTACCAAGAGGGTGAGCAGGGGTTATCTGAGCAGGTATCTCCCTTATCCTGACTAGAGTTAGGGTCCCTACTTGGACAGGGTGCAAACTGACTGCCAACTAGAAACCCCATTTCTAACATCCATATTATTTTTTCCTTTACTAACTCCGAAACTACTGAAGTGATTTACACAAAAAGAGATCTTTCTGAACCAAAATTGCCCCTTTCTTCCAAATTTGGTGTAAATCCGCTCAGCGGTCTGGGCTGTAGTCTATGCTTTGTCTATGGGAAAAATTGGCCCTAACCATAACTACCTACTGGCTATCGCCACAAGGATATATATATATATATATATATATATATATATATATATATATATATATATATATATATATATATATATAGAGAGAGAGAGAGAGATATTTATATACAGATGAGACTGTTGAGGTATGCTGGTTCAGTGTTATGAAGCTGCTGATCAGTGCTAAAGTGCATGTGCTCTCCCCTCTAAATTTGGTATGACTGACTTACAACTGATTGGTGTATTTAATTTAACTGTAAGTCCCTTGTACAGTAGTATCCCTTATACCCAGGGCCTGTAAATTAAATGCCACTAGTGGGCTGCAGTGCAACTTGCGCCACCCACAGAGGTGGCCTTTCAAACCCGTCTCAGGCCTGCCACTGCAGGGCCTGCGTTCAGTTTACTGCCACATGGGCCTGGCATCTAAATTTACTTGCCAGGCCTGGAACTTCCCTTTTACTACGTATAAGTCACCCCTACGGTAGGCCATTGGCAGCCCTATGGGCAGGGTGCTGTGTAGGTAAGATGTAGGCCATGTGCCTTGTTGTGTTCCTTGTCCTAGTAGTGACAGCCTATTTGGTTTCTCACTGCTGTGAGTGCTGTCTGTCTCATAGGAGTGCTTTGGAAATGCCCTTTCATATGGCTAAGTGGTATTTTCTGATCTATGAGTGATGGAGTGGCATGTCTGGTATGGTTGGAATGGTAGTGAGCAATGCTGCTTACTGGTGAAGGTGGATTTTTTATATTACTATTGTACAAATGCCACTTTAGAAAGTGGGCATTTCTCTGTGCTCATAACTCTGGTGCTTTTGCCTCTTGACTCCAATCCACATCTGGGGTAGGGTGACAGCTGGACTTTCTGCATACTTTCCAGACAGCCATCACACAGGGAGGGTGGAGGTGTAACAGGAATACATCTGCATACTGAGTGGCCTTCCTGGGCTGAGAGAGATAGAGGTGGGGCACACTTACATTTGTACAGGCTGTGTCCTGTACAGACACAAAAGGCGTGTTTGCCCCCTACTGATGTCTGGAGTCAGTCTGGAGGAATGGGGCATTCCTGGAACTGGTTAGAGCTAGGTGGGACCTTCTCCCCACTTCTAGAAGTTGGGCAAATTAAGTATAGGGGTTGTTCCCCCTAAAACAGAAGACAAAACATTGATTGACTGGGCACTAGGTGCTGCTGGAGGGACTCACCAGTAACCACCTTGGGAATGCTCTGCTGTGGGACTCACCTGTGACTTGCTAGGTCACTAGAGGGACTACCATCGCTTTCTTCTGGACCCTCAACTGTAGACAATGCTCTTCCATAGATCCCAATGTGGTACTGTGAACTGGCAGCCAATGTGTTTGTGCTGCAGCGGGTTGGCTTAAGTATAAAATGAACATAAAAGCTTGATGTCCTTGACTCCAAACAGTAGGTCCTGTGCAAAAGGAATTCCACACCCCTAATTTCCATTGTTCATGGTAAATTAAAACATATTACCGTAATGGATAATAAAGCCAAATAAAGCACTATATAACCCAAAGACTGTGACAGCAAACAATACATGAAAAAAATGGAAAAACTGTTGTTTGTTATGGAGAATTAATTTTTCAATGAGACCAGCTGACGAGCGAGCAAGAGACTGCGGTCATTTAATGCTTGTAACACTACACTTGCCATATATTGTAAGACTTGTTCCAACATTTTATTGGTGGCACAGCCACGAGCCAAGTCTTTACATTCTATGAAACTAGGGTTCGTTTACAAAAGGGAGTCCCATTATAATTTCCAGTCCAGAGTTCTCAAAAGCAGACACATATGTGATCATTTCCTTTTCTCAATGTCTCACCGACATTATCACCATCATTTTTCATGCATGCTTAACGATTCCTCACTGGTGCACATTTTTTCATTATCTTCCCTGACCTTCGTGTGTATGGGGGAAGGGGAGAAGGTAACTATCCCTTTTGCTATATGCCTCAAAAATAAATTAGATATATGTTAATAACTTTCTAATGATGTTTTACATTCAACACAATAATGGTAGATTTAACTTTGTGAACTACCTCAACACTGCCACTATAAAATATATTAGCCTCAATTTGCATTTGTCTCTATTCCCCCAGCTCCCCAGCCCACCAGCTTTGAATCCATGCAAATACAGAAAGAGCATCAGTTCTCCTATCATGACAGCAATTAAGGTAAGTAGAATAAACCTCTTCTTGCGCCTGCTGATCCTCATTTAATCCATCAGCAAAATGTGTTGAGGCAGCCCAGTGCAGCTGAAGGAAACCACTAATAAGAGCTGCAGCATCAACATATTCAGTTTTCACACCTTTGGATGGTGGAGGAGAGACGGCAAGAAGAAGTCGAGACTTCAACTAGGAAACCACTTTGCATGGTTTAAGCAAGCATTGGCAAAGCCCAACGGTCTGGATTTTTGTTAGGTGAACCCAGTGCTTAATTTGTAAAAGAATACGTGCCGGTGCCCAAAGCTCTGATAAGAAGTCCTTGCAATGAAGTGTTGGGGTGTCAAATAGCAAAGCTGCGTAGTCTTGACTCCACCTCAAACCCCTCTAATCCAGTACCAGACACTCTGTGCCCCTCTTTTTCTCACTCTTGCAGATTCCGGCTTTCGCCTTTTACTATGGGTTTTGCTTGAATTGTCATGCAACGGAGCCTCTGCCTGCGATATTGTTTATTAGCAATGTAGGGAATTATGTAAATATACTACAAAAAATACACAAAAACAGTTAAGGACAGAGTTTGGTAATTGAATGCTACAAGCGCTGGGTCTCATCTGTCTCCATGCAGTACTAGTGCAAATATGTTGACTTCACGGGCATGTGCATCCCATGTGTTTTGTAGTATTTTTGGAAGTTTGAATAGAAAGTGACCTTGCAGACAGAGTCACGGCTAAATGAATAATGGCTGTGCTGGTTATAGGAGGCAATTACAACATTGTATAAAATCAGGTGAAGAGCAAAGTCACCAATGTCTCAACTTCCTTTCGAGGCAAACAATTTGTTAAGATTGTAGGCTTGCCACAAAAGCACTGATGTAGAGGAGTGCATCACAAACAAATGTGTTATAAGGGAATTCTGAAAGATTATAAAAGGTTCTAAGTGGTACTGTGAAACACAGGTGGATGAACAGATGTGCAATTATTTTGTAGGGAACGACTATTATGCCACAAGGAAGCTAGTAATATCAGATTTATCACAAACAAATCAAATGAAAATAATAATAAAAACATTGTTTAATAACTTATTTTGTTTTAACAAATGTTAACAAGCTATACAAACAGCCATTGAACCATATTTCTTTACATTTTGGCATTATGTACTTTAATTTAAAAAAACTGCTGTGTACTGTACCATGTCAGAAAGAAAGGAGAAAAGAGATAGCAGACAAGTGTTATGAAAATAAGTGTGGCTAGATATAGAGGAAATATATAGGTCACATATGCACGTGTATATCAATTTTAGTAAAATTATTTAACGGTTTTAAAGTGGTATTTATTTAGGAGATCTGAAGTATTATGCAAAGGTGATACTTACAACAAAGTGTTTCTATCCTATTACAACAGTGTTTGTGCGAAAGAACTAAGGTACAGAATGGTTGGTTTGTACTTTTAAAAAAGGTTACTTTTTAGATCAAATTGCAGGGTGCGTATGCAAAGCAAATTGTCCAATTCAGGGTGGTTATTAATAGTATTTTTTTTGTTAGCAAGAGAAATCTATGCGTTATTTAACAACAACAGAAACAAAGGTAAAAGGCAAGTATTTTGTTGTATCTTTAAAAAAAGCTTATGTCCATGTCTTTACTTTGTGAACAAAAATAAACGTTCATCACAAAAATTTCTTTGTGACAGGAAAGCAAAACAAATGTGCAGGAGTGATCAGTAACTAGAATTGTCTTTATGACACGCTGAGGCATCCAAACAGCCACTTCCTAAACAAGGCAGCCATACATTTGCTCATAATATGTCATTGTGCCAGGAAAGTAAAATCACCAAGGAAACAATGGTCCTCAATTAAAAGCTACAATTCATGTTGCATTTGCTACCTAAATAAATAGTTGAGTGATGCACCATCACCAAAAACCTAAAAGAAACACAAATGGCAAAATAAAACCATCTGCAAAATAGCATTACCTTGACCCACCCAAGCAATAGCAAACCATAAAAAAAAACTGAAAGCAACATCTGATGGGGTAGACCCAAAGGACACTCACTTCCTCTCCCCCAACAGATTACTGTACTTTTTTATGAAAAGCTTTCAGTAACCCAACCTAAAAAATACAAAGTAGCCACTCACACTAGCATAATAAGCAGCTAGGTGTTGCTACAGTACACAGACAAATGAACATACTGTCGCAACACAAAGTTGATACAGATGTATAGTTTACATTTAATTTCATGAATTAAAATTTGGACTACAAGCACCCACTTCTTATAATGGGCATTTAAACAAAAACTGGCAACTTGATTAAACACAAGAACAAGCACTGGCCAAGTCAATAGGTCTGGTGTTAACCACCAGCTCTTTGGGAATTCTTGTTTGTTTTGCTATGGTCATAGCTTTATTGAATATTATTGTTCAATTTATTGAGCTTTATAAACTTTATTGTTTGAAAAACTAAGGGCTAAAATGTTGTTTTGGTCTAAAAAAATGCACACATTGCCATAGTACTTCAGGCACTGAAGGGAACTACTTTGAGTGTTGATGTTCTCCTTGTTAAAGGGCAGCAAACCAATTGCTGACGTGGGTTGACACTTTGCCCCTTGATCCTTGCTGGAGTGGGTGGAAGAAAATGTGAATGACAGAACCACAGACTATTGGGCAAAGTATGTCTGAAAACCCCCTATTGCATACTGTGTTTTACACATAATTGTAGCAAAATAAAAAAAAGGTCTTGCCTACAACATACTTTTAAAAAAAGCCAATCGGTCTGGCATTGGCTGCCAGCCTTTTGCCTTTGGAAAAGAAAGAAAAAAGGAAAGAGGAAGGCAACAAAGAAAAAGAATGAAAGAGGAAGGCAAGAAAGAAGGAAAAAGGAAGGCAAGAAAGAAAGAAAGAATAAAAACCCAGTTATTCATATCATTCTAGTAAATTCAAAAGGTGTCTGTTAATGCTAGGCCTAAAGCGTCATACAGAAAACATAAGATGGAAACCCTAGTACCAGTTCAGGACCGAAGGGCTGAAGGAGACTTACTCCCTATGGGTTGAACTTGAAAATGTTCAATTAACTAAAGTAGATTGGAAAGAGAGCCTTTAAGAAAACTAGAAAGTCAGAAAACTGCAGTGTTCGGCCTTTTGCTGATAATCAGAATTTCCACCCTACAAACTATATAGCCTTACAAATCACAATCCGTACACTGAATTAAACTGTGATGGTCACAGACACTAGTTAGTACATATGGATTGGAAAATGGTCTCCTGAAGTTTGTGTTGACACTCCAGCTTGTGTAAAATGTGCTAGCTTCAATGTTTCTGCTAACACATTTGACACAAGCTGGAGTGTCAACATAAACTAGGGTGTGTCAACGTTTGATAAGGGGAGCTCTGAGGCACTCGGTCATCCCAATCAAATCCATAGTATAACAACAAGTCCCCCACACTTTATTAAATTTCCTGGGGCATCCTCTGGCTTCGTATACTACTCACTCTGCTTCCATACAGTGTTTCATACCCATCATCAACATATGTTTAGTGGGAACCGGAAAGGTTTCCTTGCTTTTCTCTGTATCTCCTTTTGCCACTGTAAATCCAAATGCACAAAAAAGGTATTGCTTCCGTTGTAGAACACCACCACTTGGGATCCCTAGTACAAACTGTGGATTAAATGGGACATTTCTGTATGAGGGAGCTCACAATGATTAATCTTGCGCCCGTTTTCCTCCATGCAGGGACATCCCCAGAGTGCATGAAAAAAGATGCCATCAAAGTTGTCACATGTCAGGCAACTGGGGGAAGTTGTCATCCCCATTTTGAACAAGCAGCTGCGATCGAAGTACACCCTATGTAGTACTTCAGTTGACTGAGCCTAAAGCTCGTTTTGATCGTAATGTCCCGAGGGTGCATCAATGCACTCTCCTAGTCCATGTCTTCCATCATGCCACCATCTAGTTCCCATCTGGTCCCCAGTCTTGTAAGGTTATCTGGTCTATTAATAATGAGCATCTGATAAGTAAGGGATATTCTCAGTAGGGTTACTCTCCTCCAGTGTCTCCCAATCAATGGATTCCACCTGGAGGGTGTGTCATACTTGGTGAGAGGGGACTCCTGTGAGGAGTCCAACCCATATTCTTACTGTAAATCTGTGAAGTAATTCATCGCCCCTGTCCCAGCTAGGTTTCCCAACATGGGGATATCAATAATGCCCCAGGTGACGCACCCTACCAGCTTACCGACGTCCCAGAGTTTGTCCCTTTCCCAAAGGGGCGGTGTTCCCACTATATGTAGTGTTTTCCTACATAGCGCACCGCCTTGTCTGACACCTCCATCGCTGACCTGGACCGTTCCAGGAGCTCAAACCTTTATATTATACTATCTAAGTAGTGTATATATTTGATAGACTTCTAGTTGCAGATTCCTTACCTTTGAATTTCCCCAAGGCGTCAGACTGGATCTGGAGATTGTTCTTCGAGCAGTACCTCTGCGCGCCGTAAGGTGGCGTCGGTCGACTCCATGGGAGTCGTTGGCGTAGTGTTTGCCGTGATGATGTCACGGTCGTACATAGGCGCCATCCTGGAGCGCTGATCCGGAGAGAGCTACCTCAGTCATTTTTTGACTACATCAACACTATTGTCTACGTTTTTTGACGAGTTCATGGATGCGTCGAGGGATGTCCTGCAAGACTGGATTCAAGCCCTGCGACTCCTGTCACCGAACTATGTTGGTGACGGATCTGCACCGTGTGCGTCTTTGGTGCCTGGAGCGCAATCATGACCCGAAGTCGTGCTCGGAGTGTCTGGCTATGAACCTGAAAGCTTTGAGGGAGTGGACCCTAAAGCTCATGGCGGCCTGACACTCTACTCCGTGGCGCTTACGGTCTCGTTTGAGAGGAAGGTCTTGAGACAGGCCACGGTGTCACCACCACTCCGCCTCGTCCTCCAAGTCATCGTGACATTTGGGTCACAAAAAGAAAGTCGAAGAAGGACAAGCGTTCTTCGCTTCACCCCGTCGATCGGATGATTTGACGAGGGGAGTGCGTCAACGCTCTAAGCCTCTGTCATTCGAGCCTTCATCTGGGTCAGCTCTGTGCTTCCCCAGAGCCAACCCTGGCCATCTTAAAGAATTTTATGAGGCGATGCACCTCATTTTTGGGCAGTCTGACCCACCTTCGGCGCCCTCGGGCACAGGTGAGTCAGTGGGAGCCCCCTCGGGTTCAAAGTCATCAGCTGCTGCCACGGCTCCAGAGAGCCCCTCCTGATCCAATTGCGTATCTGTCCCGACACTGGTCGTGCCACCAACGTTGGGTCAGCCGTCGACGCTCCCGACGTCGGTTTGGCCCACAATCGACGTTGATCCCATCCTCACACCCGACGACCCGGAGCGACGTCGATCAACGCTGATTCTGTTCTCTATCGGCTCTCTTGGGCCCAGGGTTAATCCAGACCTTTATTCTTGTGGGTATAGATACAGGGAGAGTATGGAAGGGACGCTGGAACCTTTAGAAATCCAGATTGACCCCCCAAATGGACAGGGTGCAGGATTTGGGTGATGCCGGTGCTCTAGACACCTCCCCAGACACTGGTATGCTCTCTCCTCCTACCGTGGCTACGGAGGAGGGTGCTTCTTATTCCATGGTGGTGAGAAGGGCGGCTGAGGTCCTGGACCTCGAGCTACCTTATTTGGAGGTTAGGCCTAATATGCTAACCAACATGCTTCTGCCGGGGTCTTCCTCTTCCGAGCCTCTTCTTCCCTTTAATGAAGCACTGGCAGACGTCCTTTTGGTAATTCGTCCAGACCCAGCACAGGGGCTCCTGTGAATAGGACGATTGCCCGCCGCCATCTGCCTGCGCTGTCAGACCCGAAATTCCTCACCCAACTCCCCACGCCTGAGAGCCTTGTCATCCAGGCTTCTTGTTCATTGGGTGCATTCCCTGCCGCACCCCCGGATAGTGAATCAAAAAGACTGGATAATTTGGGGAAGAAGTTGTTTTCTTCCAACAGTCTAGCGCTGGGGTCCGTGAACACCGCATGCCTTTTGGGCCGCTATTTCCATACTCTTCTTAAAGGTCTCACACTATCCCATTTATCATGCCCCAATGGGATCTAAACCCGGTATTAACATACCTTATGTGTACCCAGTTTGAGCCGCTTCACAACTGTCTTGTATGGCTCTTAACTATCAAAGACTGTCTTTTTAGTTGCCATTACTTCTGCCCGCAGAGTAAGTGAGCTCCAGGCTCTGTCATCTAAGCCACCTTTTCTGGTCATACATCCTGACAAAGTGGTGCTTCGCACAAGGGCTTCTTTTCTACCTAAGGTAGTGACACCCTTCCATGTCGGAAATCACCTTGCCTACCTTTTATGCACCTCCACATCCCTCTTATGAAGACGAGAGACTCCACCGTCTGGACCCAAAAAGAGCATAGGCATTCTACCTTGATTGTACCAAAGACTTCCGGGTGGACGATCAACTCTTTATGGATATGTGGGTGCAAAGAAGGGGAAGGTGGTGCAGAAGAGGACCATTTAATGATGGGTACTCTTATGCATCAAAATGTGCTATGCTCTGGCTAAAAAGCAACCTATTGAAGGTTTGCGAGCTCACTCCACCAGACCTACTGCTGCTACCACAGCGCTAGTACGGGGCGTTCCAGTCCTGGACATCTGTCAGGCAGCGATGTGGGCATCTCTGCACACTTTTACCAAACACCAATGCCTGGACAATAGGGTCGGAAGGGGCAGCTACTTTGGACGTTCGGTCCTGCAGGACTTCTTGGTGTGATCTTGGTTCACAGCCCACCAGCAGGGATGGGATTGCTCGGGGTATCTAGTCAAAGGTAAGGAATCTGCAACTAGAAGTCTTTATCAGATGTATAAGTTACTTACCATAAGTAACGATATATCTGGCATAGACATATTCTAGTTGCAGATTCCTTACCAACACGCCCATCCTCCCTGCACTGCAAACTGATATCTAGGGACAGGAACTTCCCCTTAAGGGCCCTAGTTTTGGCACACCACTCTCAGTGTTCTTCATGGCTACGCACTTCTGGTGTGGAAAGTCCTGAAAAGAAACTGACGTCAGCGCGCCGGGGTGGTGCCTATATACGACCGCATGTCAGCACTGCAAACACGACGCCAGCGAAGTCGACCAACGCCACCTGACGGCGTGCAGAGGTACTGCTCGAAGAAAAATCTCCAGATCCAGGCTGACGCCTGGGGAAATTCAAAGGTAAGGAATCTGCAACTAGAATATGTCTCTACCAGATATAGTGTTACCGAAGGTAAGTAACTTGTACAACTGTGAGGTTCCATCAGGGACTTATCTAGTCTTGTTGCCAGATCCTCCAACAGGGTAAATCCCCACTCATTAATCACCTGCTGGTGAGCAGCCAAACAGCATGCCCGGAAGGAAGACACCTTGGTTGTAAACTTTTCTCTGCAGGGCGTGCAGGGCTATGCAAGAGGGGCCCCATCCCAGAGCAGTACACGCAGTGTTCTGTCCCTCCTGTCAAAGGACCTATTTGATATCAGGTAAGGGGTGTTCCAGAGGACATAGAGGAACTTAGGTAAAGTGATCTTAAATAATGATGCCCAGCCCAGAAGCGAAATAGGCAAAATCCTCTACCTGGCCACGTCGGCCTGAAATTCTCAGAAGTCTTTTCCTAGTATGTTCTCCAGGAATCTAACTTTGAAAAGAGATAGCTCTATGCCCGGTAGCGGAAATCTTCAGTCATCTCTGGTCCACCAACTGTAACCCCGAGATCTAACTCAGCTCTCCCAGCAGGAATAATGCTGACTTATCTCAGTTGATTATATACCCAGCGTAGCATTTGAAGTTAGGAAAAACAGAGGGCACTGCTGGCAGGGAGGATTCTAGCTGAGGTAAGTACAAGAGGACGTTGTCCACATATCAGGACATCTTTTCTGTTTCCTGCCCCACCTCTGGGAACTCACAATGACTCCTGATGTCAACCAAGATCGCCAGGGGCTCCATACAGAGAGTGAACAGCAGGAGCAACAACAGGCTGGTCCCCCTTCCCTGAGGAAAGGCATCTGAGTAAGTGCTGTTCACCTTCACCCTCGCGATCGGCCTCCAATATAGCATCACCACTCAACGGCAAAAGGCGGTTCCCATCCCAAATACCTGTCTTATCAGCATCGAGGGACATAAGAGCCCGAAGTTCCTGAGTTCGTTTTTGGTGATCAAACTACACGTGCAGAAGCTGGAGGTTCTGGTGGGTGGCATGATTAGGCATAACCTCATCTGGTCACTATAAACAAGGGGAGAAATAACTCACACCAGTCCATTGGCTAGGATTTTAGCCTCTGTATTCAACAAGGAGATCGGTCTGTATGATGCACATGCTTTCCCCTGGATTTCCGGGCCTAGGTGTCATCAAGATTGTGGCCAGACTGAGGTCAGGTGTCAGTTTCCCTCCCCTCCACGCCTTGCTTAACATCACGAAGAGATGGTGCCCTAGGACTGTTCGGGTTTGTTGATAGTACTTCACTGGTAAACCATTGGGTTCCGGGGTCTTTCTAGGCACCATTTAGCCCATTGCAGCCATCATCTTGGCTAGTGTAAAGTTCCTGGTCAAGCTTGGTCCTAGGCTGCCAACAGTGGGAGAGGTAACTTCCACAGGAAGTCCTGTAATTTCGAATCAGGGAAGTTTGCGTCGGTCCCAGTACAGATCCTGATAAAAACAAAGGTGTCTGCTATCTCACTGTCTGTAAAATGTCTGGACCCTTCCCTGTCTAAGGGGGACCCTTGTCTAGAATTTCCCTAACCCACTGTGTTTCTTCCTCCCTCCTGCTCAGCCAGGCGAGAAGAGGACCTGCCTCGTCTGCCACCTCAAATAAATTCTGTAAGGTCACTAGATAGTAAGTTTTGGCGGATGCGTGGGTAGGATCCAGTCAGAAACTCTAAACAGTATATGTATGACCCATCGTTCCCCCATCACCTGGTGTTGCCATTTGCAGGCAGCAATCACTCTGTCCACCTAGGCCACTTACTCCTGGGCTCCTGCATTTTCGAGCAATCAGATTTTATGCCATACTACGAAGAACTGTCTGATATGCTTCCTAAAATATCACCGCCGACGGGAGAGAACTTTTTTTTTCTTCAAAGTACAGAAAAGACTTGGCTCAAAGTTTAGCGACCAATTGTCCATCTTGAAGTGTCCAACTTTTAAGGTGCCATTCTCACGTTTTCATTCCATCTAGCTTTCAGGAACGTCCATAAGCTACTAAAGTAAAGGAGAATTCTCTCTCTACAGGATATTTCACCTTCCAGACATCTTTGAGGTCCAGAGCAGGAACAAAGTGGCGCAAGTGAAACATCCGACCAGGTGGGGTGGGTGCCTGTAGTGATCTATCCATTGCGTTGTCTAATGCTTCGTTGAAGTCCCCTCCATAATGTGTCTATGAGCCCCTCCCTCCAGTAGTATGAGTTCCAAAGTGTTTAACACTGCTCGCTGCAGTTGTGGAGGGGCATAGATGCTCATCACAAAGAGGGATTTCCTTCCCCATAATCCCCAAACTCCTATAAATTGACACATATGCAAGGTCATGCCAAGTTATCAGCTCGAAAAAGGAGGGTGTTTCCTAGCTAAAATTGCCACCCCCGGGATCCCCTTGTGTAATTAGATTGAGACAATACAGTGTATTGTCCTCCATTGATACAGGGAATGTTACTTCCTGTCAAGTGCATTTCCAGCACCAACACATGATCAGGGGCCTGCCGTTTCAAGTACTGAGCGACCACCCCTTGTTTAAGTTTACATAGCAGGCCACTCCACTGATATTCCATGTCAACAGTGTCAGACTAGTGGGGTCTGCATGTGAGGACGATTGCAACCTGCCCTCCTGGGGCGGGGGCGGGAGGGAGCTGTTCCACTTTGGACAGCCATGTAGCCTATGCCACTCCATCAGTGGGCCCAGGAGAGTCACCTTTCTCTCCCGTAACACC
This sequence comes from Pleurodeles waltl, assembly GCF_031143425.1. Taxonomy (NCBI): domain Eukaryota; kingdom Metazoa; phylum Chordata; class Amphibia; order Caudata; family Salamandridae; genus Pleurodeles; species Pleurodeles waltl. Next base: position 1,929,090,216 of record NC_090440.1, read on the forward strand.
TAGGACTGAATTGTAAGTTGCAGTGTATACACATGAGTTTGTGTCTATCAATTGGCATGTTGTCCCACCACCCCGCCCCTGGAAGGCACCCATTCCCCTCCCCTTAAGCTATGCCTCAGATATACTACACATGTATGATCGATGGACTTAGAATATAAACATATCAAACTAGGGAGCACAACCACTGCACCCAAGCCCTCCCACCACTCCACACTTCTAGAAAAGGAGCATCTGTCTCCCTAAACTGTCAGTGCCTTCAGCATAACACCAATCGGGCAGTGACCAAATTTTCCCTCCTCCCACTCCCATGAAACAAAAAAACATGTTGCAGGCTTACTGCGACTCCGCTGGAGGCCAGGAGGGAGTCTTGTCTGGTCCAACTGTTCATCTAACTCTCTAATGATGCACCACATCCCTAACAGTGGTTTACTGTTCGGGGTCAGTCAGTCGAGTCCTTCTCAGCTTGTCCATGCACACACTCCCTTTCTCATGTCCCCTGTGGCGACACAAGGTTGAGTCCTCACCATCCCATATAGATGAGTCTTGGATCGTAGTGGCCCTACTAAGGAGAGATTTGATTCGTCAGCGGTGTTGTCACCTCCAAGCTCAGGGTGAAGAAACCACTGTCCAGTTATCTGCAGCACAAGTGGAGCGATTCATCACAATCGATTTCAGTGGCTGTCATTCCTCAACCCATCTCTAGGACTCCTGTGGTTCCTTTTTAAGAAATGTGTTTTATCCAAGTAAATCACTTTCAGTCTAGCAGGGTTAATGAGCATGTAGTGAATTTGCCTCGCCCCCGAGTTTTATTTTAACTTCCCTAAACGCTCACCATTATTGTTGGACTCTCAGTGCGTTATCTGATAAAGATCATTATTTTGCTGAAGTCCAGAAAAACAATTTGTTGGGCATACTCTGTTTGGAAACTAAGGGCCCGATGTACGACCATTCCAGATTGCGACTCGCAATTTGCATTTTTTTTGCACAACAGTGTCAACCATACAGTTTGCTATTCCCAGTGGGGTCGCAAATGACCTAACTCATCAGTATTCATGAGGTAGGTCGCAATTTGCGACCCCATTGGGAATGGCCACACTCACAGGTACAGTGGCCTGCTGGGGACATCAGACCACCATGCCTGTAACTGCTTTTTAAATAAACCAGGTTGTTTTTTTTTTTTTTTAAATGCAGCCCCTTTTTCATTAAGGGAACACAGGATGCATTTCAAACAAAAAAAATGAAAAGTTTTCTTTTATTTTTTTCAGAGTAGGCAGCGGTCCGTGGGACCACTACCTGCCCTGAAAAAAATATTTTCACTTCCATTCATAAAGGGGAAGTGGTCCCAGGGGGACTCCTTTCCATTTGCGAATAGGTTATCACCAATTAAAATTGGTGATATCTACAATTGCAGTCACAAAACAAACATGCCACTGCAACTCGCAATTAGGAAGGGAAGCCCTTGGAATGCCCCTTCCTAATTGCGAGTTGCAATCCCTATTTTGCGAGCCAGTACTCGCAAAGTACGGATGGTACATTGAAAAAGGCCATTTTGCAGTCGCAAAAGACGAAATTTGCCTTTTGCAACCACAAAATTGCATCGTACATCGGGCCCTGAGTCCCTGTCTATATAGTTTAGCATTAGCGAGGTTATCAGCTTTGGGGAAACCACTGGCAGGGTAATAGGAGCCAATGACGTGTGTGTCATTTCTTCCTGTCTCTTCTAGAATATGAAGTGGAGCATCAGAAACTTTAGTTACCTGATCCAAGACCCAAATGATTTGATACAGAGGTTTTCCATGGTTCTACACTTGTTAAAATCTGGAGATACTGGAGAACAGGGAGAGACTTCCCGTACAAGTGGATCACTTCTCAATAAAAATAAACTTCCTGCTATAGAGAGATTGGCCTTCATTTATTAAGGAGCTGAAGTACGTGAACAAGCAAGAAATGGCAGAATTTTGAGATATTGTGAAGCCACTAAACCGTTAAGATGCTTCAGATCTACCACATGATCACAGGAGACCATGATGGTATCCAATTTAGCAAGTCACAAACGGGTGGTAATGAAGGGTTCCTTACACCATTTATTCATATATTGGAGCCTGGACTTGTGCGTAGGGCATATGCAATCGGATTCTTTACTGAAAGAAAGGTTTGTTTCTTTTTTTTGTTTTTTTATAATTGTTAATGACTATGGGAGGGCAGTACACAGCCATTGAGGAGTATGGAACTCCAGGCATAATTCCTGTGGGATACATCTTCTGATGATCTTTGGTCTTCCTATAGTGCTACAGGAGCTTCTGTTATAGTCAAATTAAATATCTCAACAAGAAATTTACTTTTAATGTAGACTGGAGTCTGATCCATTTTGGGGCCTGAGTTATTAGGACTGTTTGCACGTAGGTGCTCAAAGTTGAACTTCAAGTCTTCGCTCCATAAAAATGACAATAAACAGCAGTGAAATTACAGGTTGGTGAAGGTAGATGTAGGCTGAGAGAAGCCATGTAGTAGAGGTGACGTCTAATTAACATAAAGGGTATCAAGACTGACACACTCTATAAGATTATTCCAATGGTCTTCGTAGAAACCCAGAATTGGGAGAATGCCCTCCTACTCATTCTAAAGCCCATGGGAGTATTCATGCACACCTTAGGTTTGCAGTATTACGATTTAATTTCTAAATCCATACGGTTTGAAATCAACTCCGGAGGTAGTTTCAAGATTATGGCTCCAGTGTCTGGATGATTGCAAATCAGGGCGTCAAAGTCCATTTCTACCTAAAAGATAGAATGGTGCGTGTTGAGTCCAAAAAAAAAAAAAAACGAAGTCAGACATTCAGTTCATTTGTTACATATCGGATGGGCCGACTTTTTTTTCCTTCCTTGACAGGACCTGCAATTTATTCGTGCCAGTGATCTGATCGATGCAAGGCAGATTTCCTTGTCCTCTGGTGTCACGTCTCCATTAATCAGCCCTTTCAGACGAAAGTCTAGGAAAATAAGGTAAAATTTAATTCCCCAAAAAATTCAAGTACAGACTGCTGTCAATCATGGAAAGCCCACCCGAGCACGCATCAGACTGTTTATTATGTAAGGTACTCCAGATCTGTAGTCAAGTATGCGTGCTTGCCTAAGAGGGGCTCTCTTAAAGGCAGCATGCCTTGGTGACATGCATGTGAATTGATCCCTTGCTCTGGAGTGTGCAGACTTACTTTCAGCGGAATGAGGCCACTGGCAGCAAGAGGCTGATCAGACAGAACAGCCTGCCCCTGATGTGACACGTGCCTATGTAAATTAGAGGTAAATGGATTAGTGAGGCTTATGTGCAGCTGACAGTTTCCGTCATGATACTAAAGGGGCTGCTTCAGTGTCGTTCATCATCAACCTTTATCAATGTATCTTTGTAAAGCTGTACACTGAAACTTACAACGATGCCAATACAGCAGGGTTTCTGTATTTAACTCACAAAACAAATGCAGTTGGTACTTGGTTGCAATCTGCTGCTTCTTCAACCCAACTGCAGCATACACGTTAGAATGACAGAGACCCTCCCTGCTGCAAATACAGGTAAAAAAAAAAAAACTCTGCTCGGTCCAAGATATAAATATGAAACCCGTGTCATTATTACAGTTATATAATTTATGAGTAATGATGCAGTTAGTCCCTGAGCCACTGCACACATGTAGAAACCCTGCCTCGGATTAGAACGTGTAATCTTATAATCCTAAAGAGAATTTCACCAGCATTTTACACACATCCCAAAATAGACCTGCAAATACAAAGTTATTTATGTACTCACTTCCTCTACTTTTCCTAACGTGGGAGAGAATGGCAGTAGAACTGGTGGCAAACCCTGCAGGCGATTCTGGGGAGAGGTGTCAAGACTGATCCTGGGGTCACACGGAGATCATGAATCGCAAATACACTTCTAGAGTCTGATTCAAAAGGAAATCTGAAAGTGGTGACCAATCGACAGTTACTAAATAGACGTTTATCAAGAAGATCTGTGTCTGCAAAAAATGGACAATAGGCTGATAAATGCCATAGTGACCAGAAGTCGTGTCTAAGTGAAGTGCGCTGTTAAATAGTGTTCGGACTGTTTGTTATAAACGTAATTCAAAGTTAATTGACATGTAAATTCTGTCTATCATAAAAGCACAGTAGAGAACGGCCAACAGAAGAAAATTATCTAAGTTACAAACATGAAAATCTTGATCAGAAAGGAACCCTAGCTGAGGAACATCACTTAATCCCATTTCATAAATCACTACACTGATGTCTTAGAATGACTACACCCCTGAATGTTGTACAGAATTTAAAAACGTTCCTCATGCACACACAGGTCGTCTTATTACTAAGGCCTGCGCTCCTCTGCTCCCCAAATAGATTGAGTCCAAAAATATCATAACAGAGATGCATGCATACACAGACTGAATAACCATCATCCAACTGAAGAGAAGAGTTTGAATATCTATCCTGATCTATATGCAAGAGAAACACAAATTATATTGCGTGCAATAGAGGTCAAGAAGGCCACTGCATGCTCCCCTGGATGTTTTGTCAAACATTTAAAACTATTTGAAAAGGATGGCTAACCCTAATTTAAATGGGTATTGGTGCCTCTCTGTGTGGATTATTAGAAGATAATCTACGACATGGTCACAAACAAAAGTAACCAAGGTCCTCAAAGGGGATTCAAAATGAAGTGGTCATACATGAATTTAAATCAGTCGCAGACCCCACAAAACACCTAAGCACTGACACATTTTCCAGTGGCTCAGAGAACAAAATTCTGGCTGCAGTCTGGTCCGATTACTAGAATCTGGGCATCTAGAACACATTGGAAGCAGTACTATCAGAGTACCTAATTCTAGATCTGAGACTGTAGCCACGTTTACCTGCCTTCAAAAGTGCCTTGAAAACAGTATCCTTGACATAGTTTTTTTACCTCACAGCAAAACATCACTGTCCTTCCCCTTTTAAGACCACAGAAGACCCCTCGCAGGATCCAATTTAAACCGTGTCATTTCCTTCAATCTATTGGCTAAAGAATGTGGATGAAATGTGACATTTAAGATGATCCCAATGAAAAATAAACTGTGTTAGGAAAGAAACGCAGGTGTGTAGAAGGGTTGAACCTATTAAAAGTCTATGGAGATAGGCAGCCTTCTAAAAAAGCAACGTATCATTGAAAAGTGGACGACATCCTCGAAATGAGGGGAGTTGAAAGGTATGCATGACCTGAAGGTCAGCAGGTTAGGCTGTCTTCCCAACACTTGAAAGGATTCTTCAAAGAAGAGGTTCCTGAAAGTCCATGGAGATATGTTGATTTTTTTTATAAGGTTGACTATCGTTGAAAAGTGGACGGCAACCTCGAAATTAGGTCGAGTTGAAAGGTTTACATGGCCTGAAGGTCAGCAGGATAGGCTGTCTTCCCAACACTTAACAGAATTCCCAAAGAAGAGGTTCCATCTCAGACAACTCTCTAACACTGCGAATAATCTGCAAAGCAACAAGTTAGAGCTATAGAAACAAATCAAATGGCTTGTCCAACAAACTTCACGGTAAACCTGCCACCCTTTCCACAGGGCGCTCCTAGTAAAAGGATTTCACCAGGTTCTCTACAACCCTAAAATACGAACAGCCAGAATAATCCTCTTTTTAAGGAAAAAAAGCGACACCATCCCTTTGCAGGACACCCGTTATACCAGCTTTCACAATGTTAACACGACTTGGAGATAATCAAGATACCAATGCAGAAAATATGCAATTAATCTCTCTTTCACGTGGTCCTGAATCCCGATATGTCTTTCCTAGAAGAGTTCATACACCCCATAGTGCTACACCACCCATATGTGATATACAACAGGGCCCGCCCTCTTCGAATAACCACATAGCAAAACACACACTTTACTGACCCGCCGTGATCTTGCGCAGCCCCAGCACGTACTCTGGGGAGATGAGGTTGTGCCCCGTGGCTGGCTCGGCGCCCCCTGTCTTCACTTTCATGGCTTCCGGAGTCCTGAGGGTGTCTGTGCTGAGAGACGAAGAAGTCATCCTCCAGGGAGAGGCACCTGCGGCGCCCGCCCGCGCTGAAACCACAACAACCACCACTGTCTACACCCGCCTGCGTGTCAGTGAGAGTGGCCTAAGAGGCGAACCACACACACAACGTATTTCTCTGCCCGCTCACGTGTCACACGAAAGCTACCGGCGTGGAGCAACCGAATGACAACTGCTGTCAATGTCCGCCCGCGCCAGTACCCGGGCGCCGTTATAGGTGTCTTTCTGAGTTGAAAGAGAGCAATCTGCTCCCGGCCACAGCCGTGCGATTACACCAAGACACGCAGTATGTCACCCAACCGATCCTGTGGGCGGCAACCCTCGTCTTTAACACAACGCTCAGCCTGTCACCTAACGGCTCTCGGTTCCTTCGGAGGATGCTTCTTGACGATCATGCTTTTGATGACAGGTTGTGTCACTGCGCCTGCGTGCATAGGGCCCTCACCTAATGGGCGGAGTCGCGTCCCCGTGGTGGCCATGCAAAAGCCAGGCGTAAATCGTGTCTAATTGGAGATTTGATGAGCAGCTGGGCGTGAACTATGGATAATTCCCCTGCCTTACGGAATTTTAATACTGTGTTAAATCGATGTCCGCACGCAGGTATGTTAAAAGTAGAACATTTGTAAAGGTGTATTCTTTCAGCACAATGTCTACTCCAAACAATCGACGACAGCTGCTCTGGGCTCAGAGCTTTCTTTAACTGACACTTTTAAAACTCAGAAAGCCGCAACAAGCATCTAGAATTGCGATGTGAGTGTCCACTAGACTGCATGAGAGTGTGAGACACAGTAGTTATAATGTATAGAGCATACGTTAAACATAAGTTACGATATATAGGAACGACAACCTGAAAGGTTACGAGTAGAATGCAAGAAAAGTGGAGTGATATTCGATACGAAATGTCCACAAGCAAGTGCACCAACCATTACTACATACTTGCCAACATTTTAAAAGAGGAAAAGAGGGAGATTCTAAAAAAAATAATAGGAGAAATGTATTTCCATCATTGCCGTCTAGTGAAGTAGAGGCAATGTAGATTTTCCTAGTACATTATGAAGAAAAGTCTTAATTTTATTAAAGACATGGAGGCGAGTATTATGCTTTTCGTATCTTGTTTAATTCAATAGCAGCAGTCAAGACAGAAAAACTACAAATCCCAAAAGGCAAAGGAACGTGGCCAGTGGGAAGAAATAAGTAGTCCATAGTTATGCACCAATCATGGACCAGAACACCCCTTAATACTCATCTTGACTGTGAACAGCCCTCTTTTCTTGTGTGAGGGTGAGAAAGTAACAAACAATGGTAAAATGAAGCAAAAAATGCAAACTGCCATAACAACAGCCAAAAATTCTTGTAAAAAGTTCACAAACGCAGATGTGGTTTTGGAGAAAATGAGGACGTCTGGCTGCAGATAGTTGCACCGAAGTATTGGAGCTGCAGGAAAACTCATCTGGTGACGAACCAGAAGAAGGTCCTTAGGAGTAAGCGTGTGAAGGAGTTGATGATGCTGTTAGGGAGGGAGAAGAAACAATTGATCAGTAACTGTTGAGGCGGGATAATACGTGCCTCTGTGTCTTTAATAAAATTAAGACTTTCCTTCAAAATTTACTAGGAAAATCTACATTTTATACAAGACCGGAGGCTCATATTATGCTTGTTTAAAGCAAATCAATCACAGTTAAAGAGGCATGTTGTATTGGTTTACTATAAAACACTTTAAAAACATTATTATTAGAGCATTCAGACAAATTGAGAATGTCCTTGAGCCAAGAACCAGCCCAAAAAACTTTCAAAGCCATATGGAAGAATGGGCCCCAAAGGAGGAGGTGTCGATGCCCACCAAGGACATAGCCCACTTAACCCAACGAGCAAGAGTTGGAGAGGAAACAGGCTTAAATGGTTCCTTGAAAGAAATAAGGAGTTGGGATGCTGAGGAAGATCTCCAATTGGCTGTCTTTTGTTCATATATCTTCAGACATTGACCTACCCATAGTTTAGGATGGTCAGGAAAATAAGGGTAACTTACTGATGACAGATTAGTCTTAGTACGTCTATGAATTTTAAATAAGACACCTGCTGGGGTAAAACGCGAGCCGTGATATCAAGAGCTCTAACATTGAAAGACGTTTTAAAGAAACAATGCAAAGTTACATGGGAAGTTTAGCAGATAACCTTTTTTAAAGTAAGCATTGTATTATCTGGCCAAGATAAGAAAAGATTGAAAACAACATTGACATCCCAGAGAGCACTGTATCTTGGTAGAGGAGGATTAGAAAACTTTACTCCCTTTAACAAACGACAGACCAGAGGATGTTCGCCAACTGGTTTTCCATTAATGTAAGGGTGAGAAGAGGAAATGGCTGATCTGTACAAATTGATAGTGCGATAAGTCTTACCTTTGCTAACTTCTGCCGCAAGGAAATTTACAATAAAAGTTACATCTGCTGAAAGGGAATCAATATGTTTTCCCATGCACCAGCTATGCCATAAGGACCATGCTAATCTGTATGCCTTCTTTGTTCCTGGAGCCCAATAGTGTTCAATGAAGTTTGAAGCTTCTGCCAAAATAGAAGGGATTGGCTGGGAATCCCTGATAACTTCTACGCTGAGAGGGTAAGAAGATTCTCTAGAATTAAGTTGTGAGGAAGGCCGAGGGGATTGGAAAGGAGGTCTGGAAAGTACGGGAGCAGAAAAGGGAAGTCTATTGACAACTCCAGAAGGGAAGGGAACCGTACTTGGGATTGCCAAAAGTGGGCTATGAGAACCACCACTGCACGTTGACGTCTTACCTGAGCTAAAAGTCTGTTTATCATGATAATCGGAGGGAAAGCGTAATTGAGATAGATTGAGCAATCCTGAGAGAAGGCATTGAAGGCTAATGCTAAGGGACCTGCATGCCAACTGAAGAATTGGGGCAGTTGAGCGTTGAGACGAGACGCAAATAGATCTATCTGGAAAGGGACCCATTTCCGATGAATAGTCTTGAAAATCTTAGGATGACGTCTCTAATCGCTGGAATCTTGAAGATATAGAGAATGCCAACCTGCCACTGTATTTAAATTGCCAGGCAGGTACTCTGCATGAACCGAAATCCTGTTTAGGAGGCAAAACTCCCAAAACCCTTTCGCTTATTCCGCTAAAGGTTTAGATTTTGTGCCTCCTAAATGACTGGTATAACGGACCGCTGATATGTTGTCCATCCTGAGAAAAACCGAGCAACAAACTCTGTCTTTTGCTAGGCTTTTTATCACAAAGGAGCCGGCAAGCATTTCTAAACAGTTGATGTGCAATTTCAACTCCTCTAGCGACCATGTACCCCCAGTCGAGATTGGACCACACCAGGCTCCCCAGCCGGAATGTCCTGCATCTGATTCTAATACAAGATCTGGGGCTGATGCAAAGATAGTCCTGCATTCCAGGCGTCTAACTGGTCTATCCACCATTGTAATTCTGCATGAGATTCTTGATCTAGGGTGATATTGTCTGACTAAGCAAGACCCTTTTGAAGATGACGTATATTTAGTCTTTGAAGGGCCTGGAAAAATGGCCTCAATTGAAGAAGAAAGGACGCCTACTATTCTTGCTAAGGTTCTAATGCATATAAGCGGTTTGCGTAAAGTTTGAAGAATCTCAGATTTTATGGATTTTACTTTTGCTGAAGGAAGATATAGCGTAGCAGAGACAGAGTCCACTTGGAAACCTAGAAACTCTATTTGTTGAACGGGAACCAGAGAAGACTTTTCGTTGTTGATGATAAAGCCGAGCTCTGACAGAAGAGAGCAAGCTAACTGGACATGAGATTGAAGAGAAGAAAGGTTCTGGTTCATGATGAGGATATCATCCAGGTAAATGATTAACCTGACTCCTTGAGCTCTGAGAAAAGCTACACCCGGGATCATGAGCTTTGTGAAACACCAGGAAGCGGAAAAGAGGCCAAAAGAAAGAGAGAAGAAATGAAAAGTCTGGTTTAGCCATTGGAATTGTAAATACTTCCTGGAATCCGGATGCATGAGGACTGTATGCATCCTGTAAGTCCAAACAAACCATCCAATCGCACTGAAGGAGAGAATCTCTGAGATGTAATATGGTCTCCATTTTGAAATGGAGATAAACAACAAAATGATTGAAATGTTTCAAGTTGATGAATGAGCGCATCTTTTTGTTCTTCTTTTGAACTAGAAAAACTGAACTGATGAATCCTGAAAGGTCGAGTTGACAAGGGACAATGGCATGTTCTTGCAGAAGAGACTGGATTTCTGCCGAAATTGGGTTTGTCATTTCTACATAGAACTGGGGAGGGTGAGGAAGCACCAACTGAACAGGCTTTGAGTAAAGATCGATAGCATAACCTTGCACAGTGTTTAAAACCCATGGATCCGCAGTAATCAACTGCCATTTTGGTAGAAACAGTAAAAGTCGACCTCCTACAGTAGGAAGGCCAGAAAGGTGACTTACCGGGTTGAGAGGAATATCTGGAACCCCTGTTGCCTTTGTTGCGGAAACCACGGCCTCTCTGTGGGTAGAACTGTGGTCTGTATTCCTGGTAAGAGATGTTGTATGCACCACGGGACCCCTGGTTGTTGTATGAACGGCCGGCAAACCGGTTTCTGCCTCTGCCGGCCTTGGCAAAAACCTGACTGGTGAACATCTTCTTAAGAGATTGCTGGGCTTTAGCCAAAGAAGCGAAAGTTGCCACATATTTACTAAGTTCCTTTATGAAGGAATCCCCAAAAAGGAGACCTTCTGCCTTGATGCCAGGATCTGAGGCAGCCAGATTTACAAGTTTGGGGTCAAGCTTGAGAAGGAGACCTTTTCTGCGCTCGTGCGTGATTGCTGCGTTGGCATTCCCCAAAAGACATACGGTACGTTGGACCCATAAAGACAAATCAACCGGGTTAATGGGAGAATTATCCAATCGAGCTGCTTCTGCCAGATCAAAAATGCGAGTCAACGGACCCACAAGGTCCAAAAGTTTATCCTGACATGTGGACCATGCCTTATCCACACCTTTGCAGGTATCCTTACCAAACTAGCAAAAAAGGTAAGTAGGGAAGGATCAATGGAGGGTGTAACAGTTATTTGTGACTGCAGGGAAGGACGAGGGCACTCTGATCATAGTTTTGCCCTAGTTTGTTTGTCCCGGGGAGTGCGTAGTCTTGAAGCAATGTACACTCCCACATGGTCTGCAGGAAACCATTCTGTGGAGTGTGGATGATGTATATCATTTGGGTCGAACATAGGGACCCCTTCCGTATCAGTAATTGTTAGAGGTTTTGAAGCCTCTTGTGCTGAAAGTTTCACTTTCTTAGGAGGAGAGGGAAGAAATAAGTCCCCTTTATTGGATTTACCTGTGTCCGAATCCGCATCTTGGATATCATCGTCAGTATCCAAAATTGTAGATATAACAATAGGAGAGAAAATGTGCTTGGACTTTGCCGTACATTTGAGAGACAATGTATTCTTTATTATCCCCTCACTTAAGGGAGCCCCATGAAGAGCTGCGTCCTCTGTCTTTTGTGAGGGACACTCACCAACCAATAATGCCACTTTTGGATTTTTTTTTAGATCAAGGGCTTTTTCCTCTCCCCCCCGCAGACTGGACCAAAATCGACTTAGACGCCAAGCTTAAAACTGCATATTCCAAAATTTTTGATAGTTTATCTATTGAGGCAGAGATTCAAAGCTCCACAGAACTTTGAGTAAAGTCACTCAAATTCTCTTTCATAACCTCCTCCTCATTCATGGCATGTAAAATATTAAATTTCCATTATAATTGTACAGCAAAACTGTATATTAAATAATGGTTGGCCGAGAAAGGGTTAAATTTCCTCAACTGGAGATAAAAAAATAGCTTAGCTCCACCTATGGGCGGAGAAAAGGGAGGGCCCAGCAAGGGGAAGGCAAAAGCAACAAAAAGGAAACCTTCCTGTGTTTGGTATTGACCACAGCAGGCTGATAGGCCAGGAAAACCGGTGCGGTAAGCAAAACGTGTGGAGAGATGCAGAGGAGCTTGACGTTTCTCTCAACTGTCGCCGAATATGGCGACCCCGGTGAGAGGAACATAGAAGCTTAAAAAAGAAATGAAGCGCGCGGGAGGCAGGCGCGTTGTGCAGTGTGGCTACAAGTCCTCTAGAGAGACGCGAGGAGCAGAAAGCGCGACAAGGGAAACACGCATAAGGCCAATAACAGTGAAATACATATTGACAGGATATTAAATAAAACTAATTCCTCAAATATACTTACGTTGACTGCAAGCAGCAAGAAAAGAGGGCTGTTCACAATCAAGGTGGGTATTAAGGGGTATTCTGTCCCGTGATTGGTGCATGACTATGGACTATGTATTTCTTGCCATTGGCCACGTTTGTTTGCCTTTTGGGATTTGTAGTTTTTCTGTCTTGACTGCTGTTATTGAATTAAACAAGAAAAGAAAAGCATAATATGAGCCTCCGGTCTTGCCATAAAATTTCAAGTGGAAGTCAGTCAGGAATAAGCCATAAACTTTGCCAGTGGTCACTCCCACTAACAGATGCAACAGTATACACTGAACACCTTTGGAAGTTAATGGCTGCAGAATTATTTAAAAAGTTTCATACAACGCCATCACGCTTCACATTACTGGTGTCATAAATCATCCTCCAGTGTGTAGCCTTGACCCATCATAAATCACCATTACTGCCATTATAAATCCAAGAAAACTTCACAGTGCCATAAATCAAGAAATACAGTATTGACACCTTCTCATAAATCAAATAATAAATCACTGCAGTAGGTCTATAAAGTCATAAATTAAACATACAGACACTTTTATGATAAATTAAGAGTCATTCTTGGCCCTGCATCAGTCCCGCGTTTATTTCTGATTACTGGGGTTCTTGATTTGGAGCTTCACTGTTTCTGCGGGGGAGGGGTATTCCACCATCTCTTTTAGGCCTAGTTCACTACCTTGGTTAGTCAGTGCGCTCCGCGACCGGTTAGCCGGACTGCAAGTGCTGTGTTCTGTGCCCCTTCTCCTCTCTGACTGCCTTACCTTGCCGTGATTATTCTAAACCAAAAGGGGCAAACCCAAGCACCCAGGGACCCAAATATGTAATTATATAACAACAAAGGTGGTCTTGCGGCAAAATTCAATTTACATATCAATCCTTGCAGCTCGCCCAGGGTAGCCTTCCCTCTCCCTATCATATCCTGATCTTACCTTTGATATCCTGCACTTTGTCCTCGGGAATTTGTGAGGTGCCTGCCTCAGAATCCATCTCAGTCCCTAGAAATACAATTTTAGTGGTTGGCCCTACTGTTTTGTCTGCTGCCAGTGGCACACCCAGTTCAGCTGCTAGCTCCTGGAAGGCGTGCAGCAGGTTTTGGCACTTCTTGCTGTTTGGCTCACATACTATTAGGAAATCGTCCCAGTCGTGGAGCTTGCCCCCTTTGGGATGTCTCTTGTGCAGCATCCATTCCAGAAAAGTGCTGAACTTTTCAAAGTATGCACAGGATATAGAGCACCTATGGGTAACGCCTTATCAAATGATGTCTCCCTCTCAAATTGGAAACCCAGAAGGTGGTAGCTATCAGGGTGCACTGGCAATAGCCTGAAAGCGGATTCTATGTTTGCCTTTGCCATGAATGCCCTTGACCTGCCACTCACACTATATCAATCACATCTACTTACACGCAACCCACTGCTCACTCTTCTGGGTTGATCACATGGTTAACAGACTTTCCTTTGGGGAAAGACAGATGGAGGATTAGCCTCTACTGGCCTTGCTCCTTCTTGAGTACCACCTGAGTGGGGAAATCTCCAACCTGTCCGGTCTCTCCCTGCTCAATAGGCCTTCAATCCTGCCCATCTCTTTTTCTTTGAGTATTTTCTTGTGCACTGGGTCTGGGTGCTGCAGAGCCAAGTGGAGGCTCTTAGTTTCCCCTGATCTGACGTGTCCTATCACTTGGATACTGAAGCCCCTCTCAAAACCTTTGCATAACAACTGTGCGCCTGGCTTATTATCGTATTGATTAGCTAGCAGTCTTAGCCTATGCGTATTGATGGGGGAGTGCTTGTAATGCTATGTGTATTTGACCAGCGACTCCATCTTGACCACTGACTCCCTTTTGTGCTTAGCTTCAGTTGCCGTCACAGCGGCAGCACAGGGTTTTTCCACACTGAGCTTGTTTCTACACAGAACGTGTTTGCGATTTTTCTCACCAGCACAGGGTTACACTGTGTTGGAACAAAACATGGGGGATGTGGAAGGTAGACCTGATAAGAGAGTCTCAGCCTTGGAATGTTTTCATCAAAGAAAAGTACAGCTCTGTCTCTGGTATGCACTTTGGGGCAGGGCCTGTTCCTTTGCTTGTTTTCGACACAGACCGAGTACAGTCAGTGCTTGAATTTCATTACTGAAGGGAGGGGAGGATTACTGCTATAATCTTCCTCTTGAGTTTGATTAAGGTATATAAGGTGGGGAAACCTGGCACTGAGGAAGGAGCTCACCTGAAAGTGGACACACTGTTCAGGGAAAAAATCCCATGTTGGGAAGACCTCCTGCCTCAGCCATTCAAGGTTTCTTGGCTTCATGCTGGCAAGGATGAAGGATTCAACCCCCATGGTGATGCATTGTAATTCTTAATTACTTAGGTTGACTATATATATTTTCACTGCATATATTCACTGTTGATATATTACACGTTTTCGTCCTATCGTTGCTTAACTGCTGTGAGTATTCTGGCATTTACACGTATTTCACTGCATTCAAGTTAAATGCTTATGTTGGAAGGGTCAATGCTGGGCCTCTACCGAAAATCACTGACCGCTAGAGCCAATAACAGATTGAGTGAAATGGCGCTAACAGTAGCCCTTAGACTTATAGCTATGCACTGGAAATCCAAAGCATTACCTGGTATGGACCACTGGTGGGCATCAACACTTAAGTGGGGCAGGGCAGAGGCAGTAGCATTGACACGAGAAGAAAATAGAGGCCTCCATAAATATCCCATAGCTGCAGACCGGGAAACATTTTTAACTAACCTAAATACCCACCCCCTGATACTTATTACCAACCCAGACGACACTTAAGGATCTTACTACTAACCATTCCAGCCACATATCATCCCTCATGTCGAGAGTGAAGGCTACCACACCCTACGCACCACAGCAGATTGGGGTAAGCATGAGATATTGGTATTGCTTGAGACCTGGCTGAGGAGTTGGTGTATTTGGGATGCTGTAATGAAGGGGAAGATTACATGCTAGTTCACTTGTTATTATACCATTTGGGTTGAATAAGATATTAACTGTTTACTTGTGCAATCCTTCTTACACATCCTGTTTTGTACATGATGGGATTTGCACATGTCACAATGACTAATGCTCCTGCATTGCAATCTACAATACTGAAATACCAATAAATATGGTTTCACAAAAAAAGAAAGGTAAACACTTATGTTCATATTTTCATGAGCCTTTATTTGATATCTGGGAAGTGCCTTAATAAATTCATTACTCAGACTAAGGGTGCTGCATTCTTTGGCATTGTTTCTACTTATTTCAAAGTAGAGCAACACAGTGCGCTAGGTGAAAGCCCCCTCCATGCAGTGTCTGTCCTCTTACCCACCGTGCTACTACTTTCTAGTCTTGTCGTTCTTCTCCCTCTCTCTCTCACTTCTACCTTTTTTGCAGTCAACTGCCGGGTGCCCTCCCCCGCACGTTGAGCACACGTATCTAAATTTACAGGCTGAGCCCCAGGTGCATTCATCCCTTGTGGGAAAGCACCACTGTTGGCATGATTATCCCCCCCTCTTTTTGCCTAGTGTTGATGCCAAGTTTGATTGAAAGTGTGCTGGGATCCTTCTATCCAGGCCCCAGGACCAGTGTTCTTTCCCAAAATCTGTACCTTTTTTGCCACACTTGGCACACCCCTGGCACACAGTTAAGTCCCTTGTAAAATGTACCCATGGTACCAAGGGCCATGTGGCCAGGGAAGGTCCCTAAGGGCTGCAGCATGCATTATGCCACCCTAGGGGACCCCTCACCGAGCACATGTACACTACCTTTGCAGCTTGTGTGTAGTGGTGGAGAGAACAAGGCAAAGTCAACATGGTACCCCTCTCAGGGTGCCATGCCCACGAACTACTGCCTGTGGCATAGTTAAGACACCCCTCTAGCAGGCCTTACAGCCCTAAGGCTGGATGCACTATACCACAGGTGAGGGCATAGCTGCATGAGCAATATGCCCCTACAGTGTCTAAGTCCATTCTGTGACATTGTAAGTGTAGTGTAGCCATATTAGGTATATGGTCTTAGAGTTTGTCATTATGAACTCAACAGTTCCATAATGGCTTCACTGAATATTGGGAAGTTTGGTATCAAAATTCTCAGCACAATAAACCCACATTGATGCCAGTGTGGGATTTTTAAAATAATGCACGTTGAGAGTATCTTAGAGATGCCCCCTGTATGTTAGCCAAACTGCTAGTGCAGGACTGACTGTCTGTGCCAGCCTGCCACTTTCAGACAAGTTTCTGACCACACTGGATGAGAGCCTTTGTGCACTCTGGTCAGAAACAAAGCCTGTTCTGGGTGGAGGTGCTTCACACCTCCCCCCTGCAGGAACTGTATAACCTGGAGGTGAGCCTTGAAGGTTCGAGCCTTGGGTTACAGTGCCCAGCTAGTGGAGTTGCCCGTTCTCCGGACAAAGCCCCACTTTTGGTGGCAAGTCCGGCTGGAAAATTAGGGAAAGCAGGGAGGAATGACCACCCCAGCTAGGACCACCCCTAAGGTGTCCAGAACTCAGGTGACCCTCTCCCTGCAGAGTCCTCCATCTTGGTTTGGAGGACAGGGACCAATAGGGTTAGGATTATGTTCCCCCTTCCCAAAGGGAGTGGACACAAGAAGGGTGTAGCCACCCTCAGGGACAGTAGCCATTGGCTACTGACCCCTGAAACGCCCTTAAGTCTAGAATTTAAGGGCCTCCCTGAACCCAGCTCACCAGATTCCTGACCATCTGACAAGAAGAAGAAGGACTGCATAGCTGAAACCCCCAGCAGGAAAGAAGGAAGACGACAACTGATTTGGCCCCAGTCCTACTGGCCTGACTCCTGCTTCTAAGAACCTGCACAAGCACAGCAATGCATCCAGCGGGACCAGCGGCCTCTGCCAAGTTCAAGAGGACTACCCTGCAACCAAAAGGACCAAGAACTCCTGTGGACAGTGGCCCTGTCCAAAGAAGAAACAACAACTAAGGACTCCAACCCCACTCCAAATGTGTGGGTCCTGACACCTCTGCACCCGAAGCCCACGGCCTTCCAGGTGGCCTAACCAGCCAGAGAGAATCCCCAGGTGATTCTGAGCAAGTGCCCACCCTGGGTTGACCTCTCCACCCTTCCACGATGACACCTGCAGAGGGAATCCCGAGTACCCCCTTGACCGCGAAAGCTCTGAACAAAGATATCAGACGTCTAAAGACACACTGCACCCATAGCCCCCAGGCCTTGGAGAAACTGACAACCGGTGCAGCAACGTTCTGCAGGCAGCCCTTCTCCTTGCCATGCCTGTGGTTTGCCCAAGACATCCTCCTGGACCCCGTCTGCAGCCTCTGAGTGACCCCGTGGTCCCTTCATAGAGGATAATTGGAGACCTACACTTTGTTTGCACCCTGCACCCAGCTGCCCCAGTGCCGCTGAGGGTGTATGTTTGGTGCCTACATGTGCCCCTCACCCCCCTCCAGTGCTCCTCTAAACCCCCCAGGTCTGCCCTCCGAAGACACGGTGTACTTACCTGCCTACAGATCTGAAACTGAGTGCCCCCAGTCTTCATAGGAGCCCATGTTAATGTTGCCTACACTTTGACCTCTGCACCCGGCCGGCCCATGTTGCTGGTGGTGGGTGTTTGGGGTTAACTTGAACCCCAACCTGTGGACTTCTTAACCTCCAGAGACTAGATCTGTAAGTGTAGTACTTACCTGCAAATCGATCTAACCTTTCTTCCCCCCAGGAACTGTTTCTGAAAATTGCACTGTCAACTTTCAAAACAAATAATTGCCAATATTTCAAAAACTGTATAACTTATCGATTTCAAACAAAATACTATTGATATATGTGCGAAATACGAAACTATTGAAGTACTTACCTGCAACTTGAATCTTGTGATTCTAAAAATAAATTAAGAAAATATGTTTTTGCTATATAAAAACCATTGGTCTGGAGTTAAGTCATTGAGTGTGTGCTTCTTCTATTGTCTGTGTGTGTACAACAAATGCTTTGCACTACCCTCTGAGAAGTCTAACTGCTCAACCACACTACCACAAAAGAGGACATTAGTATTATATACTTTAGCCTCTGTTAAGCCTCTGGGGAACTCCTGGACTCTGTTCACTCTATATCTCACTTTGATATAGTACATACAGAGCCAGCTTCCTACATCCCTGTCATATTTGTAACATAAGGCAGGGGGACTCTTCCTTGATGCCCCCTTTTCTAGCTTGGAAAATGTCTCTGCTTATAAAATGACTTCTGTTTCTCGTACTGTTCCTTGAAATGTCCCTTCTGAAAGGGCTGGTCCTGCTTCCCTGACACAGGTCTGGCTTCCCTGGTTACCATCATTTTATGCATGTAGCTTGATACATCTTCCTCGTCCCACTCCATATCTGGGTGTGCCCGCATCTTCATCCTGAAGGTCGTATCATAATCTAGCCATGCTTTCCTAGCAAATTGCTTATAAGCCTCATGAATCCTTGACACATATATAGCCATAAGTCCTTCGCACAATGGAGACATTTATCCTCTATCACTTAGGACATAGGGGGTCATTCCTACCCTGGCGGTCCGAGACCGCCAGGGTAGGGGACGGAGGAAGCACCGCCAACAGGCTGGCGGTGCTTCTAGGGCTATTCTGACCGCGGCGGTAAAGCCGCGGTCAGAAAAGGGAAGCCGGCGGTTTCCCGCTGGCTTCCCGCTGGCTTCCCGCTGCCCCTGTGAATCCTCCACGGCGGCGCTGCAAGCAGCGCCGCCATGGGGATTCCGACCCCTTTCCCGCCAGAACCTGGCTGGCGGGAACAGGTGTCGTGGGGCCCCTGCAGTGCCCATGCCACTGGCATGGGCACTGCAGGGGCCCCCTAACAGGGCCCCACAATGATTTTCAGTGTCTGCTTGGCAGACACTGAAAATCGCGACGGGTGCAACTGCACCCGTCGCACACCAGCAACTCCGCCGGCTCCATTCGGAGCCGGCTTCCTCGTTGCTGGTGCTTTCCCGCTGGGTGGGCGGGCGGCCTTTTGGCGGTCGCCCGCCAGCCCAGCGGGAAAGACAGAATGACCGCCGCGGTCTTTTGACCGTGGTACAGTCTTCTGGCGGTTCCCGCCAGGCGGGCGGCGACCGCCGCCCGCCGAAGTAGGAATGACCGCCATAATCCTAAAGGCATCCAGCCAATTATCGAAATTTCTCTCTCTCCTAATATAAGCTTTCTTTCCTATGCTCCTCCTTCTTGTCACATGCAGCAAGGTCTAGACCCTCTACTTGGATTTCTAGCAGTGCGATAATATCTATAAATATTTTGCGCCAGATGCGCTCTTTTATCACCAAAGGTATCAGACTTGCAAGGCCTGTGGCCCTTGTTGCCATATACAGATGGCCCAGCATGCCCCTCCTGTAGGCCTCAGGTGCTAAAGCAACCCCCTCCTGGCCTTGGTCTCTAACCCCTGATTTATTAGCCCATGCCTCTGTGGATAGTGGCTGTGCAAAGCTTGTTGATGGGGCTTCCTCGCTGGTGTTCGCTTTGCCCGTGGCCTTCATTGTTGTATGTGTTGCACTTGCCTATGTGTTGCTACCCCTTTTTATCTGCCCCCCCCAATTGCTTGCAAAAAGTAGTGTCACAAATGATTTTAAACAAGCCAGCACAATTGTGCTTATCTACTCAACATTTGCGGATTTCGCCTTTTTGCTGGCCCATGGGCTTGTCTCTGTCTTCTTTATTTTTTTCGCTGCAGTTTTGCCTTCTTTGCTGGTGATGCAACAATGCTCCCTTGGCTCCTCCAACTCCTCCATTTCTTCCTGTCGGTCATCGCACCGCTCAGAAGCGGAAGTGTGAGTGGGAGGCGAAGGACGTGGAGCGCAGTGGTTCCCCGTGCTCCATGTCCCTGAAACTCCTGTGAGGCAAGACAGTGTGAGAAAGTAGCCTCTTTCTAGCCTTGTTACCCCCACTTTTGGCCTGTTTGTGAGTGTATGTCAGGGTGTTTTCACTGTCTCACTGGTATCCTGCTAGCCAGGGCCCAGTGCTCATAGTGAAAACCCTATGTTTTCAGTATGTTTGTTATGTGTCACTGGGACCCTGCTAGTCAGGACCCCAGTGCTCATAAGTTTGTGACCTATAGGTATGTGTTCCCTGTGTGATGCCTAACTGTCTCACTGAGGCTCTGCTAACCAGAACCTCAGTGGTTATGCTCTCTCTTTACAAATTGTCACTAACAGGCTAGTGACCAATTTTACCAATTTACATTGGCATACTGGAACACCCTTATAATTCCCTAGTATATGGTACTGAGGTACCCAGGGTATTGGGGTTCCAGGAGATCCCTATGGGCTGCAGCATTTCTTTTGCCACCCATAGGGAGCTCTGACAATTCTTACACAGGCCTGCCACTGCAGCCTGAGTGAAATAACGTCCACGTTATTTCACAGCCATTTTACACTGCACTTAAGTAACTTATAAGTCACCTATATGTCTAACCTTTACCTGGTAAAGGTTGGGTGCTAAGTTACTTAGTGTGTGGGCACCCTGGCACTAGCCAACGTGCCCCCACATTGTTCAGGGCCAATTCCCCAGACTTTGTGAGTGCGGGGACACCATTACACTCGTGCACTACATATAGGTCACTACCTATGTGTAGCTTCACAATGGTAACTCCGAATATGGCCATGTAACATGTCTAAGATCATGGAATTGCCCCCTCTATGCCATCCTGGCATTGTTGCTACAATCCCATGATCCCACGGGTCTGTAGCACAGACCCGGGTACTGCCAAACTGCCTTTTCAGGGGTTTCACTGCAGCTGCTGCTGCTGCCAACCCCTCAGACAGGTTTCTGCCCTCCTGGGGTCCAGCCAGGCTTGGCCCAGGAGGGCAGAACAAAGGACTTCCTCAGAGAGAGGGTGTTACACCCTCTCCCTTTGGAAAATGGTGTGAAGGTAGGGGAGGAATAGCCTTCCCCTAGCCTCTGGAAATGCTTTCATGGGCACACATGGTGCCCATTTCTGCATAAGCCAGTCTACACCGGTTCAGGGACCCCTCAGCCCCGCTCTGGCACGAAACTGGACAAAGGAAAGGGGAGTGACCACTCCCCTGACCTGCACCTCCCCTGGGAGGTGCCCAGAGCTCCTCCAGTGTGCTCCAGACCTCTGCCATCTTGGAAACAGAGGTGCTGCTGGCACACTGGACTGCTCTGAGTGGCCAGTGCCAGCAGGTGACGTCAGAGACTCCTTCTGATAGGCTCCTTCAGGTGTTGCTAGCCTATCCTCTCTCCTAAGTAGCCAAACCCTCTTTTCTGGCTATTTAGGGTCTCTGTCTTTGGGAATTCCTTAGATAACGAATGCAAGAGCTCATCAGAGTTCCTCTGCATCTCTCTCTTCACCTTCTGCCAAGGAATCGACTGCTGACCGCGCTGGAAGCCTGCAAAACTGCAACAAAGTAGCGAAGACGACTACTGCAACTCTGTAACGCTGATCCTGCCGCCTTCTTGACTGTTTTCCTGGTGGTGCATGCTGTGGGGGTAGTCTGCCTCCTCTCTGCACTAGAAGCTCCGAAGAAATCTCCTGTGGGTCGACGGAATCTTCCCCCTGCAACCGCAGACACCAAAGAACTGCATCACTGGTACCCTGGGTCTCCTCTCAGCACGACGAGCGAGGTCCCTTGAATCCAGCAACTCTGTCCAAGTGACTCCCACAGTCCAGTGACTCTTCAGTCCAAGTTTGGTGGAGGTAAGTCCTTGCCTCCCCACGCCAGACTGCATTGCTGGGAACCGCGTCTTTTGCAGCTACTCCGGCCTCTGTGCACTTCCGGCAGAAATCCTTTGTGCACAGCCAAGCCTGGGTCCACGGCACTCTAACCTGCATTGCACGACCTCCTGAGTTGTCCTCCGGCGACGTGGGACTCCTTTGTGTAACTTCGGGTGAGCACCATTTCACTCCTCTTCGTAGTGCCTGTTCCGGCACTTCTGCGGGTGCTGCCTGCTTCTGAGAGGGCTCCTTGTCTTGCTCGACGCCCCCTCTGTCCCCAGACGCAATTGGCGACATCCCGGTCCCTCCTGGGCCACAGCAGTATCCAAAAACCCTAACCGCATGACTTGCAGCTAGCAAGGCTTGTTTGCGGTCTTTCTTCAGGAAAACACTTCTGCACGGCTCTCCATGGCGTGGGGCATCCATCCTCCAAAGTGGAAGTCTCTAGCGCTTGTCGTTCCTGCAGAATCTTCAGCTTCTACTGTCCAGTAGCAGCTTCTTTGCACCCACAGCTGGCATTTCCTGGGCATCTGCCCATCTCCGACTTGCTTGTGACTTTTGGACTTGGTCCCCTTGTTCCACAGGTACCCTCGTTTGGAAATCCATCGTTGTTGCATTGCTGATTTGTGTCTTTCCTGCAGAATTCCCCTATCACGACTTCTGTGCTCTTTGGGGAACTTTAGTGCACTTTGCACTCACTTTTCAGGGTCTTGGGGTGGGCTATTTTTCTAACCCTCACTGTTTTCTTACAGTCCCAGCGACCCTCTACAAGGTCACATAGGTTTGGGGTCCATTCGTGGTTCGCATTCCACTTTTGGAGTATATGGTTTGTGTTGCCCCTATCCCTATGTGTCCCCATTGCATCCTATTGTAACTATACATTGTTTGCACTGTTTTCTAATACTGTACTGCATATTTTTGGTATTGTATACATATATCTTGTGTATATTTGCTATCCTCATACTGAGGGTACTCACTGAGATACTTTGGCATATTGTCATAAAAATAAAGTACCTTTATTTTTAGTATATCTGTGTATTGTGTTTTCTTATGATATTGTGCATATGACACTAGTGGTACTGTAGGTGCTTCACTCGTCTCCTAGTTCAGCCTAAGCTGCTCTGCTAAGCTACCATTATCTATCAGCCTAAGCTGCTAGACACCCTATACACTAATAAGGGATACCTGGGCCTGGTGCAAGGTGTAAGTACCCCTTGGTACTCACTACAAGACAGTCCAGCCTCCTACAGACAGTGCCCCCCTCAGGTAGAGGCAGAGGTAGAGGCGCTGCGGCCCGAGACGGAGCACTTTGGAGAATGGTATAGCGATTTGAAGGCTCCAAGCGCTGAAGGCCTGATGACCGGAAGGCTTTTCCTTCCCTCTGCCCCCCTGTACTTGTCCTTGAAGTGTGGCCTGGCGCCTAGAAGCTAAGCACTGGTGCCTGCGTGGAGGGTCGGCAGCAAGGAGCTGCTGAAAGAAGCTGCATGATGCTGACCGGCTTCAGCTCCCGGCTCCCGTGAGATCTGCATCAGCGAATTCGTGCCTCCTAAACATTGGTGGCCGACAGCGGCAGCAACAGTGGTAAGCAGCGGCAGTTTGCAGTAGACTGTGCCTGCAGCTGCGACAGACTGTAAGCTGCAAGTGGTTGGTGATCCGACACGCCCCATCTTGTGGTGAGCAAGAAGGGTGCAGCTGTAGAGTCCAGAGTACAGAATACAGAGTGCAGCAGTAGCCTTGGGGTCAGCGTCCGTCTGTTCATCTTCTGCACTGTTTTGTCCTAAGCATCAGTGTCTTGTGCTCGGTGTCATCTTCATGCGCTGTTGCCAGCGCTGGAGCCGGATCAGATGAGTCTGACCTGATGAGCTGAGCTGAGTATTTCACTGTTTTGGGTAGCATTTTCTTGGCTTCTGTGCGCTCCCTGTGCCTTCTGCGACCCTCTCATTCCCAGGTGGGGGAAAGAGGAATTCACAAGTAAAGTCTTGGCAGTACCTAGAGACTGGCCCCTCCTCTTTCTCTTCTCTCTCTACTCTTTTGTGAGCCGATTGGTGCAAGGGCACACAAGGCGAATTCAGCAGGAGGAAGTATAGCTGTGGCCTCTGTTGGTGGGATCCTTGTGCTGGCCAGCAACTCATAATCTGTTGGTCTTCTGGAGCCCCACAACTCAATACTTTAATATTTCCAAGAGTAAGTGGAAACTGAGTGGACAGCTGGAGGCGAAAGCGAGTGTTGCTCCCTTTCCGGGAGGAGGCGGGGGTCCACAGAGTACAATGGAGGAGAGTATAAGGGGGTGAGAGTATAAAGGGGCGAGAAATGGACAGACGGAAGGCGGGGGCTCCCCCAAGATAATCTTAAAATCAACAAAACTTTAGACGGCTTTCTACAAAAGGCTGTCGGAGCCTTAGACAAAGAGATTGAGATGGCTGAGCTTCGCCTATCTACCTTGCTATTTCCCTATCTCCTCCCCCATCACAATATCACAATTACCCCCACAGCTTTCACTGTCTCCGCAGCCCCAGAACACCCAGAACACGCAGTTAAATCTGGCCTTCCCATCAGCCGACCATTCGGACAACGCCCGGGAGATTCCCCCTGCGGCCCTGGATGAGGCCACTGGAACTGAACCTGCATCGTCATCACAGGGCTCCTTGGCTGGTGTACCAGTTCCTGAGCCAAAAGGAAAAAGAAAGCGTGGTGACATTAACTTAAGAAACAAACAAGCTCATATTATGAGCTTCACTAATTCTCGACTTGAACCTGGTAATGATGGGTCCAAAAAAACCACAGGAGAGTACTATTGGTCCACTGGCACTTGAGTACATAATGGAGGAGCTCAATAAGAGGTTGCATCCTATTGAACTTCATTTAGAAGCCATTGAAGAGAAATTAGGGGGGTTTACCAAGCCCCGTGTGCCTGACACCACCCCTCGAGCTAATTCACAACCCCACTGCCAGTCTTCAATTCTGAGACAATCTGCTGGCACTGGTGGCAAGGCTGCCTCACATTCTGTTGAGAGCCCAATGTCACCCAAGGGTTGTTGTATTCATTCCTGTCAATTCGAGGTGGGTCAGAATACCAGGTTGGGCCGCAACCCAGTGGAAGACTGTCCCAATGATGTAGACATTGTTAATAGGGGAGTATGTGGTGCTGCTCCGTTAACCAATTTAGTGTTCAAGATGCCTAAAGTTCCCAATATCCATGAACATCAATTAGTAAGCCCTCCAGTGACAGACCCAAAGTCTAGTAGAACCAGACCTGATAACCATCGGGCTCAGTAAGAAGTTTTACATCTACCCCCGCAATCTTGCCCATATGTGCTTGTAATTACAAATGTTCCTAGGCTCTGAACAAATAGAGTGGAGACTTATATAGAGTTGAAAAATAAGGTCATCCATTGGCTGCATGTTGATGCTAAATTTTCATTTTTTATGGTACCTTCAATATTAATGGTGAGGAGGGTGGGATGGGTGGGTCCGCTGAATAAGCTTGGAGAGGGAGATTGTATTGTTATTAACTTTGACTCATCTGCCCTGGTCTAACAGATTGTCTTAAACTCCTGCAGAGCTAGCCCCTTAGCTGAAGGTGTTTCTTTGTGTAGACTCTCAACCTTCTATCCCCCAGTACCTGAACCTGCCCCTAGTAGCTTGACATTTGACTCTAGAGGTCCCTCTTGTTTCCATGTGCGCCATGTATCACAGTCTGAATGTAGGCAACCTGCATCTTCCCTCCCAGACGTGGACTGACACATAGTCAAAGTTACACAGAGTATCTTTGGGATAATGGGTCCGAGATTAACCACTGGGGAGTGTATTACTTCTAGAGATAAGGAACTTGGGGAATCTAGAGTAAGCAGCCTGGGAGAAGAGCGGATTGCAAACGCAGACTCCATGGGTCCTACACAAATTGTACCGCTAGCCCAAAATGATACACTGGCCATTGGGTTTGGTTGGAATATGGCTGGTTCTGAATTCACTGGGATGTGTGATACCATTGGAGATAAAAACGTTGGGGGACCTAGAGTGGGTAGTTCAGCTGTAGATTTAATGGGCAATCCGAACTCTATGAGCTCCACACAGATTGCATCACAAGTCCAGGATGATGCATCACAAGCCCAGGATGATAAGCTGGTTACAGTCCTTAGTTCGAATATAGCCGGGCTTGAGTCCAAAATGTGACTTCTTGACTAGGGCTCTTTTATAGATGAGCACAAGATATGTCTGTTCCAAGAGAAATGGGCATTGGAGCCCAAGCACAGATTCGGTTTTAAGAGTTTTTGGGTCCCAGCGTGTGAGGTGACTTCTGGAAGACACTTGGGTGGATTACTTACATGGGTTAGTAGTTCCCTCAAATGTCAGGTTGAGGAAGAGGACAAGGGCTTTGCTGATTTGCAAGGTTTAACATTATCCACCCAAAGAGAAAAGCCCCTACTATTGTTGAATATATATATTGTAGGAGTGTGGGCAGTAACTGCGAGTCTGATGCTTTAACTGTTCTTAATAATATTTTATCCAGTAGATCCACTACCCATTACATCTTAATCGCAGGGGATTTCAGTGCTATTTTTGAGACTTACTCTGTGGCCCAAGAGCTTTACCAAGAAGAGGATGTTCTTTGGGGCATCCCGCAATTAGCAATGAATAAAAGTTTCAGAATGAGCAGAAAGGCTTACCAAATTGTTGATATCAAACTTGCATATGGTCTCCGCACTTGTAATGGTCGCTCCTGCTCAGATGCTAAACCTTGTCCCACTTTCAGACGTGGAGCCTATAGGAGCTATATTGATGACCTTATATTAGACATTCATTTGGTGGGGTCATATGGTCGATATGGTGGTAAAAGAACATGAAGGCGACCACGACCCATTGATTCTATCTATTAGGGCTCTTCTGCCCACAATAGAGCCCCCTGATTCTAGGGACTATGCGCAGCAGCTTACCATGACAAATGGAATGTCAAGTGGGATGTTGTTAATTTTTCTCCAGGCTCCCTTTCATCAATATATAGCCTTCTGGTAGACCAAGTGGAGCATATGCTCAATTTACTTGAGGATGATAATAGGCTCCTGGTTGCTCATATGGAACTATTCAACTCTTTAAAAAAACTTTTTACTAAAGCAGCTGTCGCTAAAACAAGAAACAGGTGTAGCGAGAGGCGGTTCAATCATTCATGCAGGGAAGCCAATCATAAATTTTTGAGGGACCTGAGAAGGGGGATCAGGGTGCCAATAAGAGTCAAGAGAGAGCTATAGGCGGGAATTTTCCTAGGCACGAAGACGTTGGGAGGAGAAACGATGGGCTGCTGTCCTGGAGGCCGATTTCAAATGACAGTGGTGATTCCCGGCCCTTGCCTGGTACTTTGATTCTCCCTGCAGTATGGGTACATCATTTTGGGTCTCTTTACTCAGGGGTAAATTAACCTAATTTCAGGGAGCTGATCAGCATTAGGGAAATTGGTGTTCCTCCAATCAAGTTCTTCCTAGCCGAAACTAAGGCAGCAATAGCTTCCCTCAAGTGGGGAAAGGCCCCGAGTCTCGATAAAATACCTGGTGATCTTTATAAATCAAACCCCGATATCTGGGCCCCCTACTTGAACAAGGTTTGTAACGCAGTTGCCGCAGGAGCACCTATTCCTTGCACATGGAGGGGAGCTGAGATAGTTCCCCTTTTTAAGAAAGGTAGTCCTTGCAACCCTTTTAATTATCGTCCAATAAGCCTACTCACTAACTTTCAAAAACGTTTTGTAAAGCAGATTTAGTTCCATTTAGAAGAGTGGATTACAGAGAGTGGGGCCATTTCTGATTTACAGGCAGGTTTTAGACCTGCGGTTAGCACAATAGATCAATTCCTGAGGTTTTTGGCAACTAAATGGAGGACTGTGGATATCGGAAGTGGAAACTTATATCTGGCCTTCATTGACCTTCGAGTACCCAGGAATAAATTATGTCTGACACTGACCAACATGGGAGTTCTTAACGATCTTTTGAACCTTATTGTCCGACTTCATGAAGGCACTTTTGCCCGAATCCGGAGTGGCAAGAATGGTGAATTAACAGATCCAGTTATTATTGAGAGAGGAGTAAGGCAAGGCTGTGTCCTTGCCCCTATCCTCTTTCTTCTATATATAAACAACTGTATTTAATATTTAACTAATTGTAACAACAATTCACCTAGGCTGGCAGGTAAGAAAATCCCAGGATTGCTTTATG
Source organism: Pleurodeles waltl (assembly GCF_031143425.1). Lineage (NCBI taxonomy): Eukaryota > Metazoa > Chordata > Amphibia > Caudata > Salamandridae > Pleurodeles > Pleurodeles waltl. The sequence goes on from NC_090440.1 coordinate 1,929,118,458, forward strand.
CTGATGATACCATCATCTTGACAAAATCACCCCTAGGATTGCAAAATCTGGTTGACCAATTTTGTTTATTCTGTAGAGACTTTGGCCTGGAAGTCAATGTCGGGAAAACTAAGTTTATGGTCTGCAGCTCACGAAAGAAGAAAGTGAAAGCTAGCATATTAATCAATTCTATTCCATTGGAAAGGGTCAATGAGTTTGATTATTTGGGGATTAGGCTAATGGACTCAAGTAGATGGGATTCACATATCAGAAAAGGAGCACATGTTATATGCCAAAGAGGAGGAGTTTTGGGACGTAAAGCCAGAGCTGTAGTTAGCCCCCCATTAAACTCCATTGCAGAAATCTACAAAGCTCAGATCCGGGGCCCTGCACTGTATGATACAGAGCTATGGGGCTTTCAAAGACAGCTGGATGTCCTACAAATTAAAGAGAACAATTTTATTAGATAGTCAGGACGGGGAAGGGTCACCCCGATGATTCCCTTTAGACTTGATCTCGGGATGAATAGCATTAAAGATGTAGTGGGTTTGAGGCCTCTCTTATATTGGATCTGCCTTTGGAGAAGAGAGGAACTGGAACCTTTTCACGAGGCAATCAAAGACCTTATAAGGAATCAATGTAGCTGGAAAAAAGGTCAGTTGGCTAAGGGAGATTAAATCAGTCTGGGATGATTTGGGTTTCCCCAAATTTTGGGAGAGGCCTGAGTCGATCCCAGCTAATGCTATTGTACTGGTCAAACTGAGATATTGGGGGAAGGCCAACGATTCTTCATAGTAACGGGGTGGGCCGTTTAACATCAGAATTTTTGCTCACCAAACAGGAGCCATGGCCTGAGCTATACCTTGATCCCCCATTACCCTCATGTGCTCTATTTCTTCAGTTCAGATATGGTATTTTATCAGTTAACAGTTTTACTGCTCGATGGTCGCAGAATAGTTCTGAGGCCAATAAATGCATAAATTGCAATTCATGCGTGGAGCCAACCGAACATGTGCTTTTTTTCTGTCCCCCACATGAGTCCAAGGGAAAAATTGATTATCCCGTTGTGCAAGCCTTTGTTTTTATATGATCGTGCCAATGCCCATAGAATTTGCAAATATAACCCTTACTGGTAGTAAGTGCGGTTACTAAATATTTGTCAGCAGCTTGGTCCATTCACCATAGGACTATTACTGTACCCAGGTTTCAGTGTTTAGCCTGCATCATGGGCAAAGATCCATTTGACTATGCAGTTTGGACAGGGCTTTGGAATAGATTTCTTTCAGACAACATGTGGGTAATTATCCTGTGTTTCTGCTATCTTATCACCAGTGTTAGCCGCAAAGAGTTATTTTTATGCATTTGTTTGGTATTCGTGCCATTTTAACATGAATCTGATATCTGTTTTAAGTTATGATATACGTTTTTATCACACTGTGCATGTGTCTTTAATGATTTGACTGTGCTTAAATTTTCTTATATGATTGTGCAGGTAATAGGCTCTCTTTGTCAAAGTATGTCATCTAAATTATTACGAAACTGTATCACTTTATAACATCAACTTAGCACTTTAAATCTTGGGTTGGACTGTTTGCTTTTATCTTGTTGATGCTATTATCTGGTAAATTTGAATTTGTAACTACCGTTCACTGTTTTGTTAGCTTTTAAATATTTGCAATATTTTATCATTGTGATGCAGACATTTTAGAAACCTTAGCATCTAAATGTTAAGTTATGTACCGGGAACAATGTTGGATTATAGTAGGCTATTGCCTATGATTGACTTTTTATTGCTAGTATTTGAAGGTTTTAGAGAAGCTATTTTTATTCTAAACTTTATTTTAAGCCAGTCTGAAAGCACAATGATAATGAATGCACTTTCCTTTTAACTATTTTATGTGTAACTTTTATGACCTAAGGTCAAAATAAAGTATGGTTTGATTTGATTTGATTTGACACATACTTACACACATTTACAAGACTACATAAATAAAATTAGCTATGGGTTGACAGTGGGTGAGACGCCACATCCCTTAAACAGCAGCAAGCACCCACTAAGGACCCCACTGCAATGGGGGCGCACAATAACCAAACAGGCGGATCCTACAGCAGGTTGGCAAGAGGCGCTAGGCAGAACACAGTAAATGGCAAGCCAGCCTGTGAGTACACAAAGCTGTCACCAGGCAACCCGCCTATAATTGTGCGGGAAACAGGCCTAGGAAGTCTAGTTCCCATAGCAGTGAAAGAAAGGACATGGTGCAAGGGGTTTATCAACATATTTACATTATTGGAAGCCAGTCACGTAGGTTTGGATTTGAAAGAGGAGGATAGAAAAGAGAGGCGCGGGCCAAGAATCGAAAGGTTTCACACATTTAAAACACTAGTTTGTTTATTTGTGGAAACGTTTTCCAAGAATACAGCAGCACTTTTCCTGTGCAAGTAGAAAGTGCAAGAGGCCCAGATTAACTACTAGGGAATTGCCTGGCTGCAATATGATGAAGGTTTTGTGGCTAAAATGCAGTTCTGGCCTATAATTGTGTGGAATTACCAGGATGTTACTGGCTTCACGCACAACATGGTAGCAAAATGCAAAGGATTGACAAAGGAGCATATAATTTGAGCCTATGGGAGCAAGAAGAGTCAGGAGTGGTTTCATCAGGGCAGCAGAAGCACATTTTACTCAGGAGGGAGGACTACCAGGTATCAAGCAATGACTTACTGGAAGTTTGGGAAGGGTGACTGTCAATGGGGCCAGGCATGCAAGTTCAGACATGCCTGAAGCAATTGCGGGGGACATCACCCAGCTAGTGAGCGCAAGAAAGGAAGAGGAAGCAGGAAGAAGAATTAAACCCCAAAAAAGCAGTAGCGTATGTGCTGTACCAGGGGCAGTGTAAGGGAGAGGGTTGATATCTTAGCTTCCATTCTTGTACGACTCACGCAGGTCACAATATTCCTCAGCAAATGTAACAAACGAGATGATGCACAGTTCAAGGCAAGAGGTTTCAGTAAAGGTTTCCCCATTCCATACAGGGGCCTCTAGACAGGGCGCCTCAGCAGGAACCTTAAGTCGGTTGCAGAGAACATGAAGGTCGCAAGGCAGTAACTCCAGGTAGGCCATGTGGCAGGCATATTTGAACACCCCCCTTTGAGAAATTTGTTGTCTCCCCCTCAGGTTGGTCCCCAAGAAGGAACCGGGCCAGTTTAGACTAATCCACCACCTCTCATAACCCCCAGGAGAGTCAGTGAACAATGGGTTGGATCAAAACCTATGTTCATTGTCTTATGCTGCACTGGATAAAGCAGTGGACATGCTGAGGGATGCCGGAAGATAGGCATTGGTGGCCAAGGCAGACAATGAATCTTCCTTCTGCACCCAGACTGTTATCATTTTCTAGGTTTCCAGCTGGATGGCACATTCTGTTATGATGGTTTTGCAGATGCCTCCCCTTGGGGAGATGCCTGTGCGTACTTCGAAGCGTTCAGCACTTTGTTGGAGTGGTCACTAGGGGAAAGATGGTCGGGGTGGGCGACTGCACTACCTTGGTGATTTTCTTTAAACTAGGGACCCAGGTTTGACAAAGTGCAGCATACTCCTAGCCTAGTTTATCTATCTGGCAGGACAGCTCGGGGTGCCACTAGCACACAGCAAGACAGAAGGCCCCTCAATGCTTTTTATCTTCCTAGGTATAGAGCTGGACTTGGTCAAAGGTGTATGTCAGCTGCCAGCCCCAAACATAGCGGCTCCAAGGCAAACAACTGAGGGCCTCCTAGACAAAAAGAAAGTGACCTTAATGGAGGTGCAGAGGCTACTGGAAAATTCAACTTTGCAGGTCAGGTTATCCCAGTGGGAAGAACATTCACCAGATGTTTAGCATGGATAACAAAACACCTCAGCAAAAAGCACCTTAGGATCAGGGTAACGATGGGGTGGAACAAGATTTCCGACAATGTCTATCTTTTCTAAACCAATTTTAATGGATGCTAGTGTGGTGAGATTCATGGGTGACCACAGAGCAGCTTAAGCTGTTCACCAACACTGCATGTGACGAAGGTTTCAGAGCCATACTAGGCTTGGCCTGGTGCTCAGCACAGTGGCCAGCATAATTGCTTAAAAGCAGCCTGACAAAAAAATATAACACTGCTGGAGGTCTTCCCGAATTGTATTCTCACTCTGGAATGAGAAGTTAGCTAATAAGCAACGCTTTGGTCGGATAATCACGCCATGGTACAGCTGATAAACTTGGGTGCAGTGAAGTGCCCTAAGGTGCTAGACGCACTTCAACACTTAATGGGTTGCCAGCTGAGTGTGAACACAATTATAAGAGCATGACATGTGTCAGGGTGTGATAACTCAGATGCTGATGCCTTCTCATGTTTGCAAAGGACCAGGTTTCCGCAATTGGCACCACAAGCAGAACATGAGGTAAAGCCTTTCCACCCAAGGCTATAGAACATAGTAGAGTGGACTTAACATCCCTGGTTGAAAGGACCCTCGTGTCCAAGACCGCCGATACCTATAGTAAGTGCTGAATGCGCTTTCAGACGATCATAGGTTGTAAGGACATGCACGGGGAGCGGGCAAATGAACTGGTCGATAAATTTATACATTAGGCATTAAAGGAAGGAGAAACAATACGCTGGGCTCAGACACACCTAAGTGCAGTCACTTATTTTTCAAAGTTCCGTACGGGGAAAGATCCAACCAACTCCTGCTGCCACACAGCGATGTGTGGATGGTGGCTGAATTCAGGGCAGAGGCAAGGATAGGAGGCTACCTATTGACCTTACCGGAATGAGGGCCCTGTTACAAGCACTACCTGGCATCTGCCCAGTGAATACCGAAGTGGCCCTGTTTAGAGCCGTATAGCATTCTTGTGGGCCTATTGGATCAGCTAGCTGGAAGCCCCTCCATATCCAACCCAGGAGTAGCATGCCTGCCCACTAGAGGATGTGGCCTTGTATGACATGCACATGGTATTAAAACTAAGGTGGTAGAAGACCGACCAAGAAGAAAGGGGCAAGTTCACTTGCTTAGAATGCATTGCTTCCTGCTGGCACTGTCCTGTCTGCTTAACCAAGGACAACCTTGGCCACAGAACCAGGGATGTCTTCCATTATTTATACATCAGGATGGAATATGCCTCAGCAAGTTCCAATTTTCAGCAGTAATGACAGCAACCTTAGAAATGTGCTAGTCTCTCACCACAGTGTTTCATCTCATACTCCTTCTGCATAGGAGCGGCACCAACTACCGCAGTGCACGACTTAAGCTAGGAGAAGATTAGGTGACTTGGAAGATGGAAATCCCTAGCCTTCAAGTAGTATTTTAGACCTGCATGCATTTAGGTCTACCTTTTGTCTCATGACAGGTACCATATCTGGAAATGGACAGTCTGGATCCTATGCCTTACATGGCGAGGGCCCAGTGTTGGGCGAGTATGTGGAGACACTACGGGGGCATTTGGCTGTGCTTCACTACATTGATTTGGATGGGTAGGCCAGGTATGAAATGGGCGCAGCTCAGACCCAGTGTGCAAAAGGCGCTGCAGGTCCTTGGCAAACCCGAGGCCGTTGTGATGCACTTGGGAAATAACGACCTCACCATACTCGGGTGACAAAAACTCCTAGAGAGGATGAAGGCAGATCTCACAACCTTAGCAGGCTGGTCCGCCTAGTGGAAATCTTGTGGACTGAGATAATAGCATGACCCGAGTGGAGGGTGGCATTAAGCCACAACGCAGAAGAAAGGTCCAGGAGGAAACTTAATATTTCCTTGTCCAAATTCTGCAAATGCCTCATTAACCTCAAGCTCCCCTGTTACTATGCAGGCAACAGGTTTCAGTATTTGGGAGTGGAGATGGAAATGTTCCTCCTGAACATCGTAGGTGATCGAGCTGTTAGGGCTTTCTTAGGGGCGGCTTTGTTTGTACAACAGGGGGAGCTGACGGCGGTCGTGGAACCACCATCAGCGCAGTGGTGGACAGCAACAACAAAATGGAGAGATTAACACATTGGGGTCAAAGGAACTGCCCGAACAGGGTCCTTGGGATGCCTCATAGCAGGGACCATGGGAGGCAAACAGCTAGACCAGGGTCAGCTCAGGGTGGACATGACACTTGCTGCCCTAGCCCGCCCTGAGAGCCATGAATGCCAGACATCAGTAATAAGGGAAGCCTAGAAGCCACGGCACTCAACACAAAAAGGGGCCCACAGGATGATTTATTGGGATGTGCAAGAGGATTTATGATCCCCAAGGACTGATATATGACTGAGGATGTCACCCATTGGTGATATGATTTATGACTGTTTTAGGTAAATATGAAAGCATGACTTACAATGTGAATGTTGTTTCATTTTGGTTATAACGACCAAGAACCTTGTGATGATTCATGAATCAGCCTGAAAATAATTTGACAATCAATTGCAGCCGTTTACACACCAAGGAAAGCTTGTGGTATCTTTGTTGATGAAGGGGGAGGGTGTGAACAGCTGGGAGGTCCTGAAGGAAGCTCTCTTTTTTGGGGTGGATTATGAGGGAAGGCAACTTTGATGATTATGTTAATTCATTATTACTTATCAGTGAGAGGGTTGGAATTTTTAGTATTATTTTTCATTTAACAAGGAATTATGCACTCATCATCCATCCATAGACATTTTACTCTATGTAACAAGTTATGTTCCAAGCCTATTGCTGGAAGTGAAACCACTAACCAGTCCCTGGACGCCCTACTCAAAGACCTAGAGATTAATCAATTTTAAATACAATTTCCAAAAATTAAGTCCCAAATAATGTACTACAAATTCACAGATGCTCATTCATCCTTTAATCATAATATCCTTTCATGTTGTTATTCACTGTTATCATTACAGTAACATATCTTGTATCCACAGGACGACCGTGCCCTACAATGAAATTCAATGAAATTAAATGCTATTTCACCCATATCCAGCTTCTGTGATTCTACCAACGACACACGGGATATGGGTTAAATAGCATTTCAGGTTTAGTGACGATATAAATGATGAGTGGTTTTCACAGCCCAATATTTTAATTTCACTTTGTTACAGTGACGCCTGATGAAGGGTTTTGTGGCCCAAAATGTACTGGGTTTGAGTGAAATGGGGAAAACAGTATATAATTGAATTTACTGGTCTTTGAGTAGTGCGTCCTGGGACTGGTTTGTGGATTCATTTCCAGTGATAGACTCAGATATAGGAGGTGTGCACTTTTGGGGCAGAGCACACGCCAGGACTGCACAGACATTTTCAAAATTCAACTTGATCAAAACAAGTCGAACACTTGCAAACAGTCAAGTGCACTCACGGAATATTACTCGATTTTTGCAACAAGTTAAGTTCCTTCCAGTGAAAAATTATGAAGGAGCATTAGATCAAGTCTTTTGAATTTTAACACCGTTGCAAGTACCCATAGTATGAGAACGCAGTTCCTGTCAACCCATGGGTTCATTGAATTTCATTTAGGGAAATCCCTCCTACGCACCCCTTGTAAAATACAGGAACAACACAGGTTGAGTAACAGATGCAGCTGAAGCTGAACCCTAATGGAGTAGGGTGCAGGATGGACGGTAAACTGGGGATGACAATGTGAGAATCTTCTTTCGTTTATAAGATTCCAGATGCAGAAGACGTAGGCAAGTATGTTTTAATCAACCTCAGCGAAGGACATAATTAACCAACTGACAAGGCTATACCCTTGATATTACTTGTGAGGTAATAGGGAGTCACAGTACTGCAGGAACGTTTATGTGGGAAGAAACAAACGGGAATTATAAGGATACCACACATCTTCCATGTTTGGCAATAAACAAAGGCATATGACTAAAAAATTCAACAAACTATGAGTTACTATATACAGAGAAGCTAATAATCAGTAACCAAGCTAGAGCAAGGCAAATACTTAACCTGAAAAACATAAGTTCTACATTTTGTAATCATGCAAGTAAGATGGTACGTTTTTTCCACACGTTTGTTAGGTACGAAATGAGAATTATGTGGATTTTTAAAAGTTAAAAGATGGTTTGTCTGCATTGTATCTTATTGATTCTGAGATTTCTACCTGTGTATCTTCAACTGGATTATTTTCAGTATCTTTTTTTTAAACATGACAACTTTACCAGCCCTTGTTTTCATAACATTTTAAAAAACATTGATAATTTCTCTAGGCCAGTGCTTAATTTGTAAATAAAAAAGTGCCGGTGCCCAAAGCCCTCCTCTTAAACATGCGACTGCTGTAATTAAATGTGGGAACACGGAATACTGAGGCGGCGTAATCCTGAAGCCATCTCAGGCCTCTTTCATCCATATAAAGCCACTCCCTGCCCCTTCAGCTCATTCTTGCAGCTTTCTACTTTCTACCTTTGTGACGCTTTTTTGTTTTTCTTTTTCTCCATCTTCCCCATGTGTCTTTTGCTCGTAGCAAATGCTTGAGGCAGAAGAATAAGCCCTGGCCCTCAAAAATAAGTGCTGGTGCTCAGCACCGGAAACAACAAGCACAAATTAAGCACTGCTCTAGGCTCAGTAAGCGTAGACCCCATACAAGAGTCTTTAAGTGCTTGGAGTTTGACTAAATCCCTATACTTGAACATCTGTGAATTTCACTTTGTTAGTTCTATCAAAAAGTAGTTTTTTCTTTTAAAAATGTGGTCTATTTTTTGTCTCTCCAAATATCTTCCACTGAAATATCAACCCAACTCTTTCTCCAGTTCATCTGCCTTGGTACTAGCTTGTTGTGTAGTCTTTTGCCCCAGAAACGTTCAAAAGGAGTTTTGTTGGTAATGGAATAGGCAGGTAGCCTATATGCAAGTAACATTTCTTGCAGAGTTCTTTCTAGTATAATCTGTTACTGTTAGCTAGCTGTGTGCCTTCTTTCAAAGTGTGACTGAAACGCTTTATTATCCTATTGCTTTCTGGGTGATATAGAGAACATTTTTTGAGTGAGATGATGTTGCATTATAGAAAAAAAACGTTCAACTTTCCTTGAACTTAGTTGTACCCCATTATCAGTAAGCAATGACCTGGGAACACTGTCATGACAAAATAACTTTTCAAAGAACTTGATGACAGCTCCTGAAGTCATGTCTTTTACACAAGAAACTTCTGACTATCCAGAGAACATATCTGTAGCTATATTTAGATAGAGACTATTACTCTCACCCTTGATGGGTCCCACAATATCTAAAGAACTTTCTTCCTATGTACCATTTGGAACATCTCTGCAAATCATAGGTGGGTTGGGTGTTGCCAAGATTTATCACTAGTGAGATATTCCTCCCAACTCCTGATGAATCTCCACCTTTAAGTCAACACCTGGCCACCAAAAATCAGCCTTTATGGGTTCTGTAGTCTTAGTGTCCCTTAAGTGACTGTCATCTGCAATGTCCAAAGCCTTCTTTGTTAGCTTAAAGGGTGCAACACATCTGGTCCGACTAAACAATATATTCTGTTTTTCAGACAATTCATCCTTTATTCCATAGAAGGCACCAATTCTTCTTCTACCAATTATTTCTCTGGCCACCCAACCTGTAAAAACCAACTGCATTTCTTGAAAATAGGATCCTTTTCAACTTCATTCCACCATTCCTGTTCCTGAGTGGCACCCTGCATAACCAAGAAACAGTTTCATCAAACCAAACGTCATTGTCTGTGGTATTATTATCAGATCCTGTCTTAAAGTGCACCAACTTTGACAAACAGCAACATGTTTCTTTTGCCAGAAATATATTCCAGTGAGAAGGTATGATTCCAAAGGCCTACAACCCATTCTCTAAAATGAGCTGAAACAGTGTCAGGTCCTTTTTGTTAAAATCTCCTTCAGGGTTTTGTGGTCTGAACGGATACTGTAAGTATTCCCCCATAGGAAATTTCTAAATTTCCAAACTCCCCAACTCATAGCTATGGCCTCTTTCTCTATTAGAATAATTGAGTTTGGCTCCTTTAGGCATCCTCGATGTAAACTAGATCACTTTCTCATCCTCTAGGCCTTCCTGCAAAAGAACAGCAGTAATAGCCTTTCTGCTGGCATCAGTGGTTCACAGTGTTTTTCAGGTTCAAAGGCCATTAGCTCAGAAGCAATTTGTAGCTCTTTATTAGAACCAAACATTCTTCTTGACATAAGCCATTCCATACAAGTTCTTTACCTGTTCTGCACAACTCTCTCATAGCAAACGTTTTATTGGCAGGATTGAGGGTGAATCCATTGTAAAATTTTACTATTCCCAAGAATGGCAGACCTTCTTCTTCTTTAGAAGGTGCTTCAAGGTTACAAATTGCTTCCACCATATCTTTCTTTGGTTTCAACACCTTGCTCAGGTCTGTTGTAGCCTAAATATGTAATTTCTCCTTGTCCAAAAGTGCATTTCTTTTCCTTTAAGGCCAGTCCTGCTTTTTCTGATCTTTCTAGAACAAGACACCATATAGTTTGGTTCCTCCTAAAATATGCTAAAGATTAGTGCTTCAGTTAGAAAGCACTTAACTCTTTCCAGGTCAACCAACCAGTTGTGCATGACTCTCTGGAAAGCAGAGGCTGCAGAAATGAGCTCAAAAGACATTCTGAGAAACTTGAATGATCCCCTGGGAGTGATGAAGTTTATGAACGTCTGTGAACGCTCATGAAGCTTTATTTGGTGGGAGCCAGAGGCCTAATCTAAGGTAGTAAAAAACCCTGCCTCAGTGACTAAAGAGAGCATCTCAGCTAAATTAGGAAGGGAAAATGTATCAACTACCATCTCTTTATTCAGATTTCTCAGGCTGATGCAGAGTCTTATATCTTCATTAGGTCTACAAACTACTACAAAAGGGGCTAGCCATTCAGTTGTCTCAAAGGGAGCAATTGTTCCCTGTTTTTCCAAACAGCTCAAATCTTACTTGACTGGATCCGGTATGTTATGAGGTAGTTTTTGCACTCTGTCTGCAAAAGGAATTGCTCCTGCCTCTTCAGTTTAATCTTGTGAGTGTAACCTTTCAAACAAACCAACACAGAATAGAAAACTGTAGGAAAAAATTGTAAAGTCTTTACACACACAGCTTCCCTTCTCGACCACACACTTGTGGATTAGAATTAGGATCCAAAACAACTCCTAGATTTTTTTGATGTTGCCAACCCAAGAAGTTGTTGCCTTTATAAGACACACATACCTTTTTCTCAGTAAATCCACCTTTAAACTCAGTTATATCATTAAAATATCCTATTATCCTTTCCAGCATACCCCCATACCCTCAAGGCATAGTGTTCGTTTTTTAAAATGTACTTTGTCAAAAACGTTTTTTCCTCCACTTATTGCCACTTACTTTCAAAGCAAGGCAAACTCTTGAATTGGACAAATGACCAACTAAACCACAACAATTGCATTTTCCTTTAAATGTTACTTTAGATTTTACTTTAGAGTTAGTCTCAATGATGCTCACATCTCCTTTCTTTTCTTCTTTTTTTTCTCAGAGCTAAGTTCCTGAACACAGCTTAACATCTGTTTTAGCTGTAGAGACAACATCATCAAGAGGTGTTCATCCTTAAGTCATAGTTTATCTCCTGTCAGGTTTGCAGTGTAACACAAATCAATCCCTTATTCTTCAATGCAACCAGTGCACCAAATTTGCTACTTTTCTTAACACAGTTACATATTCTTCCACTGACTCATCCTCTATTCTCTGTGCTATTTTGCGAAAATAATATGTTTAAAAAATTGGCCAGGCAAGTAATGTAGGTCAAGCTTCGTGACAGCCATTTAAAATCCTTTTTCCCCATTAGCATCATCTGTGATGAATTCTGGTGAATCTTCTTGAACCTTTTTCTCCTCAATGAAAAGACAGCTTAAGAGTAAGGTTGATTTGCTTTCAGCATTTAGATTGGTGCAACAAGCTTTTGGATAGTTCAAGAATACTTTTTTCCATTTATTCCAACATAAGCTAAATTCACCAGGATGTGAAAGAAAAAAAGGGGGTGATGTTATATTCTGCATATTGTTGCTAACAGTAAAGTGCAACAAATTGTATACATTCCCTGTTAACCCCTTGGGTGCCCAGCACGAGGTGGTTACATCCTCGGCCATGAGGCTAGTGCTCCTCCGTGGCCCTCCCACCCCTCTCCCATGGGCAGGGATGGAAGGGGAATCGCTTCCCCTTCCAACCCTCACCCCCCCCAGTAACCTCTGATAACATCAGCATGCTATCGGGCGCTGACCTCTTCAGAGGTCGCCTCCCATTGCACTGGAAGCTCAGTTTTTCAGCGCGATCAGAAGAGAATTGCAAAGCATTTCTCTTCCAATCAGGTGGTGGGGGCAGTGAGAGTCATGAAAGGAAATGAAAGGCCTTTCATTTCCTTTCATGTCTCTTTAAGCATTTCTGCAGCCCGATTGTGAAGCCTGGGGGGCAAATTTATTTAAGGCCATTTCTGCCCCCCTTGGGGGAAGATCGGCCTATTTTAATTAGGCTCCTCTGCCCTCAAGGGGGGCAGAAACCACTAGGCACCAGGGATTTTTTTGTAAACATTGTTTTACTAATGGGGAGCGACCCCATAGGCAAGGGTCACTCCCCTAGAGGGCAAATTTATTTTAGGCCATTTACCGGCCTATTTCTATTAGGCCGATCAGCCTCTGGGGGGGCACAAACCACTTAGGCACCAGGGATTGGTGTGCGTGTGTGTTTTGTTTGGGGGGGAACCCCTTGGGCAAGGGTCGCTCCCCATTGGGGCACATTATTGTTTGCCATTTCTGCCCTCTTTGGAGGCAGATCGGCCTATTTTTGTAAGGACCATCTGCCCCAAAGGGGGCAGAAAGCCCAGTAGAGACCAGAGAAGATTTTTTTAGGCAAGGGTCACTCCCCTAGGGGGCAAATTACATTTAGGCCATTTCTGCCCCCCTTAGGGGCAGATTGGCCTATTTTTATGAGGCGGATCTGCCCCCAAGGGGAACAGAAACCACCAGACACCAGGGAGTTTTGTTTTTCTCTGTGAATTTCACGCAAGGGGAGCGACTCCTTAGGCAAGGGGGCAAATTTATTTTAGGCCATTTCTGCCCCCCTGGGGGTGCAGATCAGCCTGGATCAGCCTATTTTAATTAGGCCGATCTGCCCCCAAGGGGGGCAGAAACCACTAGGCACCGGGAATTTTTGTTGTTGTTGTTTTACAGATTGTGAGCGACCCCTTAGGCAAGGGTCGCTCCCCTGGAGGGGCAAATTGTATTTAGGCCATTTCTGCCGCCTTTGGGGGCAGATCGGCCGGTTTTAGGTCAATCTGCCGCCAAAGGGGGCAGAAACCACTAGGCACCGGGGATTCTTTTTTGCGCCAATGTCACGCAAGGGGAGCGACCCCGTAGGAAGGGTCGCCCCCGGGGAGGGGTCGGGGGCAAATTTATTTTAGGCCATTTCTGCCTCCCCCTGGGGCCAGATCGGCCTATTGTTATTAGGCCGATCTGCCCCCGGGGGGCAGAAACCTCTAGGCGCCAGGGCAAATTATTTTTTTGTGTTTGTTTTTTTAGAGATGGGGAGCAACCGATTAGGCAAGGGTCGCTCCCCTGGGGGGCAAATTGTATTTAGACCATTTCTGCCCCCCTTGGGGGCAGATCGGCCGATTTTAGGTCAATCTGCCCCCAGGGGGGCAGAAACCACTAGGCACCGGGGATTGTTTTTTTGCGCCAATGTCACGCAAGGGGAGCGACCCCGTAGGCAAGGGTCGCTCCCGGAGGGGCTGGGGGGGGTGGATTTATTTTAGGCCATATCTGCCCCCCCCGGGGGTAGATCGGCCTATTGTTATTAGGCCGATCTGCCCCCGGGGGTGGGGGGGCAGAAACCTCTAGGCGCCAGGGCTAATTTTTTTTGTGTGTTTTTTTTTGTTTGTTTGTTTTTTTAGAGATGGGGAGCGACCCATTATGCAAGGGTCGCTCCCCTGGGGGGCAAATTGTATTTAGACCATTTCTGCCCCCCTTGGGGGCAAATCGGCCGATTTTAGGTCAATCTGCTCCGGGGGGCAGAAACAACTAGGCACCGGGGATCTTTTATTTTGCACCAATGTCACGCAGGGGGAGCGACCCTGTAGGCAAGGGTCGCTCCCCGGAGGTTTGGGGGGACATATTTATTTTAGCCCATTTCTGCCCCCCTGGGGCCGGCTGAGCAAGAGGCCAAAATCCACAGGTAGGCACTTTGTAAAAAACACCTCTGATTTCTGTGAAAAAATTTGATGTGTCCACGTTGTGTTTTGGGCCATTTCCTTTCGTGGGCGCTAGGCCTACCCACACAAGTGAGGTATTATTTTTATCGGGAGGCTTGGGGGAATGCTCGGTGGAAGGAAATTTATGGCTCCTCTCAGATTCCAGAAACTTTCTGTCACCGAAATGTGAGGAAAATGTTTTTTTAGCCAAATTTTGAGGTTTGCAAAGGATTCTGGGTAACAGAACCTGGTCAGAGCCCCACAAGTCACCCCATCTTGGATTCCCCTAGGTCTCTAGTTTTAAAAAATGCACAGGGTTGGTAGGTTTCCCTAGGTGCCGGCTGAGCTAGAGGCCAAAATCTACAGGTAGGCACTTCGCAAAAAACACCTGTTTTCTGTCAAAAAATGTGATGTGTCCACGTAGTGTTTTGAGGCATTTCCTGTTGCGGGCGCTAGGCCTACCCACACAAGTGAGGTATCATTTTTATCGGGAGACTTGGGGGAACGCTGAGTGGAAGGAAATTTGTGGCTCCTCTCAGATTCCAGAACTTTCTGTCACCGAAATGTGAGGAAAACGTTTTTTTTAGCCAAATTTTGAGGTTTGCTAGGGATTCTGGGTAACAGAACCTGGTCAGAGCCCCACAAGTCACCCCATCTTGGATTCCCCTAGGTCTCTAGTTTTAAAAAATGCAAAGGGTTGGTAAGTTTCCCTAGGTTCCGGCTGAGCTAGAGGCCAAAATCTACAGGTAGGCACTTTGCAAAAAACACCTCTGTTTTCTGTCAAAAAATGGGATGTGTCCACGTTGTGTTTTGGGGCATTTCCTGTTGCGGGCACTAGGCCTACCCACACAAGTGAGGTATCATTTTTATCGGGAGACTTGGGGGAACATAGAATTGCAAAACAAGTGTTATTGCCCTTTGTCTTTCTCTACATTTTTCCTTCCAAATATAAGAGAGTGTGTAAAAAAGACGTCTATTTGAGATATGCCCTGTAATTCACATGCTAGTATGGGCACCCCGGAATTCAGAGATGTGCAAATAACCACTGCTCCTCAACACCTTATCTTGTGCCCATTTTGGAAATACAAAGGTTTTCTTGATAGCTATTTTTCACTCTTTATATTTCAGCAAATGAATTGCTGTAAGCCCGGTATAGAATGAAAACCCACTGCAGGGTGCAGCTAATTTATTGGCTCTGGGTATCTAGGGTTCTTGATAAACCTACAAGCCCCATATACCCCCGCAACCAGAAGAGTCCAGCAGAAGTAACGGTATATTGCTTTCAAAAATCTGACATTGCAGGGAAAAGTTACAGAGTAAAATGTAGAAAAAATTACTGTTTTTTTCACCTCAATTTCCATATAGTTTTTTTTTCAGTTGTTATTTTCTGTAGGAAACCCTTGGAGGATCTACACAAATTACCCCTTACTGAATTCAGAATTGTGTCTACTTTTCAGAAATGTTTAGGTTTCTGGGATCCAGCATTGGTGTCACGCCCATTTCTGTCACTAACTGGGAGGAGGCTGAAAGCACAAAAAATCGTTAAAAAATTGGGTTTTCTGATTCAAGTCTGCCTGTTCCTGAAAGCTGGGAAGCTGGTGATTTTAGCTCCGCAAACCCTTTGTTGATGCCATTTTCAGGGGAAAAACCACAAGCCTTCTTCTGCAGCCCCTTTTTCCCATTTTTGTTTTAAAAAAACGATATTTTCACTGTATTTTGGCTAATTTCTTGGCCTCCTTCAGGGGAACCCACAAAATCTGGGTACCTCTAGAATCCCTAGGATGTTGGAAAAAAAGGACACAATTTTGGCTTGGCTAGCTTATGTGGACAAAAAGTTATGAGGGCCTAAGCGCAAACTGCCCAAATAGCCAAAAAAAGGCCTGGCACAGGAGGGGGAAAAGGCGTGGCAGCGAAGGGGTTAATAGGTTAATAGTGAGTTTGCAGCATGCAAAACACTGACTTCAACAGAATAGATTTGAAAAGGAACTTTAGGAAATTGTATTCTTACTCCATAGTTTACAAATCCCTGAGTGGTGCTAGTTGTAAAATAAGAGATCGACATTTCCGCTCTTGGTTAACACGCCTGGAATGCTGAATTGACAGAACAGGTATTGATTAAAATGCCTGGAGTGCGGTTATGTGAGAAAGCTTGCTTTGTCTGGTTAGTAAACAAATTATTTTTGTGGTCAAAAACTTTCCACAATCCTTGCAGAAAACGTGACTAAAGCTGGGTTGCAATCTTTTAATCATTTGTAGACGACGACAGAAAATAAAAAAGTACATTATCTCACTGTGCCAGGGAAAATAAATGAACGTGCGCTTAATACAGTGAGGAAAGCGTTATTTTAAAATTAATTATCCACACGTGGGTCTCGCTTTTCTGCAGTTTTTTGAAAATGCACTGATATATGAAATTAGTACGTACTCAAGCATTTGATGCTTTGTTGAAAGCCTTCTGATACAATTACATTTACATAACACTCTCCCACTGTTGCTGTGCTTTGAAAATATGCTGGACAGCTCTGATACTTTAATCAGAAAACTTAGCACTTTAGCAGCAAAGTTTTGATTGTAATGGTTGGATTTCCATCTAAGATCTTGTCAGATACTAAAAGTCAAAAGGAGCTTCCCTAATAACCGTTCTGGTATAAAAGGGGCTTTGTTTCAAGAAGCAAGAGTGATATAGACGTGCACACCTCCAGGGAATGTTTTGATAGAATTTCAAATTGATAATCAGTGACTGAAAAGAAAGTTCTATTCTTTTATGTCTATAAACACAAAACAAGTTATGTTGAGGTTGAACCCTTAAGCTTCAAAGATCATCACCAGTGTGTAAATGAGAATCTTCGAGTTTTAATAAGACTCCTGAGGCTGCGGTTGTAGGTAAGTGCAGTTAAATCAACTGCAGCCACAACTGACGAGGATAGAACTTTGAGTTTACTTGTGAGGTTATAGGGTTCTATAGTACTGCAGAGGATTTTATGTGGGAAGAAACAAAGGGGAATAAGGAAGAAACCACAGTCTGCTTGTCACGTATTTGGTGACAATGGGGACTTGGAGGGAGATGGGCTTGCCTGGTCTCCCCCTGGTCTAGTCAGGCATGGTGGTGTGTTCTGATAGTGCTGTGGGCCCCGAATGGTAGTTAAGGTTGGGTGGGTGTATTTAGTGGGATTTTGACTTTGAGGGAGGTTGTGGGCGGACTTTTTGGCTTTTGTCACACCCAGGGGCAGGTCCTGGTTTAATGAAGTTTATGCATGGTTCAGTCGAAGGTTGTTAATGTTGCATTTTCTTTTCTCGGTTGTGTTGCGGGGCCATGCAGTGGCATTTCCATGGTGTGTATTGTGGCCCACTCCTTGGTCGGTTGGGCGGCAAAGCAGGCGTTATCACAGCATTTTAGACGTCAGCTTGGGTTGTATGGAGCAGGAGTAGTGGTTCGGTGGTGAGGGAAGAAGTGGCATGAGATGGGGCAAGCTTTTGCGTACGCTGTCTAAGAATTTGGCAGGAGGTTATTGTCCCGATTTATTGGTTTTACATCTTAGAAAAAATGACCTGGTTGCTTTATCAGGTATTGATTTGCAGAAAGCAATGAAGATGGATTTAGAACGGATTCAATCCAGGTGGGCTGGTACAAACATTCTTTGGACGGAGTTAGTGCCCAGGAGATTTTGAAGATGTGCAAGGAATCAGGGGCCTATTGAGAAGCAGAGGAAGGTTAACAGGGAAATGAGAGGCTTTTGTGGTGCATTGGGTATCTCTGTTTTGAAGCATACAGACATTGTGCAGGAAGTTTGTCTTTTTTAGGCAGCAAGTTTTATATCATAGAATTGCGTTTGAAAATTGCAGGCCTATTGAGGGAGAGGTTGTGGGATTGAGTTTCAGGGTATAGCAGTAATTGTTCCTTTGGTGGGGAAGGAAAACACTATTGGGGTTTCCAGGTTGGTGGGCTAGAAGGCATTTGTTGGATGGAAGGGGGTCAGAAAGGCAGATCAATGAGAGGTCAGGTTTACTGACCAAGGTCCAAAAGGATGGAGGGCCAAAGGTAACAATGGAAAGTGGAGAACATGTCAGAGGGGTACTGGAATTAAGGTACAAGGTTGGGGTGGGAAAGGTCAGCTCTGGGGTGTAAGACTTCTAAGAGGGGTGGGTCGGGTGTTAGATTTGTTTCAATGTATAAGTGAGTTTGGTTAGTTTTGTAAGGCATTTGCCAAGGTTTGATCATAAAATTGTCAGACCTGTTCTATTAAAGTGGCCTTTTACACCTTTAACTGTGACTGAGCATTGGCATTGTGCGCTGCCACCCCGATGGGGGTTTGGGGGAGATGGGCTTGCCAATTCTTCCCCTGGGCTAGTCGGGTGCCGTGGTGCTTTCTGATAACGCCTTGGGCCCCGATTGGTTGCTTAAGGGTGGGCGGGTGGTTTTTAGTGGGTTTTTAGCTTTGAGGGAGGTTGTGAGCAACCTCTTTGGCCATTGTCAAATCCAGGAGCAGAGCGTGGTTAGCATGTGTTATGCCTCTCACCCACCCACTTTTTTTAAGCTATTTTTTTTAGGTTTTGTTCAGATGATTTGGTATTTGAGATTGGAGCTTTCATGGTACAGGTCTGTGTGCAACTTGGGTGGGTAGCTAGCGAGGTCTGGTATTAGGTGGACTCGAAGGCATTCGTTTGATGAGAAGGGGTTGGAAAGTCAGAGCAATGAGGGGTCAGGGATATTGACCAAGGACCAAAGGGATGACGGGGTAAGGGTAACAACAGAAGGTGGAGAACATGTCAGAGGAGTACAGGTATTGGGGAACAAGGTTGGGATGGGAAGGGTCAGCTGAGGGGGGTGAGACTTTTTATAGGGTTGGGTTGGTGTTAGGTTTGTTTCAATGTATTAGTGAGATTGGTTAGCTTTTTAAGGCATTTGCTGAGGTTTGAAAATAAAATTGCCAGACATGCTGTATTAAAGCAAGCTGCCTTTTACCCCTTTAACAGTAACAGAGCGTTGTTATTGTCCACCATCTCACCTGATAAAGACAGTATATTTTAACAGTGATTCTAGCAAGGGTTTTAGATGAATTCACGGTTTGTTTCTTTTTTTTGTTCACAGACCTTCTCTATTTGTTGAAATTCACTATCGCCTGTGCTACTCACTCAAATGCACCCTGGGATAGCAGTTTCTACTGCCTGTTAAAAATAATGGGAGAAACATTAGTGTTTAATAACGTTGAATAACTCATTGACTATTCTCATTGAATATTTTGATGATTATTAATTGGGTCTACCCAAGATATGAGCTTTACTTAATCACTCTACTGAGTATTAATTAGCCTGTTACAAGGTCATAACTACTAAAAAAGCTCCAGCATAAAAGTGTATGGCACCATTCATTTTAATAGTTATCACAATTAAATTCTACACCCCTGAGCAACACACACAAACTGCCTATTGTTGCTGAGTGATATAGCCCACTAGCAGTCTGATCTATTAAATGGTGACTTAACCAGCTTACTATTAATGCAAAAGCACTGATTATAAGTCCTATCTGCATGCCAACGACACATAGCCTAATATTTGAAGGATTCAGGATATGCTTAGGTCACATCGCTACAGAGTCCGTTGGAGCCAAAAGGATTCCGTCATAAAGCTTGCAAGACACTACAGATATGACCTCGGAAAAACATTTGTGAGCATGTTTTATCATAGAGTTCCTTACTGTTATATGTACGAAATAAGAGCACCAGGAATGCACATCTTCATCTTGTCACGAGTGACAGTACAGTGGCTGTTCACTTCATGAATGCAAAGTCAACCATAGTGAGGCAATGATAGGATGCAAGTATTAACTAGTCGCATTTTGTCTATCACCAGATCCCAGAGATAACTGAACGGCAACAAGGTGCCTAAGGATCCATTTGGGCAAGTATACAGCCTTCTTGGTTACCTATTATATAGCCTAGTAGCAGCAGAACATCTATCAGATAACCTTTGGGCCTGTAAAAAGCCCACAGCACCTCATAACAGGGCAGTGTTGGGGGATAACACATGTCGACCTTATTAGTGGTTGAATTATCCCTTTGCTCATTTTTACCTCTACCACACATGGGGATACTGGGTCCACAGTTAGGTACTTTTAACAGGTTTTTTTCTCTGTAGTGCAGGTGAATGTGTATCCTTCCTCTCCACCTGTTCGTTTCTCCACCCCACAATGTCTACACATCACAGGCCCTAACTTCAACATCCATTAGGTGTGCCCCTAATTCAGGGTTGTAACCTGCACCGACACTGCAGCTATCTGCATGAGGGGGATGCCTATGATGACTCATGCCACCACAGTGTAGAGATCCTGTCAGACTACACCATTGCTTCCTTGACTTTTTCTTTTCACATGTTCTACTGGGTAAATTGATTTCTTGTCTAGGGGATGTGCGCCAGTGAGTTACTCTCTTCTTCCCCTCTTATGTTGCTTGTCTTTGGACACATGGTCAGATCGTCATATATAAGCCCACTCACCTACCACAAAATTTCTGTCTTTTGTATGATCACTCGAATTGAACCTCCTTTTGCTCTTGTTTTGTGAACAAATCACTTGTTCGCTCATTTTGGGTAAATCTACTTATGGTAGCATGAACATGTGGCAGTGTCATTAGGGATAAGTTTAAAAACAGCTTTCTTTAATCTCATCAAACGGAAAGGACTTACACTGGTTGTAGAATGTGGCATAGCATGGTAACTAAAAAATCTCTCTCTTAGTGTCTTTTCTACCTCTAAACTGGAAACTAATGCAAGTTGATCAGTTTCTTTGGGCACTGTGTTAACATCTTCGACCAAACTTTAGCTTTTTTGCTTTGTGGTCAATACGAGGCTACTCCGAAGTGTTCCATACCTGTGTTGCACAAATGTTCTTTCATTTCCCAAGAAATGAATTAAACACCTTTGTCAGATCAGTTATTTTTAGATATCCCCAATCTCACATACACCACTTAAGACTTAATCACATTTTGTGTGTTAGATTCACTGCCTGGATACCCTCACTGGTGACAAACAGCGCTCTACAAATCCACCTTACAATACATTACATATAACATAATTTTGTACCAACTTGGAATGGTAATCAATTAAAATCAAGATATAAGGTGTTTCATCAGGAAACTCATTTATGGGATCTAAAAAAAATAATCAATGGCTACTTTTTACCATGCTTTGTCTGGAAAATCCACAGGACCTAATGGTACAATGCATGTGAATAAACTTGTCAGAATATAGACAATACTCGCAAGAACCAACATAGAGCTCTACTGCTGTGTCCAACCTAGGCCACCAATAGTGTCATTTTATTCTCTTCTTAGTAGCTGTTTCCCTTGATGATCCTCCGTGCTAACTTAACTGGAACATAAATTAGTAGAAACTAATAGGGGCCATATTTAAGGAAATTGGCGCTGCATCCAGTGCAGCGCAACTTTGCTTGCACCCCCCCTAATGCCACCATGTGTGCGCCGTATCTAAGATACAGCACGCCATGGCGGTAGCTAGGGAACTAGTATCAACATTTTTATGCTAGTTCGGAGCTTGCAGGATTAGCATCCAAACCTTTGACGCTAATTTTGCAAAATCCATTGAGGCCCATTGTAAACAACAGTGTGCCTCCTTTTACTGCCTGCTCAGAGCAGCCGTTAAAAGTGCCGAAAGAAATGACGTAAAGAAATCTCTTAGATTTCTTTGCCCCATTTTTTCGTCCCCCCCTAACGGGGGAACACCCCTTTTGCATACATTATGCCTGGCGCAGGCACAATGTAGCGCAAAGGGTTACAAAGGGGCGCAATGCATGCACTGCACCACTTTGTAAATTTGGTACGCCGACTTTGGCCTTGTTGGGCCACATTACTGTAAAAAAAAAAAATGACTCTAGTGTGGCATAAGGTGGCACTAGGGGCTCTTAAATCTACCCCTAGATGCCTACTTTTGGTTACATCTTTTTCAATACTTAGAACATCCTGAAATTTATAAAAAGCTTGCAACTCCACTTGAAAACATCTTTCTTTGAGCCATCCTTGAACACTTCTTTTTTTACCTCTTGTAAAACTGTCATTGTTATATTTTTTATCCATTCTTCCTGACTGATAGATTTACCATAATCAGCCATCATATATAATAGGCCCACAACACATTCCGCAACTTCAGCTTTTGAACCTTCATCAGAAGCTTCCAACACAAAACAGTACAAAAAATGAGTTATTGAATTCTCTTTTCC
Organism: Pleurodeles waltl; assembly: GCF_031143425.1. Classification (NCBI taxonomy): domain Eukaryota; kingdom Metazoa; phylum Chordata; class Amphibia; order Caudata; family Salamandridae; genus Pleurodeles; species Pleurodeles waltl. The sequence continues at coordinate 1,929,140,825 of NC_090440.1, forward strand.
TGTAACATACTGTATCTCAAAATTTAAATAATATATTCTGGAAAATAATCCTAATAATCTACATGAAGTCTTACCCATACCGTTTTCACTCATCAGAAATACTAAAAGTTTGTGATCTGTGCAAACATTTTATATCCTAAACATAGGTAGAAACATTACCATTGGACTTTTATGTGAATTGAAAATTCAGGGGCTTGACCTCCATAGTGGAGCAGGATGCCTTGGTTTACAGAGCAATAGCTTAATCAGTTCATCATATGTAGGCAGGTGATAATTCGGAGCCACAGTCCTACAAAGTGTTGCAGGTCCTTCTTATCTTCAGTAGGCTATGTAAATTAATCTCCTGGCTGTATCAAATGCTGTTATTAATGATTGCCAACTCCTTTCCAGATTGTTAACTTATTGGGAGGAGAAATTGAACAGGAAACTCAAGGATAAAAAACAGTACCAGGCCCTGGAGCACCACACTAATGTGGTCATTATGACATTGGCGGTCTATTCCGAAGATCGCTGTGGTGACGGCCACCAACAGACTGCCGCAGAGACGGTAATCCGCCCGCCCAGTGGCGTAGCGTGAGGGGTGCAGGGGGGGCCGCCGCACCGGGCGCAACATCTGGGGAAGGGCGCGCTCGCGAGTGCTAAAATCCACGGGTTAGGGGGCGCAAATTACTTGCCTTGCCCCGGGTGCTGACAACCCACACTACGCCACTGCGCCTGCCAGATTATGAGATACAACCAGAAAACAGACAGAAACCAGCCACAACCACAAGTCCGCCAGACTCAACAAAGGTGAAAAACTGCCAGACCCACCACCCTCACTGCTACGCCAGCAATACACCGCCCTCCAAATTATGACCCACAAATCACCACAGCGGACATTCAACGACGGTCAGCCATTCGCAGCAGAATTGGGCACCCAACACCACTTCAAGCCAACATTGGCCAGATCAAAAAACCAGCACCTAACACAAATACATACACCCTACATACCCACCAACAGCACTATAAAACACCCTTCCACATAACCCACAATCCTTTGCAAACACGAAAAGACTGCTACACCTTGCCAGGCCAATCCCTTAGAGAACTACCCGCACAAACCCCATCTACCTATACATCCGTCACGCATCACACACCACACACCCTACCACAACACTGAACACCCTCTGCACAACACACACACCACACAATAGGCATGTCCCCACAAAAGCACCCCTGTTTCACAGATGAAGAGTCACGGGTGATGGTGGAGGAAATCGTCAGGGTAGAGCCACAGCTGCTTGGTGCACAGGTCCAGCAGATCTCCGTTGCCAGGAAGATGGAGCTGTGGCAGATAATCGTGGACAGGGTGAACTCCGTGGGACAACATCCATGCACAAGGGACGACATCCGAAAGAGGTGGATCGACCTACAAGGGAAGGTGCATTACATTGCATCAAGGTACCAGGTCGCCATCATGAGGACTGGTGGTGGACGCCCACCTCCTCCACCACAGTTGACAGCATGGGAGGAGCAAGCCTTGGCAATCCTACATCTTGAGGGCCTAACTGGAGTCACTGGAGGGCTGGACACTGGTAAGTCACCATTGCTAACCTACCTCCATCAATACCTTCATGGCATGTCACACTGATCCTTACATCGCACTCAATCCCACACAGTGCACCACCCCAATCACCACACTTAAATGTGTACCTCTGCATGCCCTACCCACTGCAATCCCACACAGTGCACCACCCCAATCACCACACTTAAATGTGTACCCCGGCATGCCCTACCCACTGCAAGCACTCCCCTCCCAGTTCTGCATGCCAGAAATGCATGGGCAGCATGTAGAACTACCAATCCCACAATCCATCACCATACACTACCAAAGGTGGTAGGACAACAGCAAACCCATAGGGAAAGGTAGAAATGCGGAAAATGTGACAGACAATGACCCTAACAATTCACTTACATCCTCACAGGTGCCCCAGCCAATGTCAGCAGCGAGCAGGTGCCACGGCAACCCAGTCCTCCACCAGAAGATGCCCTCAGTGATGACAGCAACTCTAGATGTCCTGAGCTGGATGAACTCCATGGTCCATCTGGGACCACAGGTCAGTCGGCTTCCGTATCCCACAGTCAGTCCAACACAGCTCCCCCCTCCGACTCCAACACTACAGCAGCCACGTCCCCAGACCCCTGTCCCCAGGACACGTCAATCAATAGGGTGCCCATCTGTAAGGGACCCAAGTCAACACCACATAGGCAAGACAGGGAAGGTCCTGGTGTATGTGGTAGTGGGCACACCGTTCAGGGGACACAGGCATAGGGGGCCTGGGACTGTGGGAGGTCAGCTGTGCAGCAGAGGGAGGCCAGGCCCAGGGAACCGACTGCCCAAGAGGCACTTACACATGTCCTGGGGGCATACCAAAAATCCCAGGACAGGATGGGTCAGGTGATCAGCATTATGCAGGAGAACCAGCGGCTGAAGGGGGTACAGCACCAGGAGGTCATGCAGCAGTTGCAGGGCCTACATGCTAACATGGCCTCCATTGTAGTGGTGCTGGGTAACATGGACAACATCATGCGGGAGAACAGAGTACACCAGAGGCCCACTTCCACTAGCCAGTCCACTCACCAGCCATCAACATCTGCTGCAGCTAGTGGACAGGAGGACCTGGGCAAGACCCACAGGCCACCAGCACCCTTCCCTCTGTAGCAGAACCACCCCGCAAATGTTCCCTGCGACCCAGACAGACACCAGAGACTATTGCCAAGACGAAGACCACCGCCAGGAAATGAGCCCCTGAAGAATGTCCCCCTTGTGTGCCACTGAGTCACCTTGTTCACTTTGGACTGCCATTGCTCCTCTTCCTATGGCCCCAGGGACACTGGACCTGTGCTACAAACCATCCGGGTCACTACACTGAAGTTTTCCGCAACCATCACCCCACTCTATTGCAGTATCCCTTCATTACTGTCACTTCAATAAACACCCTTGAACACGACTGGAGTAATAGTGCTTTATCAGACATAAATGTGCAAAGTAATGAACTGTATTATCCTGTGCAAATGTCCTGTAATGTGTGCATCCATTCAACAAATGTGTTTAAGCAGTCTGTATTCATCACATGAGTACACAGTTGTGACCACACCAACATCTGCAAAAAAGGAAGGCATAAGTGAAAGCCAATTGAAATGTAAAGGCAATGATTGGCACAACACAGTTGGCACACAGCACTTAACTTAAATAGAGGTATGATCAGATCTACCGTCTTACCTGAGTGTCATTGGAAGTACTGCTGTATGATATGTGTCCTATTGTCCACATCCTCTTCCTCCACCTCCTCCTCACTGTCTTCAGTGTCCACTGTTGCCACAAGTGCATTGTCTCCCCCCACTTGCTACAGGTATGGCACATGGCGTCTGAGGGCCAAATTGTGCAGCATGCAGCAGACCACCACAATCCGGCAGACCTTCTTAGGGGCGTAGCATAGGGACCCACCTGTTAAATGGAGGTACCTGAACCTGGCTTTCAGTAGACCAAATGTGCGTTCTACAACCCTCCTGGTACGGCCATGTCCCTCATTGTACCGATTTTCAGCCCCTGTTCTTGGATTCCTAACAGGGGTCAACAGCCAGGACATGCTTGGGTAGCCAGAGTCACCTGGAAGTAGTGAGGGACACACATTACCCATGTACAATGGCATGAAGTACAACTCCAGTTGGCATATACTGACATACATTGTGTGAAGACTCAAGCTCACCTATGAGCCACACTCTACATTCGTGCCATCACCTGTGCGATGCTGCTATTCCTCAATATATAGGCATCATGCACAGATCCAGGAAACTTGGCAGTGACGTGGGAGATGTATTGATCAGCAAGGCACACCATCTGGACATTTATTGAGTGTAAACTCTTCCTATCCCTGTAGACCTGCTCATTTGCCCTGGGAGGGACCAAGGCAATACGGGTTCCGTCAGTGGCCCCAATCACATGTGGTATGTGTCCCATGGCGTAGAATCCAGCCTTCACAATGGGCAAATCTTCACTCTGGGGGAATGAGATGTAGCGGCTCATGTGCAAGGCAGCCAAAACCCTTCCAAGCACTATTGAAAACATTGGCTGTGACATTTCTGCAGCCAAGCCCACTGTCGCCTGGAATGAACCACTTGCCAGAAAGTGGTGCACTGACTACCTGTGCTACAGGGGGAATTGATGTAGTGCTACAGATATCAGGAATTAGATCAGGCTCCAATTGTGCACACAGCTCAGTAATTGTGGCCCTGTCCAAATGATAGGTGAGTATGAAGTCCTCCAGTGTAGCCAAGTCCACGAGGGGTCTGTACACGGGTGCTTGCCTCCTCCTCTTCCTCCTCATCCTCGGCAGTGGTTGGTATCTAAGTGAGCCAAAATTAAAATGTGTGTGACTACAGGACGTATGGACACATAATATCACAGTACACAGAGCATGTATGTATGTAGAAGACTGGAATTGTCTAGTTGTGTACAATCTATACCAATGACACACATAAATTTGTCCATCATGAGTACTAGCATTAGGAAATGGCAACTGCAGAGACAGGTAGAAGTGACCTCCCTCCGCTGGTGTTTGGCGTAATGGCGGAAGGCTGTCTGCACCGCCGTGCAACTCCTCATTGGTTAACATGGAGCCCTATGGAGTACAGGAACCAATGATGATCAACGCCCCAGTGATGACAGTGTTCACCGCTGCGGACGTGACCGCCATTTTCTATGTACCACTTCACTTGATTCCTGACTCTCTACGGTTGAACATCTCCACTGCATGTGCTGCTGTGACCTGTGCCTGGAACCTGCGATGGCCCGTGCTACAGGGTAAAGGGCCCCAGCCTTCACATCCAAGGAGTTGGAGAAGCTTGTGGATGGGGTCCTACCCCTGTATGGGCAGTTGTATGGACCTCCAGACCAACAGGTGAGTACATCATGGGTACGCTGGATGTGACATGGTTGCATGAAGATGTATGTGTGTGTTTGCAGTGTGTCATTTGGGGGAGGGGGTTGGCTGCATGCAATGTGTATGCAGAGGTAGGGGTCATGTGTGTGCCTAATATGGGTTATATGCAGAATGTAAGCCATTTGTGTAACAGAATGGATTTTTGAGTTCATGGTGTCCTTCTGTCTTTGTCTCCTCTGCAGGTCAGCGCCCAACAAAAGAAAGGGTTGTGGCATGTCATCGTCAAGGACATGCAGACTTTGGGGGTCCATAGCCAGTGGAGGACCCACTGCAGGAAACAGTGGGAGGACCTGAGATGCTGGGCCCGAAAGACTGCGAGGCCCAGCTGGCGACGGCCTCCCAACGAGGGAGGGGTGCCCGTCGGATTCTGATCCCCCTAATGGCCCACATACTGGCGGTGGCCAATCCTGAGTTGGATGGGCGCTTGAGGGCAGCACAGCAGCCACAAGGGGGGAGTACAGACTGTGTGGTGTTCTAGTCAGTGAGTGCCCCAATGTGACAGTTTAGCTTTTCCTGTGTGGTCCTGCTTATTGGTATTGGTAAGTAGCTACCATACCATGGCAGACAGTTCTTAGTGAGTCCCAGTAGGTGTGGAGATGGTAGTGTTTGGGTTCTTTACTGCCGTTGTACCCAGATAATGGTTTGTCATTGTGGTCCATACTGCACAGTGTTAGTCCCAGTGAGTGAATTTGATGTGAATGCCATATGTGCTGTTGGTGCTGTGATTGACACTGTGCTCCCTTTCTTTCTCCCCCACCCTCTCTCCTTTTTCTCATCCTGTCCTTGTGTGCATTAGCATCATCTGGTGAAGGAGCAGAGGCACCAGCGATTTGGGGAGCTGCAGCCCACGAGACCCAGAAGGCAGAGAGCACATACGCCGAGGGGACCAGTGGGTTGGAGGGCAAGAGGAGCACCACGGGGTAGACAGGAGCAACGATTACATACTCAGATTCCTCCTCCGATTGAAGCTCCCTGGTGATGGCGGACCCCTCTGGGACCACCCCAGCTACATCATCTTCTGCCACCCACGTACCAGCACCTCCCTCCCAGTACCTGCCCGTGCCCACTCACCCAGGAGGGTGGGCATCTCCTTCTTCCCAGGCACCTCTGGCCCTGCCCCGGTCAGCCCTGCTGCCCTTAGTGAGGAGGCTATTGACCTCCTGAGGTCCATCTCTGTAGGGCAGTCAACCATAATGAATACCATCCAGGGGCTGGCATCCCAGATGCAGCAATGCAATGCCTACCTGGAGGGCATTCACAGTGGCTTGGCTGCCCAGCCAAGATTGTTTCAGGCTCTGGCCTCCTCTCTGATGGCAGCCAGTATCCCTGGTTCTACCGCCCCCCCTCCAGCTACCTGTTCCCAGTCCCAAAGCCCTCTCCCCCAACCCATCCCACGCACAAAATCTGACAAGCATGCACCCAAAACAACAGACAGGGCTTGCAGACAAACACTCCACAAGCACACACACAGCCAACACACAGATGCACATACTACAACAGCCACTGTCTCCCCCTCCTTCTCCTCCCTTACAGTCACATCATTGCACAAACCCATGAATATAAATTAATTTATTGACCTATGGAAGGATTAATGAGGGCACACATATATCCACAGTCCATGGGTCTTGGGCTAGGTTAGACTACTGGTTGGGCACCCCCGATGTATGCAGCTGGGTCAAGCGCATAGAGCATCTCCCGAGGACCCTTTCTGACCATTTCCCTTTGGTACTCACCCTTACTTTTTCTGCCTCCAAATAGACTGCATCTGCCTGGAAACTCTCCCCTAAGTCATTGCTGGATCCAGTCTTTCGCTCAGAGTTGAACCAAGATATTACAGAGTTCTTTGCAACAAACAAAGGCTCAGTGGAAACAGTGGGTACGGTATGGGAAACTTTCAAGATGTGCATGTCTAAACTTCTCGATCCGTAGAACCTTGGGTCGCCAGTTAAACTCCCTGGAGCAACTTCTTCGCCAGCTAGAGCATGACCTAGAGACAGATTATAATACCTAATCTGATAGAGACTTCTAGCTGCAGATTCCTTACCTTTGAATTCCCTGGCGTCAGCTTCGAATCTGAAATCTTTTGCTGAGCAATACTCTGCGTGCACCATCGGGTGGTGTCGTTCGTATCTGCATGTGTCGGTCGCTCCGCGTGGCGTCCTTGGAGCGTTCTGTGACATCACGGTCGCATATAAAGGCACCACCCTGGGGCGCGTACGTCAGTTCTTTTCCTTCCGCACCGGTTAAGGGCAGGTCCCGGATCAAGCTACCCTCTGCCTTTTTTGGCAGGCTTTTTTTTAACCTTTTGTCAAATAATGTTTTCTTCTGTGCGAGATGACCTCGAGGAAGATGGGGTTCAAGCCGTGTGGCACCTGCCATCGTGCTATGTCAGGGACGGACCCCCACCAGGTATGTCTCTGGTGCCTCGACAGAGACCATGACTCAAAGTCATGCTCTGACTGCCGGGCCATGGCACCGAAAGCTTTGAGAGAGCCGTCTCTGAAGCTCATGGCAGCCCGGCAGTCGACATTGGTAGGCACAGCTCAGAGGAGGTCATGGTCTCGCTCTAGGAGGAGGTCAAGGGTCCGCTCCAGGAGCCCTAAGTCCTCTTCTTCTCATACAAGGTCCTCTGGGCACTCAGGAAGAGGCACAAAAAGTAGAAGTCCAAGCGAACTTCGACTTTGCCTTGGCCGATGAGACGTCACTGGAACGTCGACATTCCGAGCATGGTACCGCAGAGCCGATGCCAATGCCGACTTCAGGTCTCCCCCCCCCTATCCGAGAGCCAGAGCAACCGTCACTCAGTTTAAAGAATTTGACGAAGCCATGCCCCCGCATTTGAGAGGGCTGCCCCCGCTGGTGGGTCTTCGGGCCCCATGGGGTCAGCAGGGGCTTCAGCGCCGATGGGGACCCCGGGATCTAATATCGGATCCGGACCGATGCTGGCTCCAAACAGTCATGTTGGCCCCAACGTCGACGCTCCCCCCACCGCCGGTGCCCACCGGTGGTGCGAGCCCCATCCACATTTCAGATGATCCGGAGCTGGAATGACACATACAACACTGATTACGACTTAGACGGCGCCAACAGGGCCCAGATCAGTTCCTGAGGATTATTTCGAACAGCCAGGCTCAGGTAAGTCAAGTAAGGAATGGGAGGGGTCTGAGGACCCTTTAGAATATGGTTTGGAGCAGGATTGGTATGATGATCTAGGGGAAGCCAGTGGACTGAATACTTGCCCAGAAACTGGCATGCTCTCACCTACTTCTGTGGCTACAGAGGAGGGAGCTTCATATGCCTTGGTGGTGCGTAGAGCAGCCGAGGTATTGGACCTAGAGCTGCCTATGATGCCGGTCAGGACTAACATCCTGACAGAGGTCCTTCAGCCAGGGGTTTGTACATCGGAGCCGATGTTACCCTTCAATGAGGCCCTTACTGACGTCCTGCTGGGGACAAGGTCCAAACCCAGGACAGGGGCTCCTGTAAATATGACAATCTGCCGCCGCCATCGCAACACCCCATCCCGGAGAGCTTGGTGGTCCAAGCCTCCACTTCCCATGGTGCCTTCCCTTACGCTTCCCTGGATAGGGAATCTAAGAAGCTGGACCAACTTTCCATAGGTCCATAATAGGCTCAGTCAAAGCCTCATTAAAAGGCAACATAGGGTCAGCACTGGAGGAAGAAGGATGAAGAACCTCTGTGAGCAGGTTAGTCTTAACTTCTCCCGTGGACAAAGGCAAATCCACATCAAGATGTTTTCTTCCTCCAGCCTGGCTTTGAGGTCTGTAAATACCTCATGCCTATTGGGCCATTTTTCTCATACTTTATGGGATACGGTGGCACATATGCTGCCCCAGGTCCCAGAGGGCATATGGGACACTCTCACTCAAACTGTCAAAGACGGGAGAGACGCAGCCAAGTTTACGATTTGGTGTGGTTTGGACACAACCCACTTGCTGGGCAGGGCGATTTCATCGACAGTGGCCATTCGTCACCACACCTGACATCATACGACTGGCTTTTCGGGGGATGTCCAGGCAAATCTGATGGACATGCCCTTTGATGGCTCACGCCTTTTTGGAGAAAAGGCAGACCAGATCCTTGGGCCTCTGGGCGCCTGCTCACCAGCAGTCTGCCTTTTGCCCCTTTCAAGGCCTGGAAAGGGGTGTGGTACCACGCCACCCACAGGTCAGCCATTGTCCTCCATCATCTCTGCATCCAGTGCAAGGATGAGATCGTGGTACCTTCAGACCCTGAGGATCTAGCTCCCACCCAGCCCACCTCTTCCCCATCAGCCAAGTCCTCCTAGTATGATTCTGCAAGACCATACTCGTCCAGTTGGAGGAACGATTCAATTTCCTGTCTCTCACTAGCGGTCCATAACATCGGACAAATGGGTCTTGCAGATCATACAGAAGGGCTAGTCTCTCCCCTTCCAGTCTTTCCCTCCCTCTATCCCTCCTTTGAAAGAACATCTGATGGAGGATCATTTAATCTTGCTCTGCGAGCATGTTACGGCTCTCTTGGCCAAGGGAGCCATAGAAAGAGTCCAGATGTCAGTAGTAGGCAGTGGTTGTTATTCCTGCTACTTTCTGATTCCAAAAAAGAACAATGGTCTTCGCCGTATCTTGGATCTTAGGACTTCAATCTCTTCCTCAAAAAGGAGAAATTCAAGATGCTCACTCTTGCTCAGGTCTTGTCTCCCCTAGACCAAGGAGACTGGATGGTAGCATTGGACTTGCAGATGCGTATTTTCACATCCCCATCCTGCCTGCCCACAGGCGCTACTTGCGGTTCAAGGTGGGCCACAAGCACTGTGAGTTTACCGTGCTCTCCTTTGGTCTCACCAGTGCCCCTTGGGTGTTCACCAAGGTGATGACAGTGGTATCAGCTCATCTGCGCAGGTTATGGACTTCAGTCTTCCCCTACCTCGACGACTGGCTATTTAAAGCTTCAATGCCCCAGGCTCTCGTCAGCCACCGTCGGGCGACGGTGAACCTCTTGCATTCGCTGAGGTTCACTTTAAACATGCCAAAGTCACACCTGACTCCTTCTCAGAAGTTCCCTTTTATCAGAGCCATTCTGGACACAGTGCAGTTTCGGGCTTATCCTCCCGAGCAACGATTCCAGGATATTTAGGTTATGAGAACGATGTTTCTGATGGATACAACTACCTGTGGATTCCTCAACTTATGAATTCGATCCTTGCGCCAGCATCCAACAGAAAGTCTTCTTCCTAGCTGTCTACGTCGACGAGGACGTCATAATGGCATGGCTCCGCGTGACTCCGTCTGACGTCAACGTGCCAATAAGAGGTCCCCGTTGGCGTACTAACGTCAGTTTTTCCTTTTTCCGTGCATTCAACTCCAACTTTTTTTTCTTCCTGGCCTGTTGGTAACTGTAGCGATCTCTTGAAGTTACAATGTCGAGGGAATGCGGGGGTCGGATTTCAGTGACCGACCCCCATTCGGATTGTATTTGGTGTTTAAGCTCCGAACATGATGTGGAAGGTTGTTCTTCGTGCCAGAGCATGAATCCGAAAGCTCTGAAGGAACGCGAAGCAAAGCTCTTCTTGGCAAGGCAAAGAAGAAGGAACACAAGAAGGTTTCTTCCCATACTTCTCCCAAAAAACATAAGAAGCAGCGTCATCATGACTCTCGGCGCCGTCATGACTCTCTGCGCCGTTTGGAGCGGAGCCGATCGAAGAGTCGTTCGAGGTCGAGATCTCGTTCGTCACGGCGCCAGAAGACGTGGGAGATGAGTTCTACCGTCACGCCTCAGCCGGAGAGTCCGGGGTTGTCACCAGCGCCTTCAGTCTATGCGGTCACTCAAGGTAGTCCTCGCTTCTCACCGGCGCCGAGGGATCCTGATGTTCCCCAGATGTCTACACAGCAGTACCCGGCTTTCCCAACTCCAGTGACGGATCCGGCCGCATTTTTGAATGCGATGTATGCTGTTTTTCAATCCATGGCCCCTGCTGGTGCACCGGCGGGTCCCACAGGGCCATTGGCATTCAATTTGGGCTCGCCGGCGTCGTACAGGGCTGCTTCATTTATGCCTTTCTGCCCCACAGAGACTGGTGGTCCGGCGCCGGGGGTTTCCCCTGGTAGGAGTCCTTCGCCCGGGACCGTGGATCCGTCGGCTTCTCATCCGACTCCTTCTCCGCACCATCCGGCGTCATTGATGGCCTCATCCAGACCGGCTCCATCTCCTTCTGTACATTCGGCGTCGAGGAGGTCATCTGCCGACTTCGGGCCGGCGCCAGCGCCGGTTGAATCCGGGAGCCTTCCGGAACCAGTTCAAGGTCTGAGATCGTTGGCGTCAATGGAGTCCTTGTTGACGCTGGCTCTGGAGACGCATTTAAGATCTCGAAGGAAGGCGTTGAGGCTTCTGGAGGAAGAGGAATACAGAAGGCTTGAGGAAGGTGAGATAGAGCCTTCTGATGATTTCCAGGGATTTGCCACTGCAAGTGGTTTGGATACTTCCCCGGAGTGGGACATTGCTTCTCCGGGGGGGTTTACTGAGGAGGCCGCCTCTTTCCATGCTGTGGTGAGGAAGGCAGCTGACTATCTGGATTTGCCTTTGTCCACAGGAGAAGTTAAGACTAACCTGCTCACAGAGGTTCTTCATCCTTCTTCCTCCAGTGCTGACCCTATGTTGCCTTTTAATGAGGCTTTGACTGAGCCTATTATGGACCTATGGAAAAAGCCGGTGACATCTCCTGCGGTGAACAGGTCAGTGGCGAGAAGGCATAGAAGTGCCCCAGGAGTTCCAGTTTTTCTATCTCGTCACCCCGGCTTTGCAGACACTGAAAATCGCGACGGGTGCCACTGCACCCGTCGCACCCCTACAACTCTGCCGGCTCCATTCGGAGCCGGCTTCATTGTTGAGGGGGGTTTCCCGCTGGGCTGGCGGGCGGCCTTCTGGCGGTCGCCCGTCGGCCCAGCGGGAAAGCCAGAATGGCCGCCGCGGTCTTTTGACCGTGGTGCGGTCATTCGGCGGTTCCCTCCAGGCGGGCTGCTCCCGCCGCCCGCCGGGGTCAGAATGACCCCCTGAGTCTTTTTCTGCAGCAATGGAGGTCAATTACAACAGACTCGTGGGTGCTAGGAATTGTGGAAAAGGGCTATGTTCTCCCCTTTCAGGAGTTTCCTCCTCCCTTCCCTCCCCGTCCCTCCTTTTGTTCAGAAGAACATCTTCTGTTGTTGCAACAGGAGGTTGTAGTCATGTTGGCAAAGGGCGCTATAGAGTTGGTACCATTGCAGGAAAGGGGTCAGGGGTGTTATTCAAGATATTTCCTGATTCCCAAAGTGGACGGTTGTCTAAGGCCGATCCTAGACTTGAGGATTTTGAATTTGTTCCTCAAGCAGGAAAAATTCAAAATGCTGACCCTAGCGCAGGTGCTATTGGCGTTGAACGAAGGAGACTGGATGGTGTCTGTCGACTTGCAGGACGCGTACTTTCATGTTCCCATAATCAAGTCGCACAGGAAGTATCTCCGTTTTGTGGTCGGATCGCAACATTACCAGTTTGCGGTTGTCCCGTTTGGTCTTACTTCAGCACCCCGGGTCTTCACAAAGGTGATGGCAGTTGTTGCAGCACATCTCAGAAAGAGGGAGGTAGCGGTTTTTCCCTACCTGGACGATTGGTTGATCAAAGCCAAGTCTCCAGAGATTGTGTTGTCTCATCTGCGAATGACAACACAGTTGTTGTTCGATCTGGGTTTTTCGGTGAACGTACCCAAATCTCACCTGGAGCCCTCTCAATGTTTCCTGTTCATAGGGGCAGTATTGGACAAGACAAGGTTTCGGGCCTACCCCCGCCTCAGCGGGTACGGGACATTCAGGCGCTGATTCCTTGGTTTCAAAGAGGAGCGGCAGTTCCAGTCCTCAAAGTCTTACACCTGCTAGGTCTGTTTGCTTCTTGCATTCTGTTGGTCACTCATGCTCGCTGGCATATGAGGGCTCTTCAGTGGTGTCTCCGCAGACAGTGGTTCCAGCACAAGGGGGATCTCAGGGATTCAATAAAGATCTCCAGGGACGCTGTAGCGGATCTTCATTGGTGGACAGTGGACGGCAACCTTTCCCAAGGAAAACCGTTTTCACTACCACCTCCGGTGGCCACAGTGATATCGGATGCTTCCACTCTAGGGTGGGGAGCTCATCTAGGGGACCTAGAGATCAAGGGTCGTTGGTCTCCAGCGGAACAGATGTTGCATATCAATCTGTTGGAATTGCGGGCTGTACGTTTGGCGCTCAAGGCCTTCCTCCCTTCCCTTCGCGGTCAGTCAGTTCAGATCCTGACGGACAACACTACCACGAGGAGGAGTGGGGTCGTATCTTCTTTGCCGAGAAGCCCTACGACTCTGGTCCTGGGCTCAGGACCATCAGATTTGCTTGATGGCAAATCATTTGGCTGGAGTGTTGAATGTACGTGCGGACGTGCGGACGTTCTCAGTCGTCACTTCTCATTAGATCACGAGTGGCGTCTCCATCCGGATCTAGTCCTCCACATCTTCGAGATGTGGGGTACTCCTCAGGTGGATTTATTTGCCACTCGGGAGAACGCGCATTGCCCGTTATTCGGCAGCCTCCAGTATCCGATGCAAGGGGCGTTAGGGGATGCGTTTCAGATGTCCTGGAACGGCCAGTTGCTTTACGCGTTTCCCCCCATACCCTTGATTCCTCTGGTTTTGAGGAAGGATCGTCAAGACCGGGCCCAAGTCATATTGGTAGCACTGGACTGGCCGAGAAGGGTATGGTATACAGACCTACTTCAACTCTCTCAGTGCCCTCCGCTCCATCTCCCGCTCAGGGCAGATCTCCTCTCTCAATCGCAGGGGCAGGTTCTACACCCCCACCTCCAGAGCCTGCACCTTCATGCCTGGAGATTGAACGGGGCAACCTGAGTTCTTTTTCTCTCCCACCGGATGTAGTGGATGTTATACTATCGTCCAGGCGACACTCCACTAAGTCTATTTATGCCGGAAGATGGGCAAAATTTGTGTTGTGGTGTGGAGAGAACCAAAAAGATCCTTTAAAGGCCCATCTTTCAGATGTACTTTTGTTTGTTCTCAGTTTGGCGAAGAAAGGCTGTGCTATAGCTACAGTTAAGGGTTATTTGGCAGCTCTGTCGGCGTTTCTTTGCCTTCCGGATCAGCCATCTTTATTCAAGTCTCCCATTGCACATAGGTTCCTTAAGGGTTTGGTGAATAGCTTTCCTCCTACTCCTTTTCACATGCCTCAGGGGGACTTAAATCTTGTTTTAGCATTCTTAATGGGTTCGCCTTTCGAGCCCATGCATTCATGTCCATTGAGATATTTAGCCTTCAAGACTGTTTTCTTGATCGCAATTACTTCTGCTAGGAGGATTGGAGAGCTTCAGGCACTCTCCATTAAGCCCCCTTTTACTATGTTTTTCCCTGATAAAGTGGTTGTAAAAACCAGGGCTGCTTTTCTGCCGAACGTTGTCACCCCTTTTCATTTAGGGCAGAATATCACTCTTCCTGCTTTTTACCCTCCTCCCCACCCGTCTAAAGAAGAAGAGAGACTCCATAGGTTGGACCCTAAGAGGGCCCTGAGTTTTTATCTCGAAAGAACTAAAGACTTTCGTTTGGATGAGCAACTGTTTGTTGGATATGCTGGTCAGCAAAAGGGCAGAGCTGTAGAGAAAAGGACACTCTCCAGGTGGGTCATCTTGTGTATCAAGATCTGTTACTCTTTGGCAAAAAAGGTCCCTCCTGAAGGTATCAGGGCCCACTCTACTAGAGCTAAATCTGCATCCTCGGCTCTGGCGAGGGGAGTTCCATTAATAGATATATGTAAAGCGGCAACTTGGGCGTCCCTCCACACTTTCGTGAAACATTACTGTTTAGACTCTGAGATGAGGAGGGACGGTCATTTTGCTCGCTCGGTATTGCAAGATTTCTTAGTGTAATCAGGCGGGCACCCACCACCGAGTGCGGTACTGCTTGGGACTCTATTCATAAGGTGAGGAATCCACAGGTAGTTGTATCCATCAGAAGAACAAGTTACTTACCTTTGGTAACGCTTTTTCTGGTGGATACACTGACTACCTGTGGATTCCTCACGGTCCCTCCCGCCTCCCCGTTGCCTGCCTGGTTACACTCTTATTTTGCAGTATTTAGATTAATATTTATTCTTATATTTTTATATTTATATATATATTTGTTTGTATATGAAAGAGCATATATATGTATATTTATATGTATATAGTGATATTTCTGTATTTATTTTTGTATATTTATGTATTTCAGCTCTCAATAAGAATGGATTGTTTAAATGGTCAAGGTTTTTGTGTGTGTATATCTTTCTATATTATTTATCAATTTTCATGGTCGGTTTACTCCTATTTGCTTTAAGGGCACGAAAAAAGTGAGGTGAAACTGACGTTAGTACGCCGACGGGGACCTCTTATTGGCACGTTGACGTCAGACGGAGTCAAGCGGAGCCGTGCCATTATGACGTCCTCGTCGACGTAGACAGCTAGGAAGAAGACTTTCCGTCGGATGCTGGCGCAAGGATCAAATTCATAAGGTGAGGAATCCACAGGTAGTCAGTGTATCCACCAGAAAAAGCGTTACCAAAGATAAGTAACTTGTTCTTCGGCCTCTATCCTGGATTCTGGTGAGACAGACTCTAAGGCTGTTGGTACTCATGGCCTCCTGCATCCTGTTAGTCAAGCATGCCAGATGGCATATGAGGGCTCTGCAGTGGGTCCTGAAGTTCCAGTGGGCGCAGCATCAGGGATATCTCACCGACACGATTCAGATCTCGGAGGGAACTGCAAAAGACCTGCAGTGGTGATTACTGAACTGTGACCGGACAAGAGGCAGACTCCTGTCCCTTCCCCAGCCAGATCTCACAGTAGTGACAGATGCATCAGTTCTCGGATGGTGCGGCCATCTAGGAGAGGTGGAGATCAGAGGTCTCTGGCAGAGTCTGGACTCCATATCAACTTACTGGAGCTCTGGGCGATCCAACTGGCATTGAAAGCATTTGTTCCTGTTATAAAAGGGAAGTTAGTGCAGTTGTTCACGGACAACGCCACCGCAGTGTGGTACTGCAACAAGCAGGGCGGTGTGGGGTCGCAGACCCTTCGTCAAGAGGCTATGCATCTCTGGACATGGCTGGAACAGCAGGGCATAAACGTGGTGGGTCAACACCTGGCATGTTCTCTGAAAGCCAGGGCGGACAAACCCAGCCGTCGGTGCCTATCGGAGCACAAATGGTATCTCCACCTGCAGGTGACACAATGACTCTTTCAGCATTGGGAAGAGCCTTGGTTAGATCTGTTCATCTCCGCAGAGAATGCGCAATGTCAGCAGTATTGCGCATTGGAGTTTCCAAGGCGGCAATCGCTCAGCAACGCTTTTCATCGCTGGTGGAGTTTAGGCCTCCTGTACGTCTTTCCGCCCATACCTCTTCTGGCCAGAGTTCTCAAGAAGATCACGAACGACCAGGCCCAAGTAATCCTAGTGGCTCCGGCTTGGGCACAGAGAGCGTGGTATCCCAAACTTCTCAAAATGAGCATCAATCCTCCAATTGCCCCTTCTGGAGTATCTATTGTTACAGCAGCAAGGGAAGGTTTTCCACCCGAACCTGTTAACTCTGCATCTACATGCATGGAGATTAAGCAGCGACAGTTGATGGCTGTTGACCTTCCTCCCACAGTCTGTGAAGTTATTTTGCAGCCAGGCATCCCTTCACTTAAACGGTATACACCTGCTGTTTGAAACGCTTTGTATATTATTGTACAAAAAGATCTATTGACCCGCTTTCTGCTTCTCTTTCTGATATCCTTCTCTTTATCCTATCCCTTGCCCAGCAGGGTTTTGCTGTGGGTTCTCTCAAGGGCTATCTTTCTGCCTTATAGGCATTCCTTCGGCTGCCTGATCAGCCTTCACTTTTCAAATCTTTCATTGTACGTAGATTCCTCAAAGGGATTGTACATACATTTCCCCCTACGCCCTTTGGTATGCCCCAAGGGGACTTAAATCTGGTCCTCACATTTCTTATGTGTGCTCCCTTCGACCCCTTGCACAACTATCCCCTATGGCTGCTCACCATAAAGACAGCCTTCTTAGTGACAATAACATCTGCCAGGAGGGTGAGTGAGATGCAAGCTCTGTCATCAAAGCCACCGTATTTCACAATCTCTCCAGACAAGGTGGTACTCAGAACTCGTGCCTCTTTCCACCCCAGGGTGGTGACCCCATTCCATCTGGGTCAGAATATCACCCTGCCCACCTTCTTTGCTCCACCGCATCCCTCCAAAGAAGAGGAGCGACTCCACCGGCTGGACCCAAAAAAGAGCGTTGTTGTTCTACCTTGACCGCACAAGAGAGTTCCGGGTGGATGACCAACTCTTTGTGGGGTACGTGGGAACAAAAAAGGGTCAGGCAGTGTAGAAGGGAACCATTTCATGCTGGGTCATTCTCTGCATCAAGATCTGCTATGCATTGCCAGGAAGCAGCCTCCTGGGGGCTTGAGGGTTCATTCTATTAGGGGCAAAGCTGCTACCACTGCACTAGCTCAGGGCATTCCAGTCCTGGATATTTGTCAGGTGGAAACATAGGCATCTTTGCAAACGTTTACAAAACATTATTGTATCAATGAGGTATGGAGAGACGGACACTTTGCCCGTTCAGTCCTACAGGACTTTTTGGTGTAAAGGATATTTATTCGCAGCCCACAACCAGGAGGTTATGGCTTGGGTATCTATTCAAAGATAAGGAATCTGCAGCTAGAAGTCTCTATCAGATGAAGATAGAGACTTCTTACACCCACCCATGCCTCCCCCCTCTGCGGATGTGTCTAGTAGGGTTAGGGTTTATCCCTTTCAGGGCCCTAGTTTTGCACAGACAAACTGTTGGTTCTATCCATGACTCTGCGTTTCTGACGTGAAGTTTGTGGGTAAAAGAACTGAAGTACGCATGCTGGGGTGGCTCCTTTATAGGCGACCATGATGTCACAGACGTCTCCAACGACGCCAAGCGGAGCTGAACACTGCACGCGGATCCGAACGATGCCACCCGACAGCGCGCACAGGGTATTGCTTAGCAAAAGATTCCGGATTTAAAGCTGACGCCAGGGAATTCAAAGATAAGGAATCTGCAGCTAGATAGAGTCTGTACCAGATAATGCATTACCAAAGGTAAGTAATTTGTTCTTTAGTAGCAGAGCTTCAATCGGCCCAAACAGAATATCATACCTTGGCTGACACTGAAAGAAAATGTGCAAATTGACATGCTAAAGGACAAGTATGGGGAATGCGATAGACCCGGCCAGACTTTAGCCCATATACTGCATTGGTGTCGTGGTCTTCAGGCCATCACTCACCATATCTGTGAAGATTGCACTATGATGTTTGAATCTGAGAGTGTCATGGCAAAATTTTCGGGTTACTATGCGCATTTATATTCTCCCAAGCAATCCCGTACATCGGAGGAGTACACCGCCTGTTTTGACTGCCTGGCTTTGGCGTATCTGGAGGGGCCCTGTAGAGTCTTCCTGGCAGATCCTCTGATCTTGGAGGAGATTTCTACAGCAGTTAGTGGGCTGCCCAACTGTAAATCTCCAGGGAGTGACAACCTTTCCTTTGAGTTTTTTTTAAGACCTATTCGGCTCTCCTGGCCCCTTGCCTTTTACAAGTCTATGATGAGGCGCTGCAGACCGGTATCCTGTCCGAATCTATGATGGAACATTTAATGTGATAACCACGCATGCCTGAACAACGCTGTTGGAACAACGACCGCGTTGTTACCACAAATACCTTTACCACGCATGCCTTTATAATGATTTTTCATTGCAAAAAGCATGCCTAGTAAAGGCATGTGTGGGAATGGCATGCATGTTCTAGCATGCCATGCCCCACCTGCCCTAAGGCCCAGAAGTACCCCACCCCCATACTAAAACTACCCCAACCCTTGCACCTAAAAACAAAAGTACCCCAATACCCCCCTCCCACCCTTAGCCCTAAAACCTTTTCCGACCCCCCCACCCGCCCTAAAAACAACCGATCACCCACCCCTAAAAACAGAACTACCCAGACCCCCCAGAAACCAAACTACCCCGATCCCCTCACCTCTGCCCCTAAAAACCAAACTACCCCTACCCCCAAAACCAAACTACCCCACCCCCAAAAACAAAACTACCCAAGAACCCCCACCCCCCAAAAACAAAACTACCCTGAACCCCCAACACGGCCCGTAAAAGCCGAACGACCCCCCCACCCCGCCTCTAAAAACAAAACTACCTCACCCCTAAAAACAAAACTAGCCCGACCCCCTCACCCTAAAAACAAAAGTACCTCAAACCCTAAAAACAAAACTACTCCGACCCTTCACCCCTAAAATCGAAACTACTCTGACCCCACCCCTAAAAACAAAACTACCCTGATCTCCTACCCCTAAAAATAAAACGACCCCCACCCCAACAACAAAACTACCCTGCCCCTGAAAACAGCACTTCTCCGATCCCCTCGCCCCTATAAAGGCAAACTACCCCGCCCCCCTGCCCCTAAAAACAAAACTACCCCACCCCTGCCCCTAAAAACAGAACTACTCTTATCCCCCCATTCCCGCTCCTAAAAACCAAACTTCCCCGATCACCCCACCCCCAAAAACCAAACAACCCCGATTCCCCCCACCTTGCCCCTAAAAACAAATCTATCTCAACCTCCCACCCGCCTCTAAAAACAAAACTACCCCGACCCGCCCCTAAAAACAAAACTACCCTGACCCCCCACCTCTGACCCAACAACAAAACTACCCCGCTCCTAAAAACCAAACTTCCCCGATCACCCCACCCCCAAAAACCAAACAACCCCGATCCCCCCACCTTGCCCCTAAAAACAAATCTATCCCAACCCCCCACCTGCCTCTAAAAACAAACCTACCCCGATTCCCCCAACACTAAAAACCAAACTACCCTGACCCCCATCCCTGCCCCTAAAAACAAAACTACGCTGATCTCCCCATCGCTGAAAACAAAACTACCCCGACAACCCATCCCCGCCCCTTAAAAAAAAACTACCCCGATCCCCCGTCCCACCCCTAAAAACAAAAACTACCCGTCCCCACCACCCCCAAAAACAAAAGTACACCTACCTCCCACCCCTAAAAACAGAACTACCCCGATTTCCCCACCCCTAAAAACAGAACTACTCCGACCCCTCACCCCCAAAAACAGAACTACCCCGACCTCCTGCCCCTGACCCCAGCCCTTAATCCACCCCACCCCTAAAAACTACCCCCCACTCTCACTGATAAACACTGATGCTAAAATACTTGCTAAAGTGCTGGTTAATTGGCTCATTTTACTAATCCCCCACTTTGTTGAGGCCCTCCACAGACTTAGGATACCTGATCACTTCCTGATTGATTTGATTACTATATACCACACCTCTGACACCGATTTGTGTAAATGGTTTACCATTGGACCTTCTCCCAATTGGCAGAGGCACCCGGCAGAGTTGCCCCTTATCACCCTTGCTTTACGCTTTGACGACAGAGCCGCTGGCGTCGGCTGTACGGCAACTACTCAGCTACAGAGGCTTGGGGTAATATTGTCATATTGTTTTATATAGATGATGTTACCCTCTGACTAATTCAGATGTGAATCTTGACCCTGTTATACAAGAATTCTCCCTGTTTTGGGTGGTAACTGGACTAAATCTTATATCTTTCCTCTTACTCCGGCTTCTCCTAAACACCTGCTCTCACTGCCTTTGTGTTGGTTGACTGACTCCCTCAAATACCTGAGAACCTTGGGGTTAGTGTTAATTATGTTAGATGAACAAATCCGAGGGTGGTGTAGATTGTCCCTATCCTTAATGGGATGCATAGCCATTATGAATTTGGTTATCCTTCCACAGCTTCTTTATCTTTTCAGGAATATACCTATTCCCCCAACCCACGCAAATTTATTTCACTCATTGCGCACTGTTATGGTGCGCCTCGCCTGGGAAGGGAGTCAACCGAGACTGTGCTCGGAAACCCTAACTTTGCCTTACGAACGAGGTGGCCATGCGGTCCCTTATTTTGAGCTCTATTATCTCTGTGCACAGGTGTTCATTATTGGCATAAGCCTCCTACCTACCTAGCACAGTAGGGCCCATATTTATACTCTTTTTGCGCCGCATTTGCATCATTTTTTGACGCAAAAGCGGCGCAAACTTAGAAAAAGAAATTGAGCATAATCAAGTATATCTCACTCCTCTTTTGGCCCTGATCGGCCAGACCTCACAGCAATCTCGCTGTAAAAATTGATACCGTAGCGTGAATGCAACTAGCGTGCTGGTTAAATGTGCCATGTTCCCACTGTGCTCCATTCTAAAGGAGAAAGCAGCTCCCCCACATAGTATCGCGCAGGGGTGTAACAGAAATGGGTGGCCTTTTCCCAGATGGGCAATTTTGTGAGAGAATACCCACAGGTACAGGCGCACCTTTGGATTCGCTAGATCTATTCCTTTGTTTTTTATATCAGGGGGCGACTGCTGGATCAATACCCTGACTTCCGAGTAGCACCATCTGAATGAAAGATGTTTACTCTTCTACTTATGGCACCCTCCTCGCGTCATTGCTTTCTGTCTTTTTGCTTCTGCGCAATCTGAGTTGCCGCTGGGTTTGCAGAAAGTCAGGGCCCGCTGGGAGGTAGATACGTATAAATCCATTACTGACAGAGATTAGGCTGGAACATGAGGTTTTACTCAGTCACTTTCACACAAAAGCAAGTTCCGTCTTATACATTTTTTATTTCTTCATCTTCATCAGACATATTATACCCTATCCCAACAATGTAAATATAAGTTACATACCCATGACGAATGTGACAGATGAAGGGCAGACTTAATGCACTTAGTTTAGGTATGCTCTCCCATTGCAGCCTGCTGGACTAAGGTTTTTTTTACATCCCCTCTGGCATCTTGCACCAGCAATTATGCCCTTCGCCAGGATTGGTGCTTTTGTGTCTTCCGACGGAAAAGCCTGATGAGAATAGAAAGCTGCTTGCCTTGGCGCTACTCCTAGCTAAGTGTCGAGTGGCACACGTGGAAGGCAAGTGCTCACTATTCAGAACTGGCTACTGGATTTAGCGCATTGTCAAGAGCAACTAGGTGTATACTACTCTATACAACACCCGTCTGCTAGGCCTTACAATATATGGGATCCATATCACGAACACCTGATCCCTCATCCTGACCCCTTAGAATCATGTGCTATGCTTATGACATCCTCTGATTCTTGCTGACATTCACTGTGATTTTATGCTGCCCTCTCGGTGCTGATTTGTCCATTGCTGAAATGAACTCCCTACCGCCTTTGCACTAGCGAAATTAACTTGTTGCCTCTCCATTGTCAATACTTTCCTAAGCTTAACATGAATTGCTGTACACTTGTCTATATTTATATAGTACCCGATTGATTTCACACCATTGATTGTATTTTATATGGAGACACAGCTGGTACTTTTGTTGTATTGGTTTTAGCTTGAAAAGAGAAAATACAATAAAGAAAAATCGTGAAGCAAACACTACTGTTTTAATTCTTCACTCACTTATTTAATCCTCACAGCACCCATAAACCCGTGAACTAGCGTCAACAGTAATGACATACTTTTCTCCTTCAACATAAAGTACTAAAGCAGGTGCCTTAGCGATCAAACATTTTGTTGTTTCAAAGGCTTTCTGATCACATTTGGTCCACTCAATTTTCAAGCCTTTTCATAGTAATGCTTTTAGGGGCGCTGTGATGATAGCAAAATCATAGGCAAATCATGACTAATACTCATACATACCTACAAATGTTCTAACTTGGTTCAGATTGTTGTGGTGCATCAAGAATGGCTTTTGCATGATCAACCTTTGGTTCAGTTCCCTCTGCTGTTACAAAATGACCCAAATATTCAGCCCTGTCTGTGAGGAACTTGTATTTATCTTTTTATTCAGTGAAACCACAATCTTGTGGGATATCAAGGACTTGGTTTAAAATTATTTTGTGTTGGCCAACTGTTCCAGCATGAATCAGTATGTAATCCTTGAAGATGTAACCCCCATGGATATTACTGAATAGGTATACATTCGTTTCTGAAATTCTGATGTCGCAGAGGCAAGCCCAGATGGCATTCGCAAATAATGATAAGCTCCAAATGTGGTAATAAAAGTGGTGAGAATAAAAGTGGTGAGAGAATTGGATTCTTCCAAAACCTGTAGATGATAGTATTGTAGTAAAATATTCGGCTCCACCCAGTTGTGCAAATATTTCAGAGGCCCATGGAGCAAGCAGGAGCTACTGGGCCTAACCCCGGTGTTTGTGGCACTTTACTCCTGATGTCCCAGGGCCCGACATACTATGGTTCCTGATTCATTGGGCCAAGTGCTACCACTTCAGCACTGGACCCTCAGTGGTGGTGCAGGCCATGCAGTTAAAGGCTCTTTAGGGTGAAGTAGGTGCAAGGTATGCAAGGGCTCATAGCCCAAAATATCCGAGGTGACTCAGCTAAGATAATTAGCCAGTCAGATACCGATGTTTAGATTAAAAAGCAGTGTTACATAATCTAAACACAGCATACAAAATTATCCAGTCAGGTAGTCTCTCAAAACTACTGAACTTGTACTAGCCAGGGCAGTGCTCTCTTCCCTTCAGTGTGATGGCCTAAGAGGGACGGGTATACCCAAGCTTGTTACCAAGCTATATCTGGCTGATGAGCCCTAATAAGGGCAAAACCGGGTTGCTAGTGTTCCTGCTTAGGGAGGACCAGGCCTGGCAGTTCAAGCTAGACTGTTCCCATTTGAGCAGGTTTAAGATTGATTTGGATAGGGTTGTGCCCATACTGAGGTAGCATGTTGGGTGAAAAACAATAGATTGGGATGCGACCCTGTGATTGCCATTGGCTGAAATTAATTAAAGTATTCCATCCATCACTTTGTTTTTGTGCCAGAAATCTAAAGGAGCAACTTGTCCGGTCAGTTTGATTTTGGGTGTGAAGGCCAGACACAAGTTTGTCGATTGAAGTGTCCTAAAAGGAGAGTGACAGCGGACAAGAAGCAGAAGACAAAGGTGGCCAGCACTGTTAATTCTTCGAAAAGTAAAACAAAGAGCCTTGATCTTAACTCTTGTGGAGATCGGCAACCAAAGCAGGTCCTTATTTTGGGAGGAGATGGGATGTAATCTTGAAACCTGCAAAATAAGGCGGGCAGCTGCATTTTGAATATAGTGTGGGGGTCTTAGTAGGTTCAGAGAAATGCTCAGATACAGAATATTTCCATTGTGTAAGTTGTGAGATGATGGTGGACTGAACAACAGTTTTCTGATAAGAATAAGGAAGAAGTGGAGGCACTTGTTTTCAGGCATCTATGAAGGCTAGAACCACAGGACATAAGGGTCTTAATTTTATGGCCCCTAGTAAGATTGTAGTTGAGCCAAAAGCACATATTATTTTCCACGTATTTGGGGAGTGGAGAAGGACCTAGGGAATCCAGGCACCAGCTAGAGGAGCAGAGGTTGTGTTGGTTGCCAACCACCATGATGTCTGTATTTGCTCCATTCATACTGCTTCACACAGTTTAGGGCCATCCATTCAGCACGTTCCGTTAGGCAGTTTGAGAGTTTAGTGGAGTTACGGCCATACTCAACAAGATAATTAGGTGAGTTTCATCAATGTAATATTGACTTACGGCCATTATTAAGAGGCAGGACAACACTATGGCCCTCATTACAACCCTGGGATCACGACCACTTCGGAAACTGCCAACACAGACAGCCACTTTAACACTCCGACCGCCACGGCGGTAGCAACAAACACCGCGGTGGTCACCGCCAACAGACAGGCAGAAGACAATGTACACCCACTGTATTATGAGAGGCCAATCCACCAGCTTTTCCTGGGTGGTACCAACGCCATCAAAAACACGGCAGAAACAGTACACAGAAGGGGAACCACTCACCTTTCGACACTCAACGAAGAACCAGGACACCATGGAGCCTGAACTACAAGTCCTGCCGATGCTGGTGTATCTGCTAATATGCTAATACACCAGGAATATCAATGAAAGCGGCGGCGACGACCACGGTGAGTACTGCACCTAGCACACAGGGGAGGGGGGGAGGAAAAAGAGAGAGACACACACACGCAACATCCCCACCCTCACCCACAACACCATACACACTAAAACATGCATCAACATTACACCCCGTAACCCCCTGGAAGAAGGCAAGGACAAAAGGAATTGAGTGCAAATAGTGATATTTAGAAATATGCAGATAAAGTTAACAATTGTAAACAACAGTATATACAAATATTTACAATATGTACAGAAGGCCGTACACTGTCCTTTGCAAATGTCTGTGGCCCAGTGGGCAAAAAAACATGGGCGAAGCCCACACTAGACTCCTGCCTCAAAACGGAGGGAACACTGCAGGGGCATCAGTTCGAAAACACACAGGCACCTCAGGGAGCAGGGGAGGGGGGGCACCTCAGCCGGAAGATGGTACTACGCCACTGCTCCTGGAGGGGGCTCCATGCCCACTGCTTGGTCCTGGGGAGTGCAAAGCCACAGTCTCTCAAGTGGGTGGTTTATCCACTGCTTGGTCCTGGGAAGTGCAAAGCCACTGTCTCTCAAATCTCTCAAGTGGGTGGTTTTCTCACTGCTTGGTCCTGGAGAGTGCAAGGCCACAGTCTCTCAAGTGGGTGGTTTGCCCACTGCTTGGTCCAGGGGAGTGCAAAGCCACAGTCTCTAAAGTTTCTCAAGTGGGTGGTTTACCCACTGCTTGGTCCTGGGGAGTGCAAAGCCACAGTCTCTCAAGTCCCTCAAGTGGGTGGGTTACCCACTGCTTGGTCCTAGGGAGTGCAAAGCCACAGTCTCTCAAGTCTCTCAAGTGGGTGGGTTGCCCACTGCTTGGTCCTGGGGAGTGCAAAGCCACAGTCTCTAGTGGGTGATATGTTCCACTGGTTCTGGAGGGGGCTTAGTGCCCAGTGTGCCTCATCCTGCCAAGGAAAGTGATAGTGGATGCATATCTCTACTGGTTCTGGAGGGGGCCTTGTGCCCAGTCTGCTTCATCCTGCCAAGGAAGGTGATAGTGGATGCATATCTCCACTGGTTCTGGAGGGGGTCTTGTGCACAGTCTGCCTCATCTTGCCAAGGTAAGTGATAGTGAATGCTTATCTCCACTGGTTCTGGAGGTGGCCTTGTGCCCAGTCTGCTTCATCCTGCCAAGGAAAGTGATAGTGGATGCATATCTCCACTGGTTCTGGAGGGGTCCTTGTGCCCAGTCTGCTTCATCCTGCCAAGGAAAGTGATAGTGGATACATATCTCCACTGGTTCTGGAGGGGGCCTTGTGCCCAGTGATGCTGCACCTGGAGTGTGGCAGTTCCCATTCCCTCACCTGGGTGTCTGAGGCACGAGATGTGCAGGTAACAGGTAGCATGATACTCCATGGAGGCAGAGCCCCACTCCATCCTGCGGCGACTTAGGCTGCAAACTGCTGGTAGTGCCGGTGCTGGTGGTGGTACTTCAAGTGGTGGGGGGAGGGTCCAGGCCACCTCCTGCATCCCCGGACGGCTTCCCACTGGGGATGCTGCTGATGACAGATGTAGTGGCACTGGCGGTGCAGATGGCAGTGCAGGTGGCGGTGCTTGCGGTGGTGTCTGCGGCGGAGATGCTGCCGGTGCAGGCAGTGGTGCAGGTGCTGGTAGTAGTGGAGGGAGCTACCAGGCCGTCTCCTGCAGCCTCGGACGGCTACCCACTGGGGATGATGATGCTGCTTGTTGTGGCAGCGGCGGTGCAGGTGGCGGTGCATGTGGCGGGGCAGATGGTGGTGCAGGTGGCGGTGCCTGCAGCGGTGCCTTCCGCGGTACAGGTTGCTGGGCTGTCAGTACTTATGGTGGGCACTAGTCCCTCACCTGGAGGGTCCGAGGCCTGAAGTGCCTTGCCTTGGGTTTTCTTGCCCTTCCCACCTTGCCAGATGCTGCTGGGAACTTGGCACTGGCAGATGCAGTTTTAGAGGAGGCCTTGCTGGGTGGGTCGTGCTTTCTGGCCGTGCTGCTTGCTGGCACCCTCTTCACCTTGGCAGGTGGCGGAATGGGTTGGTCCTTTGCAGGGGACGCTGGCACACTGGCAGCCCTGACAGGTGCCCCCTTTGATCCCTTGGGACTTGCAGGTACCACCGCGGACGCCGACTTGGTGGCTGAGGTGCTGGCCTGGGATCTTGACACCATGGCCGGAGGGTACGGAGGGGGGAAGGAGGGAGGCGTAGGGAAGAGGTCAAAGTTTGCAAGAAAAGTTTTTTTAGACACACTGGGACGGGAAGATGGAGAGGGTTTGGGAGTGGAGGAAGTGGGAGTGATTGTAGGAGGTGAACGAAGAGGAGGAGGGGGACACGGTGGAGGCAGTGGATGTTGCTGTGTCTGCATGGGCATGGTGCTTGTGTGAGTGCCTGTGAGATGAGGTATGGTGCTTATGTTTGCCTGAGCCACTTTTGTGTGTTGATTTGGGTGAATGCTTGTCTGAAGGTGTGCTTGAGATAGGCTGAGGTTGAGGGGATTGGGACTGGGTAGAGGAAGTTGGAGGGGGGAGGCTAGACACAGGGACAATGGCTGCCATCAGTGCTGAGGCCAGAGCCTGAAATGCTCTCTGTTGGGCTGCCACGCCAGAGTGAATGCCATCCAGGTATGCATTTGTTTGTTGCAAATGCCTCTTGACTCCCTGGATGGCATTTATAATGGTTGACTGCCCAACAGTGAGGGATCTCAGGAGGTCAATAGCCTCCTCACTGAGGGCAGCAGGGCTGACTGGGGCAGGGCCTGAGGTGCCTAGGGTGAAGGAGATGCCCACCCTCCTGGGTGAGCGGGCACAGGAAACATGCTGAGGGGCTGCTGGGAGGGCGGTGCTGGTAGGGGGGGTGGGCACAGAGGTGACTGCCACCACCAGGGAGCTTCCATCGAAGGAGGAGTCGCTGTCACTGGTCTCCCCTCCTGTCCCTGTCGTGGTGCTCCCCTCGCCCACCTTCCCACTGGTGCCTTCACCCTCAGTGGATTCACCATCATGGGCCATGTGGGATGCAGCTCCCTCTGTCGCCGGTGCCTCTGCTCCTCCGCCAGATGATGCTAATGCACACAAGGACAGGGTGACAAAACAAAAAGGGGGGGAGAGACAGAGGATACACTTGGTCAGTGCCAGCAACACCAGTACCATTGCCGTACACAACAGACAGGGATCAGCCCTATGCACTATGCCATGCCCAACCAGTCACTAAGGTAGTCACAAGCCCATGGGGTACAATGGCTAACACCAGCGTCTGCACACCTGACACCCACAGGACCCTGCCCAGGAGTATATGGCCATTTACACTATTGGGTTTGGAGTGCTTCAGAGCCTGCACACAAGGGACCTACCCTGCAATGATCGCCCTGGCCTAGGGTCACCCACAGCCCACATACCCCACCCAGCTACCTCCTAAAGCACGCAAAGTCAGGAATCAGAATCTTTACTCACCCCCTTGTGGCTGCTGTGATGCCCTCAAGCGCCCATCCAACTCCAGATAGGCCACTGCCAGGATGCAGAACATCAGGGGGGTCATGGTCGGGAGGCCAGCCCCAGCTGGGCCTCTGCCATTTTCTTCGTCCAGCGGCACAGGTCCTCCCATCTCTTCGGGCAGTGGGTGCTCCGCCTTTGATAGACCCCCAGGGTCCGCACCTCCTTGGTGATGGCACGCCAAATACCCTTTTTCTGGTGGGAGCTGACCTAGAGGGAAAAGACAGGAGGAAAGTAAATTACTCTCCCGTCCGGACTGGCATACTCATTGCCCCCCAGTTCCCACCCATGCCCTGATGCACATACACTGACCACCTCTCATGCAGCACTCAGTGTCAATGTTCTCCAACGTGTTGACCAGAATGTTGTCTGCCCTGCTGAAACACATGCAAGGCTACGTCGTATTCCCCCAGGTGGAGGATTTGGTCACAGTGAAAGCTGACTTCTATGCCCTGGGACATATCCCCAACATCATTTGAGCCATTGATGGTACACATGTGGCATTTGTTCCCCCCCCTGGAGAAATGAACAGGTTTACAGGAATAGAAAAAGCTATCACTCGATGAATGTGCAGATGGTGTGTTTGGCGGACCAGTGCATCTCCCATGTGAATGCCAAATATCCTGGCTCTGTGCATGACGCCTAGATCTTGAGGAATAGCAGCATCCCTTATGTGATGGGCCAACTCCAGTGGCACGGCGTGTGGCTAATAGGTGAGCCCAAGGTCCCCAACCACTATAAGTCGGTGTCTGGGTATGGGGTTGTCCCTAAGGGTTAGTGTGTGTCTAACAGTTGTCCCTCAATATTTACAGGTGACTCTGGTTACCCCAACCTCTTGTGGCTACTGACCCCAGTGAGGACTCCCAGGACAAGGGCAGAGGAACGTTACAATGAGGCACATGGGTGTACAAGGAGGATTATTGAGAGAACCTTCGGCCTCCTGGAGGCCAGGTTCCGGTGGCTCCATCTGACTGGTGAATCCCTATACTACTCACCCAAGAAGGTATGCCAGATCATCGTGGCATGCTGTATGTTGCACAACCTGGCCTTGAGACATCAGGTGCCTTTTCTGCAGGAGGATGGGCCTGGAGATGGTCTTGTGGCAGCGGTGGAGCCTGTGGACAGTGAGGAAGAGGAGACAGATGAAGAAGATGTGGACAACAGAACAAACACTATACAGCAGTACTTCCAGTGAGACAAACGTATGAGACTGTAACTCAACTTTTCAGTAATGTTTTGGACATTGTACATGACAGCCTCTTACCCTCTGTCTATGGACACTGACTGTACCCTTTGGATTCTCTATTACCAGATCTGTGTGCCCCATTCTGGCTCCTGATATATGTATTGCTTCCCACCAAAGGTCATCCTGTAGTACATTTCACTTTACATATACATTGTAATGCTTTGATAATGTACTAATCCATTTATTGATTCAGGACACTGACTCCAATATGGTATTTGTTTCAAGGGTGTTTATTTTTGTGCCAATAAGTATGGGGGTATGTCCAGGGGGCTGGGGTGATGGTGGAGGAATGTCCAGTTAGAGTCCAGTCTATTGGTATCACAGGTGCATTGTCCAAGGGTACATAGGAAGTGGAGCAATGTCAGTTTAAGGTGGACAGGGTGACATGGTGGGACAGAAGGATGACAATCAGGAGGGTCTTATTTCCTGGTGGGGGTCTTGGCAATGTTCTCTGTCTTCTGCCTGGATCGCAGGGACCTTTTTCGGGGTGGTTATTCTTCTGCAGGCGTGGGGTGCTGTTGGCCTGTTGTTCCTGTGGCGGGGCCTCCTGTCCACTAGCGCCAGCAGAGGTGTAAGGCTGTTCCTCGGTTTGGCTAGTGTCAGGCGCCCGTTGTTGTGCCACTGCCTCCTTCATGGTCTTGCCCATGTCAGCCAGCACCCATGCAATGGTGACCAGGATGGTGTATATTTTTGTTAGGTCCTCTCTGATCCCCCGGTACTGTCCCTCCTGCAGCCGCTGGGTCTCCTGTAACTTGGCCAGTACCTGGCCCATGCTCTCCTGGGAATGGTGGGCCTGTCCTCCCCCTGTCGCACAGCAGTCCTCCCAGCTTCCCTGTTGTCCTGTGCCTCTGTCCCCTGAGCGGTGTGCCGACTACCACTTACCCCAGGTCCCTGCTCGTCCTGTGTTTGTGGGGTTGCCTGGGGTCCCTGTAGTGGTGGACACACTGCTGATTGACGTGTCCTGGGGACAGTGGCATGGGCCTGCTGGGTGGGTGCTGTTGTGGTGTTTCCTGAGGGGGGAGGCTCAGTGGTGGTTTGGGACTGTGGCAGGATAACCGACTGTCCGGAGGTCCCAGAAGGGCCAGGTTGGCCATCATGATCCAGGCTTGCAGAGCTGCTGTCATCACTGGGGGCCTCTTCTGGGGGGGGGGGGGGCTGGATGTGGCTGGTGACGTTGTGTAGGGGTCCTGTTGGGAGTAAAATACATTGTCAATGTATCTGCCTGTGCCATCTTGTGCATGGCTGTGTTTCCCTCTATGAATGTGAGTGCTCGGTGGTTTTGGACTTGTGTGAGTGGTGATTTTGTGGGATGGGTAAATGTCTCTACTGGGCATGCTGGGGTGATGGGTGTCCATACAGGTCTGCGATGGGTGGCCATGCATTGGGGTGCATGCAGTGCTTGGTATTGGGATGGGTGGGTTGTGTTAGTGGGGTATATGTGAGTTGGTGAAGTGATGGGACTGGGGGTAGGAGTTTGTGATGGCATGCAGGTAGGGTGGGGGATATAATAATAAAGATTTGACTTACCAGAGTCCAGTCCTCCTGCTACTCCTGCGAGGCCCTCAGGATACATTATTGCCAAGACTTGCTCCTCCCATGTTGTTAGTTGTGGAGGAGGAGGTGGGGGTCCACCGCCAGTTCTCTGTACTGCTATTTGGTGTCTTGTGACCATGGAACGCACCTTCCCCCGTAGGTCGTTCCACCTCTTCCTGATGTCATCCCTTGTTCTTGGATGCTGTCCCACTTCGTTGACCCTGTCCACGATTCTCCGCCATAGCTCCATCTTCCTTGCAGTGGATGTCTGCTGCACCTGTAATCCGAATAGCTGTGGCTCTACCCTGATGATTTCCTCCACCATGACCCTTAGCTCCTCCTCTGAGAACCTGGGGTGTGTTTGGGGTGCCATGGATGTGGTTTGAGTGGTATGTGTGGGGTGCTGTGTTGTGGTGTGTGCTGTGAGTTGCGTGGATAGTGTATGGGTGCTGGTGTTCTGTGGCTCAGATTGAGTGGGTGCCCCTGGCTTATGTCTCTATCTGTTCGCAATTTTATTTTGGTCGTAAAGCGTTGTGGGTAATGTGGGTGTGTGTTTTATAGTGTTGTGGGGGTGGTGTGTGTATGTGTGTCGGGTGTGTGTATTTGGAATTGTCTAATGTGGTGTAGTTTTGTAAGTGTGTGTGTATTTTGAGTGCAGCGGTGTGTACCGCCAATGGTTTACCGCGGTTGAAAGACCGCTGCGGTGATTCGTGGGTCATGATACTGTGGGCGTATTCCTGTTGGCGTAACGGTGTGGGTTTTGCTATCGCCACTTTATCACTGACCTTTGGTCTGGCGGACTTGTGTGGGTGTCTGTATAGTGGCGGATTTCTATGTGTGGGTCATAATATCCGTGGTGGATTACCGCCGTGGTCACGGTATGTTGGTGGCCGTCTGCACGGCGGTAAGCGACTTTTACCACCAGGGTTGTAATGAAGGCCAAAGTTTCTAATGAAAACTTGAACATAATGATCTTTCAAGAAAGAAGTAAGCCATTTGAAAGCATACTGCATAGTCCAGTGTCTTACAGCTGGGTCAGCAACGAATAATGCGACACTGTATCGAACACTGCACTAGGATCTAGCAAAATGATAGCAGCAGAACCTACCACATCAATGATAGAAATCTATTCCTTGGTAACCACTGGAAGGGCAATATCTGTACTGTGTAGAGGGTGGGAACCCAACTGCGAAGGGTGCAGAAGCTTTTGGGACTCTAAGTGATCCAAGAGTTGAGTGTTAATATATTGTTTTCCATCACTTTGGCGGGGTGTGGGAGCAAAGAAAGTGGGTGGTAATTTTCAGGGTTGAAGGGATCAAGAGACTTTTTTTTGAGGAATGGGATCACAAATGCATGCTTTCTTGACTGAGAAACCGAGACAGAGAAGATGGACAAATTCAATTGTTTAATTGGGAGAGGGTGAATAATCGAGGCCCCTTGACTGATGACATGAAGTAGGATGGAGGAGGGGGCTATCCGTGAACCTGACTTTATCACCTTGATAAAGCTGGAAAAGGAATCCGGTTTGATGCAGACAAATTCTGATAGGCAGGGCCTGATAGATTGGAGTGATTTAGGGAACAGGACAC
The DNA here is from genome assembly GCF_031143425.1 of Pleurodeles waltl. NCBI lineage: Eukaryota > Metazoa > Chordata > Amphibia > Caudata > Salamandridae > Pleurodeles > Pleurodeles waltl. The sequence goes on from NC_090440.1 coordinate 1,929,173,723, forward strand.
TTTGGCTCTCCAAGCCTCAAGGATAAAAGTGGCATAAATGTAACTGATTGTTTGGAAGAAAAGGCTGCAAGCTCTTTATATATATTAATAGAGGAAGGAGTTATTAGGTAGGATCCATGAGGGATTGAACAATGGAAATTATTTCCTTGGAAGAAGTTGGCAGCTCCCTCAATTCTGAACACATAAAAATCAGATCACCCTTTCCTTATGGCTTTATGGTACGTCTTAATGGCAGCGGCTTATTGCGTTTTTTCCCTAGGGATCATACTGCTTGAGCCACATACGTTTGAGGATTTAGCAGTTTTTCTTAAGAAAAGAAAGGCAAGTGTTGAAACATGAAGCAGACAACTTCTTCCTCTTGGTAGAGGGGGCGGTGAGTGGAAGTGGAAATCGGGGGCAGACACAAGCCATTTTGACATGGCTCTATCAGACTCATTGATTTTACAATTTAAAGTAGGTTTGCAAGAGGTTAATAGCTCAATTTCGACCAGCGTCTGCCAGCTGCAGAAAATGTTGAGGAGCACAAATATCTATAGAGAGCAAAATGAGCATTGCATAGTGATCAGACAATAAGAAGGAATTGGTAGATCACGTTTAAGATTAGTAAGGTTGGAAAACACTGGATTCAACATGTGTGTGACCACCTGACCTGTTTTGGGCCAGGAGTACACTCGGCTCCACCAGCCTGCCTCCGTGCCCCTGACCCCGCCGTTGCCACAAAGAGAAGTTCGAGGCCCTCCACCACCCGCTGGCACCCACCCACCTGCGCCTCATCCCTGGTGCCTAGTAGTAGGCGTATCTGCTTTGTACCGTGTATTTCGTTTATTTCGTTTTTTGTATATCGTATTTCGTTTCTTGCATTTTGTTTTTCGTATTACACACTGTTTTGATCTTTACCTGTGCCTATTTCCTCCTCCGCTTCGTATTGTGCCCGTTTTTCCTTTTCCGGCTCTTGACGGTTTGTTCTGACTCTGCCGCTGTGTCCCCTGTGGCCCAGCCCTCCTCATGCCCCCATTGGCCACTCCCTCCCGCCTCCTAGCTGCTCCTCCCTCCCACCTCCCCTTCTTAATGGCGGCCGCTGCACAGCGCCTAGTGTGACCCCCTGACCCCTTTTGGGCCAGGAGTACACTCGGCTCCACCAGCCTGCCTCTGTGCCCCTGACCCCGCCGTTGCTGCAAAGAGAAGTTCGAGGCCCTCCACCACCTGCAGGCACCCGCCTGCACCTTATCCTTGGTGCCTACTGGTAGGCGTATCTGCTTTGTACCTTGTATTTTGTTTTTTTTGTTTCTTGTATATTGCATTTCGTTTCTTGCATTTTGTTTTTCGTATTACACACTGTTTTGATCTTTACCTGTGCCTATTTCCTCCTCCGCTTCGTATTGTGCCTGTTTTTCCTTTTCCGGCTCTTGCCAGTTTGTTCTGACCCTGCCGCTGTGTCCCCTGCGGCCCCACCCCCCTCGTGCCCCCATTGGCCACTCCCTCCCGCCTCCCAGCTGCTCCTCCCTCCCACCTCCCCTTCTTAATGGTGGCCGCTGCGTGGCGCCCAGTGTGACCCCCTGACCTGTTTTGGGCCAGGAATACACTCGGCTCCACCATACTGCCTCCGTGCCCCTGACCCCGCCGTTGCTGCAAAGAGAAGTTCGATGCCCTCCACCACCCGCAGGCACCTGGCCTGCTCTTAATCCCTGGTGCCTAGTGGTAGGCATATCGGCTTTGCACCGTGTATTTAGTTTTTTTCATTTTGTGTATATCGTATTTTGTTTCTTGCATTTTGTTTTTCGTATTACACAGTTTTGATCTTTACCTGAGCCCATTTTCTGCTCTACTTCGTATTGTGCCCGTTTTTCCTTTTACAGCTCTTGCCGGTTTGTTCTGACCCTGCTGCTGCGTCCCCTGCGGCTCCGCCCCCCTCACGCTACCATTGGCAACTCCCTTCCACCTCCCTTTCTTAATGGCGGCTGCTGTGCGGAAGCCCATCCACGCCTGTACCGCGCCCAGCGCCCGTCCCCCTGGTCCACGCTCCTCCGGGTCCCCCATGCGCTACTACTCCTCCTGCGCTACTACTCCTCCACTCCTTGCTCTCAACCCCGGCCTGCACAGCGCCTACGCCCAGGCCAACCCCAGACATACACACGGACCTTTCACATGCCACTCATGCCACTTCTCTTGCACTCATACCAACACCAACAACACCAACAAGCATCACAACAACAGCAAACCCCCCAATCACCTCAACTGCATCCTCCTTAACACCTGCTCTGTTCACAAGGATGCCGTCGAGCTTTGGGACCTACTCACTACAAACTCTCCCGACATCGCCTTCCTCACTGAAACATGGATGAACTCCTCATCAGAACCCGACATCGCCATAGCCATCCCAGAAGGATACAAAATCACCCGTAGAGACCGCACCAACAAACCAGGAGGAGGAATCGCCATAATGCACAAAAACTCCATCAAGATTTCCACCAACACCAACGACACCTAAGACAACGCAGAGCACCTACACTTTAAGATACACATCAACACCAACACCACCCTAAGAGGAACCCTCATCTACGGACCACCAGGATCCCGCCCCCCATTCTGTGACACCATTGCCGACACTATCAGCTCCCACGCCCTCACCTCCACAGACTACCTACTCCTTGGTGACCTTAACTTTCACCTGGAAAGCACCCACGACTGCAACTCCACGGCCCTACTGGACAACCTCGCAAACCTCAGCCTCATTAACTGGTCACCTCACCCTCCCACTCAGCCGGACACACGCTAGATGCCATCTTCACCTCCAGCAGCCACATCGCCTTCAATCACACCACCGAACTCCACTGGACTGACCACCACTGCGTCCATTTCTCCTTCCTGACTCCCACCACCAACATCATACACCCTACCGCAAGTGGAACAAGATCTCCAAAGACCAACTAATCTCCAACCTCTCACAAGCCCCGCCTCCCAGTACCAACGGCCCCCAATGCTGCTGCCCTCAACCTCACACGATGGCTAGAAACATGTGCAGACTCCCTTGCCCCATTCAAAATATACAACAACACCCGTACCATTCAGACCGCCCCCTGGTTCACCACAGAACTTCAGTATTCCAAACCAGAAGGCTGAAACATTTAGAAAGCCTGGCGCCAAGAACCCTAAATGAGCAACTTCTCCACCCTCAAATCGGCCATGTGCAAACATCACCAACTCATCTGGACCTCCAAACGACTCTTCTATAAAGAACGCATAGACAACAACACACACAACAGCAAGCAACTTTTTGTCATCATCAAAGAACTTACCAAACCCAAGACCTCTGCAACTCCCTCTCCAACTACTTCTACCGCAAGATCGCAGACATACACGACAGCTTCACATCGTCATCACCCACCATCACCACCACGGACACAACCAACATCACTACACCCTGCCGCATCATCCTACTGAACACCTGGACCCCCACCAACGACAAAGAAATCGGCAAAACCATGACCTCCATCCACTCAGGCTCCCCAACAGACCCTTGCCCCCACCACATCTTCAACAAGGCCAGCCCAATCATCGCTCCCCAGCTCCGGGCCGTCATCAACAGTTCCTTTGAGACCGCAACCTTCCCAGATACTTGGAAACACGCCAAGGATCCTCCCTCAGCCCCACCCTTTTCAATATCTACATGGCTCCTCTCGCCAACATCATCATCCACCACCACGGCCTTACCATCATTTCATACGCTGACAACACCCAGCTCATCATCTCCCTCACGAGGAACCCATCTACCGCCAAGAATAACCTACACGCCGGATTCTTCGCCATCGCTGACTGGATGACAGCAAGCCACCTCAAATTGAACTCAGAAAAAAACTAGATCATCATGTTTGGCTCCAACAAGACAGCATGGAACGACTCTTGGTGGCCCACCACCCTTGGACCACCCCCAGCACCCACCACCCACGCACGCAATCATGGCATCATACTGGACTCATCTCTCTCCATGACTCAGAAAATTAACGCCATATCATCCTCCTGCTTCAACCCCCTTCGCATGCTACGCAAGACTTTCAAATGGATTCCATTAGAAACAAGAAGAACGGTCACTCATGCCCTCATAAGCAGCAGACTGGACTACTGCAACGCCCTGTACGCAAGGACCACAGCCAAGCTTCAGAGAAAACTCTAGCAAATCCAGAACGCAGCCGCATGTCTCATCCTCAACCTCCCCCGCCACAAACACATCTCCGCCCACCTCAGATCCCTACACTGGCTGCCCATCAACAAAAGGATCATCTTCAAAATCCTTGTCCACGCTCACAAAGCCCTCCACGACACCGGACCAGCGTACCTCAATGAACGAATCAACTTCCACAAACCAACTCGACAGCTCCGCTCCGCCGACCTCGCCCTCGCTACAGCCCCCGCATCCAATGCACCACCTCTGGCGGAAGATCCTTCTCCCACCTCGCCGCCAAGACCTGGAACTCCCTCCCCACCAACCTACGCAAGACCCAGGACCTCCTAACCTTCAGAAAGAACCTCAAAACATGGCTTTTCGAGCAGTAACCCCCGACAGCGCCTTGAGACCCTACCGGGTGAGTAGTGCGCTTAAGAAATTTGTTTGATTGATTGATTGACCATGTGACCGGCTATGAGGGTGGGACTGTTAAGCATCTAAGTTAACTGAATGCTTCCCCGTAATATACTGTGGTGACATGGAACATGCGCAGCATGGTGACCCTTGCCAAACGTTACAGAATCTACACCTACCTCAAGCGCTGCCGCACTCACATTGCCATGTTACAGGAAACACATCTTACAGCTCTGGAATTCCAGAAAGTCCGGGCCAAATAGAGGGCACAGGTATATGGTACTGTCTCCTCAGCATTCGCCTGGGATGTGCTCATATGGATTGCGCCAGGGTCCCATATGTGGCAGAGTGGCACAGCATGGATGCAGGTGGTAGATATGTGGTAGTGGAAGGCTACTTAGATGGCGTGCAGTTAATGCGTGTGTTGTCTCTGCACCGAATTCCAACTTGGAATTCTTTGATGAACTTACTCCACTGTTCCGTGATGCGGAAGCACGTAGTCTTTGGGGTGGGGATTTCAATTGCATAACAGACTCCCTCCATTGATCGGTATGTTGATACACAATGATCAGTCCAGATTTATTCCAGGATGTAGCACCTTCCTCAACATAAGACAGCTATTACGGGTGTTTCACGATACACCCCCAGAGGCACATGACAGGGTTGCGATGTCTTTTGACATCAAGAAAGCTTTTGACACCCCGAGTTGGGAATACATATTGACAATGCTGCAGCACATGGGGTTTGGAGATAGGTTTTTGGGATGGATCTGCACACTACACCCGAATCTAAAAGCTAGAGTGTGAACCGGTCAATTGATATCTAACAGTTTTCCCATTTTTTGAGGCACCCAGCATGGGTGCCTGCTATCACCACTGCTGTTTGCAAATACCATGGAGCCACTTGCTTGTTGTTTGCAATTAAGTGTGCAGGACTGGGTATCCCAGAACAAAACATTTACCACATTGTGTCCTTCTATGCAGATGATGCATTGGTTTTCCTGCAAGATGTTGGAGCTTCACGACTGGCCTTAATGTGCCTATAAGACGACTTTGGAGCTGTCTCAGGCATCAGGGTCAGTTAACCCAAATCTTGCCTATTCCCTCTTGCTCCAACCCCCGAACCCCAGAGAGATGCTGCCCTGGGGCATAGACTCAAGTTACGTTTAAATATTTAAAATCTACCATACTGACAGTGCTCTCAAAGAGAGGAAAGTGAATTGAGCAGTACATTTGGAGCCAGATTCACTCCCTTTTTGGTGCTCACTACCCCTTTCTCTGCCGGGCAGGTAGCGATAGCTAAGATGCTAGGGATACCCAGATTTCTGTATGTTTTTTGCTGCGCTGCCTATTGCCCTCCCTAAATGTTTTTCCAGGAATTAAATGGCCTCTTATTAACATTGATATCGGGGACAGGTGGTCGGGGAGTGGGCCTGGCTGTAGAGGAATGACCACTCCTTGAGGGGGGGCCTGGATGTCCCTCATTTTGAATTTTACTATGCATTTGCACAACTACAGTGGTCGATGTGCTGGTTGGATGGGACTCCAGGCGCTGAGTGGACTGCTGTCCGATCTCAGCTCAGTGACCCAAGTATCTACAACTCATTGACTGACCGTACTTGTCCTCCGCTAAGAGGATCAAGTCTAATGATGACAGCACAGACGTGCTGGCATCGATTTGTGTATGGCCATAGCCCCACCATCTCCCACTCCCTGTCAATCAGTTTGGAACTATTGCCAGCTGCACGGATTTTGCCGCTCGACACGACCTGGTCACTTGGAGGTTGCCCTTCATGGATATTATGGACATATACACTTTGGGCATGGGCCATTTCCTCATCTACCACGCCATACAACACATGATGAAAACCTTTTGGGACCTGGGGAGACAGCTGCTCCAATCGCCCATTCTACACACACTCCTCACATACTGTGGAACACACCAGCTATTTCCTCACTGTATGGGGTGCTACTCTAGTGCTTTAACAGACCTAGGGAATGCCCGCGCCAGATGGGATGCAGCTCTCCCTCAGCCATTGACGAACAAGGCCTGGCCACGGGCTCTACAGTAGATTAAGGAGGTTCCAGGAATATCAGATTTCATTTTATACAGTTTAATTACACACATCATGCTTATCTTTACCCCAGAGCTTAAAGTGCATATATCCCACTTCCACACCCAAATGCCTACACTGCAAGCTGGCTGACACTGGTTTCTACCACATGGTATGGGAATGCCCATCATTTCTCCTGGTGTGGGTCGCAGTTAGAATTGACATGCCATGTGCTGACCCCTCCACCCCTGAATCCTATTTGCTGGGTCTACGTCCAAAAGCCAGGGTCAATAAGCACCTACACTGGTTTATTGATCTTGCATTTGTTCTTTTTAAAAGGCTGATTGTAATGCAGTGGAAGGCGCCGGTTGCCCCGGACGTACCCAATGGAAAGTTTTCTCCTTGTATTATTATCAAGAGAAAAAGGTGGTCCTAACGTGTTCCAAAGTTAGCTGCAGCCTTGCAATATAGGTCAAATTGAGTAACACTGATAACTAAGGAAATAGAGATATAGAGAGCATTATGGTAAGAAAATATTAGGAGGCCTACATCTCTCCATTTAAATAGACTGTTTTAGAGCAAGTTGGCCAAGCACATACTGATTATGGTTTCTTACATTGCAGTACAGCAGTGGGACAGCATCTATTTAAATGAAAAAACAGGAATGGGTAAAGTTTTGCAGTATAATGTGGGTAGGGATGTAGCCATTTTGGGAGTTCCTTCACATCTGCTGCTTACCTACTGTCAGCATCAATGTGGTCCTAAAGAGATCTATCCATCATGTAGCGAGAACAAGGTCAGTTAGAAGTGAGAACACTGAAAGTCTGGGTTATATGTCGTGCCAGAGATGCTCAAAGGTAAAGACTCCTAAGGCTATCATAAGTATGTATGGTAGCGCAGCTGCCATATTGAAGAGGAGCTCAAAGAAGAGCCCTGGGGCTATGTTACATTATTGAATCTATAGAAAAAACAACATTCATATTAGCTCTCAGGGTAGTGGGGAGTTCTCAATATCATTAATTTAAGGATTCTGAGGTGAGCATAATTATGTATGATAAAAGTTTGTAATTTTAATTGGTCACTAAAACGTTATGTTTCTATGAGACTTAATTCTATCAAATTAATATACAATATGATCATGCTATACAGGGAATTTGCTGAACACTGCAGTGTCATCCAGGTAGGCCACAAAGAACCACTCCAGCCCTGCAACAACATTGTTCACCAGACGCTGAAAAGTTGCAGGAGCATTCTTCAGTCTAAAGAGCATTACTTTACACTGTCAAATCCCTCTGACAAGGAAAATGCAGTCTTCCAGAAACCACTCGTCAGATCAGAGGTACTCAAGTAATTTGCAGCACATTTGCTTTTGGAATAGAATGAACATCAGTTTTTCTCACCTCATTAAGGGTTTGATAGTCCACAGAGAACCACAAGTCCATAGACCCTTGCTTGGGTACTAGTACCAAAGTACTAGACCAAGAATTTAGAGATCTCTCATTGACACATAGGCCCACCATTTGGCAACTTCGACCTTAATGCATCTCTGAACCAGGTCTGACATCTGTTACATTATACCCTTCACTGACAGTCTATCACATGTTCTGTTTTGTGGCCACAGACAGGTGTTTACCATGGGGACAGCGAGAAGAGGTTGGGAAACTACTCCAGTACTTCTCAACATTCTCTATGCTGCTCAGTCATTAACTTGGGGGCGAATTAAATCCCTCAAACAGTGCTATACTTCAGATCACTATGCAACAGGTCAAGAAGAAGCTCACTGTCTTCCTTGACCACCTCTTCCATAGTAACAACACTCATTGTGTAATCTTGCCAGATGTACAACTTCAGCCTATTCATATGGAAAACCCTCCTTGATTCCCTTGTGACACCTGTGTTCACCAAGTAGTTAACGTAAGAAATCTTCTGAACAAACTTGTATGGCTTACATAGTTTGTCCTCCAGAGCCCAGGGACAAATACGATTCAGTAACAATGCCTCCAGGTTTCCTGATGCCCAGCCAGCGTAGTTTTCTTCATCATACTTGTCCTTCATGCGCTTGGCTCTCCTAACTAACTATTTTCTTTTGCCTGAATTCTATATTATAATCTCATGAGGCCAGTCACATAGTTCACCACATACTTCTGTGGAGACTCTGGGGAACCCTTCCCACCCTTCTTTGACTAGAGTGATTGGACCCTTCACCGGGTGTCCATACAGAAGCTCAAAAGGACTGAACCCTACTCCTTTCTGTGGAATCTCGTGGTAAGCGAATGTTAGACCTGTCAGCCTTTGGATGGTCTTCCTCCAAATGTTTTGCCTTAACCCTCCTATTTTTCTGAACTCATTTTTGCTGGCCTTAAGACTCTGCACTTTACTACTGGTAGTCAGTGCTAAAGTGCTTTTGCTCACTCCTCCCTAAACTATTGTAGAACTATATTATACTTGATTGGCATATATAATCTTTTTGTATGTCATTAGTAAAATGGTATACTATATACACAGGGACTGTAAATTAAATGCTACTAATTTGCTGACAGCACCTATTGTGACACCCACATAAGTAACCCCTTAGAACATGTCCGAGGTCTGCCATTGCAGCCTGAATGCAGTTTTAAACTGCCTACTCAACTTGGCAAAATAACCTCCTTGCCAAGCCTTAAACTCTCCTTTTTTACATATGGCACATCCTAAGGAAAGCACTAGGTAGCCAATAAGGCAGGGTGCATTTTAATTAAGAGCTTGGACATGTACCTTTTAGTTTCACATGTCCAGGTAATGAAAAACTCAAAAATGTGTTTTTCACAACTGTGAGACCTATCTCTCTCATGGGATAACATTGGGTTGCCGTATTACATTTAAAAAGTACTAAGGTTTGAAACGTATCAGGTAGAGATTTCATGTTTGGTGTGTAAACTTGTAATTTCAAATCCTCTTTAATGGAAAAGTCAGATTGTGAGTTACAATTTTGAAAATGCAACTTTTAGAATGTTGCCATTTTCCTGCCCTAGCTATGTTGTACCTGTAGTTCTGACCACATGACTGGGTGTAGTTGGCAGACGGCCACAAAATAGAAGGATCAGGTGTGCGTGGAAGGGCCATCACTGGCACAATAGAAGAGTTGAGCTGGGCACAGCTCCACTTACAAGTCAATAGGCTGTGCCCTGCCTTCACACAAAGGACCTCACACTACTTAATTGTTCAGGCAACCAGGCTGGAGCCAGGAGAAAAGGCAAGAAACTCCAAGCACTTCAAAGGGAATTCTCTAGAAATGTCTCCTACTTCAAAGAAAGCATTGGGTAAATAGTACCCTCAGACCCCCCTTTAATTTACTTTCTGGACCTGCGGAAAAATGCTTAGAGGACTGCCTGCTGCTGTGGCTAACGGAATACTTCTTAAGACTGCTTTGCTACACTTGGAAGGACTGTTCTGCTGCCTGAAGTCTGCCCTAAACCCTCAGAGGCCTGGCCCCCTTCTTGAACCCTGTTCCACCTCTTGAACCTAGAACTACCAGAGTGACTCTAAGGGCATGCTGGCTTGCCTCCTGATCAGAGCCTCAGGGGCAGAAAAGGCTCCAACCATTTTGTACATGCACCTGGACCCAGCTTAAGTGAGTCCCAGCCCTCCAAGCTGTGACTCCAGTCCTGGATCCTTGGAAGTTGTGTTAAAGGTGCCCAGATAGCCAAAATCCAAAACATGGGACTTTTTTGCTAAAAATGCTGTGAGAACTGAGAGGCGATTGGGACCAGGCTGCTCGTTTATCCACCCAAAGTTCATTGCTGGTTGACCTCACAAGCCTCACAAGCGTAGGGCACTCCTCTTCTGCCTAACGGAAATCATCTTGAGTAGCCCCCCTCCCAGCAGTAAGCAAACCCTGCAGTTCTGAAAGCAACGCAGACTCCAACATCTAGACTGCTTTTGGAGCAGAAGAAATGACTTCCACAGCCAGTGCCTTCCCGGAGGCTACTCTTGCTTGCAAACTACCTTGTCCTTCTCACTGCAAATAAGGAATGGTCCAAGTCTTCTTCTGCGACAGCTGTGCAGTCTTTGCTCTGGTCAGCACAGCTGATGTTCCCCAAGCCATATAGGCTTTGTGTCCTGGCACCAAGCCAGGGGCAATCAAATAATTTCCAAAGAGACAACCAGAACGTTGCTTCTCTCTCACCCAATTACCATGGCTGCCTTGCCATTGATTTCTGCCTCACCTCTAGCAAGTGGATACTCCATGTCTTCACCACTGGCTACCAAACCTGTATCCTTGTTACCAGGGGGGAAGCTGCTCCTGTTTGAGATTCTTCCTTTCAGCCATACTCCTGAAAGCATCTGGATCTCTCTGCCAGATGTCCATAGCTACTAGATTGAATGCAACAAAACCCCTTATGTGTTACATGCTACATATCATGGGTGCCGTTGGGTCAGATGCTTTCACTTCCTGTGAGAAAGGGCCTCTTTTGACATGTTTGCACCTCACTTTATGCCTAGAAAAGGATTTGGTTTCAAACTGTAAGTGCCCTGGGCTCCTGCTAAATAGGTTTCCAGGGTCGGACCTCGTTCCCCAATATACTATGTTTGGCACTTCAGCCACCTTTGTAAGATCCTAGTAAACGGTACCCCTGGTACCTTGGGCAGGGGTACTGAAAAGGGCCTCCCAGAGCTGCAGCATCAATTGTGCCACTCTGAGAGGCCCCACACTAGCCTCATGCAGACTGCCATTGCAAGTGCATGACAAGCTGCATCCAAAGTTGCAAATTTGATATGGCACTCATCAAGAGTACCATGGCCACTAACACTGCATGCAATACAAGTAAGTCACCCCTCTGGCAGGCCTCACAACCCAAATGCAGGGTGCACTATAATGCATGGGAGGGCATATGTGTGCATTCGCAAATATGCCCCTTCTGTGTCTTTGCTAAGTTCTTATATATAGTAAGTTTATAAGTAAGTCATAGCAAACGCATGTGCTGGACACTGGTCATTATGAGTTCCCCAGCTACATGATGGTCTCTCCGAACCCTGGGTTGTTTGGTATCAAACAACCCAAAAAAATAAACCCACCCTGATGCCAGTGTTAGGTTTTGCTTATAAAGTGTACCCCTGCAAAACCCAACAGCCCTGGCATAGTGGCTGACTGGTCCTAACCAGCCTGCCACCACCAGACACTATTCTGGACTCCAGGGGTGAGAGCCTTTTGCTCTTAGGAACCAGAACACCAAGCCTTTCTTGGGTGGAGGTGTTACACCTCCTCACCGAGGAAGGCACCCTGCACCAGTGGTCAGCTTTGAAGGCTTTACCGCCTTTGAAATCTGACCCCGCCTCTGCTACTAGAGGAGTGGCCATCCTCAGCCAGCACCACCCCTCAGGTGTGGCAGGCAAGGTGAACACTATTTCATTTTCCTTCATCTTGGATGGCAGGAAAATAGCCAATGAGAGTTAGGGATGTGATCCCTTCCCACAGGAAGTGGTCACTTAGTGGGTGTAGCCACCCTAAGGTATGTGGCCCATTGGCCACTACCAGGTACCCACCTAATGCCCCCTAAATGCAGTATTTAGTGGGCATCCGTAGAAGAAACTAGATTCGATGGACACAAGAAGTCCTTCAGGGGGAGGTAGGTGCAAGGTATGTGAGGGCTTGTAACTCAGAATACACACATTGACCCCAATAAGATAGTTGTCCAGTCCAATACTGATGTTAGTGTAAAAAATAAGTATTTATTACACACGCCAAACACAGCACACTAAATAATCCATAAAAGTAGTCTCTCAAGACCACTGCTGTCACGCTTGTCTGGGCTGGGCATTGCTCCCCCTTGTGGGTTTTCTTCTTTCCCCCTTTCTTCCTAAACTCTATACACAGCATCCTGGGTGAATATTAGGAGGTGGCCCCCAGGTGTAGCAAAGTCTAGCTTTTGATTTTAATTTTTTGAGCTGTCCATGTGGTAAACCGCCACGCTTGAAAAAATCTCACACAGGTCTATGACTCTGCTTCCACTTTATCCTAAATGCAGTCTTCAGAAGAATCCAGGTATTGGGGTGCTTTCCTCCACTGTGCTCTACAACAAGCAACTCTCACTGTGCCTTTTCTGCTTTTGGCATTCTGAGGTGTTTGCAGAAAGCCACGCTTCCGGATGTAGCAGCTCCTCCTTCCTTGTTCCTGCCGGTAAGTCAGTGATGCAGCAAAGCTCCTGCAGGGGGCTTCTGGACTTCTTCCTGAGTCCCTTTGCTGGTCACAGAGACTCATCCAACACGGTGACGGCTCCAAGGATCCAAGTGACCTCCTGCTGGCATATGGGGAGACAGTCTCAGTTTGCCCGCCCAATGGCCCCAACAGTCTTGGTGGCAAAGCGCTATGGTTCCAGCAGCCCCAGTGGCCCTCCCCCGACACATAGGTGTCAGAGGCACAGTTGACGGCCAAATGAGATCCATCACACCAGCTGACATGCCACTTTGCCGCACCCCAAACAGGTGGTGTTGACTTCTGCAGGAGAGCCAGTGGCTTTCTTGCAACACTAATCATGACTGGACTGGATTTCTACCACTGTGCTCACTGGGATTCAGTTGCTAGAATCCCGACAGGGACTCGTTCCCTCCACACTCTCTGCTCCATCTCACAGGGCACACTGGTCTTGGCAGGGAGGTATAAGACGGATTCTGCAGGCACAGGACAAGTGTTCTTGGTTCCCTAGTGATAACCCCTCACCCAGATGGGAAACTGGCAGACCCTGGTCCCCAGTCCTGGTTCCAACAGCAAGAGGTCTTGGTGATCTTCCCTACCCTGATGAGACTGTGCTGTTCAACAAAGTATGGGGCTCATGCTCCCACCTTCATAGGCCAAATCCAGAAACATGTGTCATTTAGGCCCATATTTATACTTTTTTAGCGCCGCATTTGCGTCATTTTTTGACGCGAAAGCAGCGCAAACTTGCAAAATACAATTGCATTTTGTACGTTTGTGCCGTTTTTGCGTCAAAAAGTGGCACAAATGCGGCGCTAAAAAAGTATAAATATGGGCCTTAGTGTCTGGCCTTTGAAATTTGTGATGGAGTGTCAGCTCTCCTCTGAACTTCCCTTTGTCAAAGGGCCAGTCTGCCACAGCAACAATGGCTCCAGTTTTGAGTGACCCACAACAGAGGCCAAGGGAATAACTGGATATCACACCTGGCTGTCAGCCTCCAATGAATTGCACCCAATATAGGCTCAAAAGGCTAAGCCTTAATCTCTGTCTAGATTCCCTGGTAGTGCCAGCCTTATCCTTCCCACCACCTCCCTGAAAACGAGCCTATGCCCCACTGACCAGTAATTCTCATTAGAATCTGAGAACCCTTTGATGTGCAGAGAGAATGCTCTGCTCCACCTTCAGCTAGTGTCCCACCTCAGTGCTCAGGATTGCCAGCAGTACACCTCTTCTATCTGGGGGATGTGGTCCTTACCTCTCCAGCCTCTCTAGGCCCGGGGCTTTCAAAATGGAGCCCACAGGCCTCCTTGTTATGTACCACCTAGAGGCACACACATGCAGCCCAGCATGCACACACAGCATGCTCGCGCTGTCTGGCACTACATACAATCCATGCAGGCCAGAGGTGAGTTAAGTACACAGCCACATGATTTTACATAAGTGGGCCGGTAAGCTGCACTCCAGTGACACAGGTAAAAAGTTAACAGGTTAACACTATTGTGTACTGAACACAAAATAGGTATGCTGTTACCACCACACTTGTGTCACTTAAATCCATTTAAGGGCAGTAGCTCCCTACTTTTACAGGGGTAGCGCTGGGGCCCTTCCAGGTTTAAGCAGGCATTATCCGTGTTTACCCAGACCACAATCTAAAACTCAATCAATCAGTGATTTCCAAAGCGCGGCGAATCACCCGTAGGGTCTCAGATCAGTACTAGGGCCCAAGCTATTGATGCAGCCATGGCATTTAGGGGCTGATACACGTCCATCACCATGCAGAGGACATTTCAGTCCCATCTTGTACCAATTGAGTAAAATGTTTTTATTTAAAGAACTAAGGTATCACATTGCCTTTTAAAAAAAGAAATATGCCCATATCCTTTGATTTATCCTAATTTGTTCTCAAATACTTTTAGGTGATCATCAACAACTTATTTTAAGTCCTTGCTTTCAATTGAGACCAAAGAAATAGGGCATTCTGTGCCCTGTCGTACAACCATTTCAATACTACTTAGGTCACGCCATTCCAATACACTATAACCCATTTTACCTACATATACCTATGTGTGCATTTCCCTGTCTTTGCAGCTAACCTTTTCCAAAAAAAGTCCTAACATATCAATTTTCTACCCAACAAAACCCAATGGATTGACGTCAGATGGAATGAAAGTTGTTTCATGCAATACTTTAAAAAATAGCACATCTTCAATAATAGTAATTGGAGATCCAAAATCAACAGTTACTTGTTAAATCAGCCTAATTCATTGTTATTTCACATACAGTATCCTCTTTATGCATCTCCCGTGGATCTTCTTGAACCTTGCTAACTTGCAAAACTGAATTCCACTTGTTACCTTTTGTGTAATGTTCTAATTCATGCATAATTTTGATTGGCGTACCCTTCTGATTACTTATACAAAATGCCCTGCCTTTCCACATTTATTGATTTTCCTGCTTATGGCAGGACAATTTCTAGCATCAGCTAAATTGTCGGCCAGATTTACACGAAACGGGTGCATCCCGGTGCTGCACCAAAATTAGCAGTGCCCCGCGGCACCACTTTTGAAACGCAGGGATGTGCTGTGTTTACAACCATATGGCGCACCCCTGCGTTTCCCCCTGTGCCGATGCTAAATTAAGCAGCCTGCGCAAACGCAGCCATCCTTGCACCATAGTGCAAGGGTGTCTGCATTGAGGGCTGTGATTGTTTATGTGCAGGAAGGTGTCCCTTTCAGCACATGAACAATCATTAATGGCATTTTGCTCTTTCTATGTGTGTTGCAGAATGCAGCGCACATAGAAAAATCAAAAAATGAGGACAAATAAAAGTATTGCTCCTCGTTGTGCCATGCTAACACTACCCCTTGGGTGGCGTTAGATTTTGGCGCTGCTCAGATTCACACCTTCTCGTAAATCTGGGGCAGCATCAAAGTAAAGGGTGTTGCTGTGGAACGGCCACTGCAACACCCATTGCACGCCCCTCTGACACAGAAAACTGCATCAGAGGGGCCCATATGTATAAGGAGGTGTAAAGCCACAAAAAGTGATGTTACACCTCCTTGTAAATATGGGGAAGTGGTTAGTGCCACCGGAGATATGCAAAAAGTGATGACCCGGTGGTGCTAGGGCCTTGTAAATCTGGCCCTAAATACTGATCCACTATGGTAGGACTCTGCTTGTCTGATTCTGTTCTTGAACCCTTTGCAACTGAATTTATTTGAAACTGAGGTTAAATAAAGTGTAACAGCTGCAACAGTATTAGCTAAACTGATCTCAATTTTGTTGAGTTCTCTTGAAACCTACATAGAGCGTTCAATACCCTTGACAATATCAACAGTCTTGCTGAGATTTGGATTTGTTAAACATAACAATTATTCCTGCACCTTTTTTCATAGCAAGACAACTGGTCTTTCAGATAATTATATGATGTCCTGTCGAATTCACACGTACATGCAGGAAAAAGTAGATGTGCCTCACATTGGTCTTTAGATTCTTCAGGCAATTGTTTTCTAGTATAAAATTAGTGTTTTTTAACCACCACACAGTGGCCTGTAACTATTATGAGACACTCTGACGCACTCCAGAGCCTTGTTCACCCTGATAAAAAACATTAATAATGGTATATGAGGGTTATTTTATACACTAGTTGTATTTATAAAGTGCTACGTATCACATTTTCAGACAGGTAGTACGATACTCTGTGGAAGTGCTCTATATAGAAACATGTGTCTGTCATGGTGCCTATTTGGGTAGTATTTTGATATCGTGCTTGATGACCAGAGTTGTGCTGTTGTGAAAAAGGAATATGAAGTCAAACTCTAAAGCACTAGATACTGGGGTATGGATGGATGGAAAGTGTATGAGTACAATGTGGTCTATGTTTGAAGTATTTTGGTATCATGTGTCTTTGTCATACACTGATAAACTGTGTTGTATGATGAGTGTAGCTGCATCTGTGCATGGTTGCTGAACTAAAGAGGATACATACCTGTCTTAGATTGGCCTATATCATACAGTTTAAACATGGTCAAAGGACATGCCAAGCTGTTGCAAGGAGCAGTCCATAAGAAAGGGCATTATGAAAATTGGCAAAGCTTATGTGGATACAGTAGCAGAGGAGTAACCATTATACAACCACCCATGGTTTATACCTGGTGAATCCATCATAGTGTACTATGGAGACCTAGACACCCATCCTGATGTGGGAGGGAGCAACCCATAGACATGGCCATTACACAGTCAACTCTAGAATATGCTCTGATGAGTGCACCATGAAGCAAACAGAGGAGCAACCATTACACAATCAACCATAGAATATGCCTGAGAAGTCCACTTAGGTGTGGCAGGATGCAACTAAGTAAGGGACATTGGTGGTCTTTATGACATTGGCGGTGAGTGATAATGTGGCGGAAATACCGCCAATAGGCCAGCGTAAATTACCACCAAATTATGACCATGGCGGTGAGAACTCCCATAGCCGCCAATGTACCACACCATTCGCCAGTGCATTATCACCACACACCACGGCGGTAGCCATCAACAGCCAGGCGAAAGCCAAAGTACTGCCCACCATATCTCGACACAGCACACCCCCATGATTTCTGGGGTGGAACCAACGCCATCAAAAGCCTGGCAGAAGCACTGCACAGAAGACGAAACGCTCACCATCAGAGACACAAAGAAGTACAATGCCACCATGGAACCGGAACTGCAAGTCTTCCTGATGCTCTTCTACGCCATGCTCCACCTGGAACACCAACGCCGACGAAGACGACGATGGTGAGTACAGCCGCCTAGCACACAAGGGGGGAGGGAGGAAAACGAGAGTGACACACACACATGCATAAAACACACCAGACACACACACATCATACACACAACCAGCTGCAGACGTAAACCAATGGCACACGACACACGGCATAATAATGCAAGAACAAGAAGGCAGTAATGAGAAAGTATTGAATGTGAACAGCCCCCAAATGAACCAATTGGATAACAAAGAGATATGTACAAATGTCCACAAAGGGCCAACACCCAGTCCAAAGTACTAGGGGCCCACATGGCCTCAGGGCACAGTCCAAGGCCCAACTTGTTTCCTGACATCATCCGCACAGAACTCTGCAGGGGCATCATTTTGCAAGTGGGCAGGCACCTCAGGGGATGGGGTGTCGGGGGCACCTCAGCTGAAGCCGGGAACTTGCCCGCTGGTTCTGGAGGGGACTCCATGCCCATTATCTTTGCTGGGGAGTGCAAGGTCACAGTCTCTCAGGTGGGTGACTTGCTCACTGGCTCTGGAGGGGGCTCCATGCCCATTATCTTTGCTGGGAAGTGCAAGGCCACAGTCTCTCTCAGGTGGGTGACTTGCCCACTGGTTCTGACGGGGGCTCCTTGTACAGCAGTCCCTGGAGGGTGGCCTACATGCCCTCTGCTGGAGGTGAGGGCTGCACTGTCTCAGCTGAAGGTGAGGGCTGCACTGTGTCAGCAGGGGAAGGTGCCACCTGGGCAGCCTCTGCTGGAGGTGAGGGCTGCACTGTCTCAGTAGGTGAAGGTGCAGCCTCTGCAGGAGGAGTGGGCTGCACTGTCTCATCTGGAGGTGAGACTCCGTGACCACTGGTGGTGGTGGTGTCACACTGCCAGCCTTTGCTGGAGGTGAGGGCTGCACTGTGTCATCTAGAGGTGAGGGCTGCACTGTCTCAGCAGGTGAAGGTGCAGCCACTGCAGGAGGAGTGGACTGCATTGCCTCAGCTGGAGATGAGGGCTCGGTGACCACTGGTGGTGGTGGTGTCACCCTGCCAGCCTCTGCTGAAGGTGAGGGCTCCTCCCGCTTCATGGAAGGAGTCGAGGGCTCCTTCCCCTTCATGGCAGGAGTCAAAGGCTTCTTTCCCTTCATGGCAGGAGGTGAGGGCTTTGTCCCCTTCATGGCAGGAGTTGAGGGCTCCTTCCCCTTCATGGCAGGAGTTAAGGGCTTCTTCCCCTTCAAGGCAGGAGGTGTGGGATCCTTACCCTTCCTGGCTGGTGGAGTGGGATCCTTCACTGTCCTGCCTCAACGACTAGGAGGTGTCTCCACTATTCCTGTGGACTGTTTGGCTGAGGTGCTGGGCTGGGTTGTTGGGACCCTGCTCTTACGAGCAGGACGGGGGGGAGAGGTCAAGTTGGACAAAGAAAAGCTTCTTAGGGACAGTGGGGTAGGAAGAGGGAGGAGGGATGGGAGTGGAGGTTGAGGGAGTGGTTGTTGGAGGTGTATGTCTGCTGGACTTGGGTGCAGGTGCATGGGCAGTGTGCATGTGTGAGGTGGATGACTGTTGGGTGTCTAAGTGCTTGCGTTTGTGTCCTTTAGGAGGGGGGGACAGACAGGGTGGGAGAGGACAAAGGGAAGGCGTGGATGGATGTTGTGGAGGTGTCTGTTAGTGAGGTGTGGGTGCTGCTAGGTGTGGTGATGGTGGTGGTGGTGGATGTTGAAGCAGTGCATGCAGGACTGAGTGTGGACGTGAGTATGAGGGAGGTAGAGAAGGAGGAGGGGGAGACAGTGGATGTGGTTGTGTGTGCACCTGTCTGGTGTTTGCGTGAGTGCTTTTGGGCTGAAGTGTGGTGCCTGTGTTTGACTGTGCCACTCTTGTGTGATGTCTTGTGTGCATGCTCATCTGTGTGTGCATGGGATGGGTTGGGGTTGAGGAGACTGGGACTGGAAAGTGGTAGTTGGAGGGGGACGGTAGGTACAGGGACAATGGCTGCCATCAGAGAGGAGGCCAGAGCCGGAATCGATCTCTGTTGGGCAACCAATCCACTGTGGATGCCCTCTAGGAATGAACTGCATTGCTGCATCTGGGATGCCAGCCCCAGGATGGCATGGATGGCATTCACAATGGTTGACTGCCCTACAGAGATGGATCTCAGGAGGTCAATAGCCTCCTCACTCAGGGCAGCAGGGCTCACTGGGGCAGGGCCTGAGGTGCCTGGGGTGAAGGAGATGCCCACCCTCCTGGGAGAGCGGGCACGGGCATCTCGCTGAGGGGCTATTGGGAGGGCGGTGCTTGTGTGGGGGGTGGCAGCCATACCTGCAGCTGGGGTGGTCACACAGGTGTCCACCACCTCCGGGGAGCTTCCATTTGAGGAAGTATCTGAGTCTGTGTTGTCACCTCCTGTCTCCGCCGTGGTGCTCCCCTCGCCCTCCGTCCCACAGGTTCCCTCGGCGTCAGTGGACTCCTGGGTTCTGTGGAATGCAGCTCCCTCTGTCTTTGGTGCCCATGCTCCTCCACCAGATGATGCTAATGCACACATGGACAGGATGACAGAAGAAAAAAAGGGGGGGGGGGGAAAGAGAAAGAGAGCACTAGGTCAATTTCTGCACCAACACCACAGAAGGCATACACAGTATCGTCACACACAGGGATCAGGATTGAGCACTATGCATTGCACTGCCAAACAATTGGCTAGATGCCACAGCAAGATGAGGGCCAACAACCACCAAATGCACCCCTCCTGGAACCCACTGAGTTCTGTCTGAGATGGAATGCAACCTAGCTAGGTTACCATGATTTCCTTTTCAACCATTACCCTGGAGCTGGCCTGGCATTAAGGGGCACACACTAACTGACACCCACCACCCAGATCCCATGCCACCTAACAATTAATCTTGTTGTAACGGCCACTGTTCTCATCCCCTTGTATCTGCTGTGATGCCCTCAAGCGCCCATCCAGCTCTGGGTAAGCCACCACCAGTATGCGGGCCATCAGGAGGGTCAGGTCCCGACGGGCACCCCTTCCTCATTGGGAGGCCATCCCCAGCTGGGCCTCTGCGGTCTTCCGTGTCCAATGTCTCAGGGCCTCCCACTGTTTCTGACAGTGGGTGCTTCGTCTGTCATAGATCCCCAGGGCCGCACCTCCATAGTGATGGCATGCCATAATCCCTTCTTTTGATGGGCGCTGACCTGCAGAGGCTATACAGATGGGAGGACAGCATTACGCATACAATCCAGCCTGTCACACATATGGCCCACCAATCCCGTTTCCATCGCCATTGGCACACACATCGCCCACCGCCCACCATGTACACCACCACAAGACATTTCCCCCATGACATGATGCTTGCATACACATCTCCATGCATCCTTCCCACATGCACCGTGCCCAACGTGTACTCACCTGTTGGTCTGGAGGCCCATACAGCAGTCCGTACTGGGGTAGGACCCCATCCACCAATCGCTCCAACTCCTCTGCAGTGAAGGCAGGGGCCCTTTCCACGGTCAGACGTGCCATGGTAGGTTCCAGACACAGGCCACAGCAGCAGACGCAGCGAAGGTGTTCTGTTGAAGGTCAGGAAACAAGTGAGGATTCAAATAGAAAATGGTGGTCATGTCCACGGTGGTGTACACTGTCACTGCCGGCGCAGATCCCCATTGGCCACTGTACTCCATAGAGCCCCATATTTTCCCATGAGGAATTGCATGGTGGTGCAAGCCCGCCTTCCACCACAACGCCCAACGTCAGCGGAGTTACCTTACTTACACCTGTCCCTACATGCAGGAGAGGCAGTCGCCATTTCATGGTGTTGGACAACTATCAGATTAACCTTAACTGCGTCACTGCCTAGATTTGCACATACCTTGCCATTCCCACTGACCTATCACATAAATGCACTACACAGGAGGACAGGCATATTATACTGACTTATAGGCTGGACAGGATCACAATCACAGAGCTGTGTGCCCAATTGGAGCCTGACATGATATCAGCTATCCATCATCCCACTGGGATCTCCCCCCCCTCTTGTGCAAGTGCTATCAGTGATCCATTTCCTGGCAACTGGTTCTTTCCAAGTGACAGTGCGCTCGGCAGCAGGAATGTCACAGCCAATGTTCTCAATCGTGCTGGTAAAGGTTTTGTCTGCCCTGGTGAAACACATGCGCAGCTACATTGCTTTCCCCCCCGGGTGGAAGATTTGGCCACTGTGAAGGCAGGATTCTATGCAATGGGGCATATCCCCAATATTATTGGGGCGATTGACGGAACACATATTGCATTTGTCCACTTCGCCAGAATGAACAGGTGTTCAGGAATCATAAGAGTTTGCACTCACTGAATGTGCAAATGGTGTGCCTGGAAGATCAGTACATCTCCCACGTCACTGCCAAGTATCCTGGATCGGTGCATGACGCCTTGTCCTGAGGAATAGCAGCATCCCAAATGTGATGGCCCAACTACAGAGGTACAGGGGTGGCTAATAAGTGAACCAGAGTTCCCACCCACTGTATGTCAGTGTATGCCTTCAGGTGTTATCCCCATAGCATTGTGTAAGGCTAAATGGTGTCCCTCAATACTTGCAGGTGACTCTGGCTACCCAAACCTTTCGTGAGGAATGCTAGGACAGGTGCTGGGGACCGTTATAATGAGGCACATGGGCGAACAAGAAGAATAATCAAGAGGACCTTCAGCCTCCTGAAGGCCAGGTTCAGGTACCTCCATCTGACAGGTGGATCCCGGTGCTACTCACCCGGAAAGGTCTCCCAGATATTAGTGGCCTTCTTTATGTTGCACAACCTGGCCCTCAGACGACATGTGCCTTTTCTGCAGGAGGAAGAGTCTGGAGATGCCCCTGTGGCAGCAGTGCACCCTGAGGACAATGAGGAGGAGGAGGCAGAGGATGAGGATGTGGACAACAGAACATCAGTTATATGTCAATACTTCCTATGACACACAGGTGAGACAGTGGAACTGATCATTGCTCGGACTATTGATTTTGTCTGTGTGACTGTAGCATGATGGCATTCACTTCCTTTACATCTCAACTTACTGTCACCTGTGGCTTCTCATTTTCCAAATGTTGGTGATATGACAACAATGACCTGATGTGATCACTACAGACAGTTACAGGTCATTAACTGTGTGCTATCACAGTGTTCACATCATTTGCACTAGATGTGACTGTTCCCAAAAATGCACATTTTCAAAACATAAAACAGTGTCACTCAAATTGTGTTCAAGGGTGTTTATTGTAGTGTAAATAATTGACTGAAAAGTGTAATGGAATGTGGTGATGGTGGAGGAAAGTCCAGGGTATTGTTCCAGTCTGTTTGTCGCTCAGGTTCAGTGTCCAAGGGGCCTTAGGAAGGGGAGCAAAGACAGTTCAAAGTGGACAAGGTGACAAGGCGGGACACAAGGGGGACAATCAGGAGAGTCTCATTTCCTGACGGTGGTCTTGGTAAGTGTCTCTGGCTTCTGTCTGGCTCACAGGGAACATTTCACCTTCTGCGGGGGGAGGGGTGCTGGTGGCCTGTGGGTCCTGTGGCAGGGCCTCCTGTCCACTAGCTGCAGCAGAAGTTGTGGGCTGGTCAAAAGACTGGCTAGTGGTAGGGGCCCGCTGGTGTGCTGTCCATTCCCTCATGATGTTGGCCATGTCTGCAGCACCCCTGCTATGGAGATCATGGTGGTGTTGAGGGCCTGCATGTCCTCCCTGATCTTCTGATGGTGTTCCTCCTACAGCCACTTGTTCTCCTGCATGTTGTTCAGGATATGGCTCATCGTGTCCTGGGATCGTTGGTAAGCCCCCAGGACATTAGCGAGTGCCTCCTGGAGAGTCAGTTCCCTGGGCCTGTCCTCCCCCTGGCGTACAGCACTCCTCCCAGTGTCCCTGTTGCCCTGTGCCCCTGTCCCCTGAGCGGTGTTCCCACTGCCACTGACCCCAGGTCCCTGATAGTCTTGGGGCGAGGTGTGGACTGGGGTCTCTGTACAGGTGGGCACACTGCTGATTGACGTGTCATGGGAACAGAGGATTGGGGACGCTGGGTGGGTGCTGTGGTGTTGGATACTGATAGGGGAGGCTCTGTGGTGGACTGTGAGTGGGCTGGGGTGACCAACTGTCCAGTGGTCCCTGATGGGCTAGGTTGTTGATCCAGATCCTGAAATTCAGAGTTACTGCCATCACTGGGGGCATCTTCTGTTGGGGGACTGGTTTGTTGTGGCACCTTCTCTCCGCTGACATTGGCTGGGGCACCTGTGGGGATGTAAGTGATGTATTATGCTTCATGCCTGTGACATATTGTACATCCCTAGCTTCCCCTCTATTGTTGCTGTTGCCCTGCCACCTTTGAATGTGTATGGTGATGTATTGTGGGACTGTTAGTACCCCTATGCTGTGCATGCTTTGGTCATGGGTGTCCATGCAAGGCTGGGAGGGCTATCCATGCATTGGTATGGCATGTAGGACTTGGCATTGGGGTTAGTCATCTGCGTTGGTGCAGTGTGTGGGATGGAGTGGAGTGAAGGTGTGAGATGGTATACAGGTAATAAGTGGTAAATGTTGACTTACCAGTGTCCAGTCCTCTGGCTACTCCAGTGAGTCCCTCTGGATGCAGTAATGCCAAGACTTGCTCCTCCCATGCTGTGAGCTGTGGGGTAGGAGGTGAGAGACCACCGCCAGTCCTCTGTATAGCAAGCTGGTGCCTTTCTGCCACTTAACGTGCCTTCCCCTGCAGGTCGTTCCACCTCTTCCTGATGTCGTCCCTTGTTCTAGGAGGCTGTCCCGCAGCGTTCACCCTCTCCACGATTCTCCGCCATAGCTCCATCTTCCTTGCAATGGATATCTGCTGGACCTGTGCCCCAAAGAGCTGTGACTCTACCCTGACTATTTCCTACACAATGAACGGCAACTCCACATCTGTGAAACGGGGGTGCCTTTGTGGGGCCATGGGTGTTGTGTGGTGTAAGTGTGTGGGTGTTGGGTAGTGTGGTTGGGTGTGCATAGTGGAGTGCGTGAGGAATGTATGGGGTGTGTGTGTGTACTTGTCGCAGTGGCCTTGATGTCTGTCTGGTGGCAATGATTTGTACTCGTAGGAGGTTGTGGGTAATGTAGGTGTGTTTTGTAGTGGTGTGGGGGTGGTGGTGTGTGAATGAGTGTCAGGTGTGTATTTTTTTAATTGGCCAATGTTGTGTAGTTTAGTATTTGGGTGTCTATTCTGTGCACAGCGGTGTGTATTACTAATGGTTTACCGCCGTTGAATGTGTCCACCGTGGTGATTCGTGGGTCATGACGTGTGGGCGTTTGGTTTGCATAACGGTATGGTTGTTGGTACCGCCACTTGAGCACTGACCATTAGACTGGCAGATTTGTGTATGCGGCAGTATTCTGTCGGATTGGTGTGTGTGTGTGTGTCATAATATGGCACATGGATATCCACCACCATGGCAGTATGTTGGTGGCTGTCACCGTGGCGGTAAGCGGGATTTACCGCCAATGTCATAATGAGGGCCATTGTATGCTCCGATGAGTCCACAATGAAGCGGCAGAAAAGCAACTATTACACAATCAACCATAACATATGTACTGAGGAGTCTATCTTGGAGCAGCAAAGGAGTAGTTGTTAGTAAACAGCTATAATATATGCTCTTGGTAGTCTATCCCGGAGCAGCGGAGAAGAAACCAATAGAAATTGCCATTATAAACCAATGAAACAGTCGTTTAGCTATTGTATGATATTTCTGGTGGATTAATAATCTTCTTACAAATCCCTCACCCTATAAATATGTCTCTGTAGCGGGGCCTAGTGATGGTATCTACTATGGCAGGTAGTAACACAGGACAAGACAAATTATTGTCAGCGTTTCTTTATCACTTTTCCTCGTTAGTTACGCCTCTTGAGCTGTTAGTGGGTTTTTGTTAAGGTACAGGGGTATTACTTCACACCCCGTTTCTCTGATGTCTTCTTTTCTTCCCCTTGTGAGGTTCTCCTGAAGGGGTGAACTTCGCTTCTGGGGATGTGCACCTCGGAATAAGAAGAGGAACAGAGACTCATGTAAGTGTTTTCTATCTTTGGGAGTTTCAGGGAGGGGTAGTGTTTGTGAGGGGATCCAGAAGTGCCTCTGTCCACCTATGTGGGTACCGCTGTCTCTGTGCAGCAGGCTATTTTTAAAGTAACGGCCTCTTCCCCAGCCGGTAACACCACATGTAGGTGCTGACAGCGTTGGCCGTACCTGCCGGCATGCATTAATAGAGTCACGCTGTTTGGCTCACCCCCCCACCCTGCAGCCTCTCGCAGTGGTTGCGTAAGCAAGCCCGTACCTGTGACAGCCATGTTCCTCCAGGACCAGGAACGTGGTGGGAAGGGTCGCCTTGTAGCTGGTTCTCAGACATGCTGGACTGGGTAGTCTCCTGTCTGTATTTTGCGTCTTCTCCTGCCATGACGTCCTGCTTCATTCGGGCAACTGCGGAACACCTTGCTTCTGACTCGCTTCCTCTTTATGGCATTGACTCCTCTGCATCCCCTAGCATCCGGCCCACCTCTTCATAAACAGTCTGCGTGACCTGGAGGTGTGTCTCAACAGCAACAACTGGCCTCTTCGCCATCCATTGGCTGTTCCCTCAGGGTACTGGGCAGTGCTTTCTCCACTCACTTTAGACTCTACGGCCTCGCTAACAGAACCCGCTGCTGTCCAGCACAATCTCTAAGAACAAGACTGGTCCTAAAACTTTTCCTCTGCAGTAGCTCTTCAGTGCTGCCAGTTGCCACCATGTGGCTATAGTGAAGATTCTGCCTGCAGGATGCAACGCCCACGGAGTATACTAGACGCCATCTGCCATACTGAAATCCGCACCATGTATTTTATCTACACCCCATGAGTCATGACCAAGAGAGCATTAACATCAGCAAATAAAGCCCCACTTGTTTCTATACTTTGGAATCTTGATAATCATGGGACTGTTACATAGGAGAGGAGAGATGGTGGTGAAGAATCTGAGGGGAAATTATACATCCATACAAAATATTGTTACCAAAGGTAAATCCATTTTTCATCCTATTAATACATCCTTCTGCAGATTTCTCACCTTATGATTAAGCCCCAAAGTAATACTCTCTGGAAGATGGGATTGAGTAGTGCTGATTATCATAGCAAATCAAGCAATGGACCTTGGGCAACGTATCCATGACTATGTGCTTGAGCTGTGCAGCAGTAGTACGTAACAGTAGTATACAAAGATGGCCACTGGGCAGATCTTAGGCACTGGAACACTGGTGAGAAGTAAAAGCTGCCATGGCCCTAGAGGAGTGGGCACCATTGCTTTTAAGAGGGTGTTTTTTGGCCAAAGCATAACTGGTCTGAATAAAAAGGATGACCCACCAAGAAGTGATGTGGTCTCCACCTTCCCCTTTTTAGCTGTTCTGAAGCCCACAAAGAGCAGATCATCCACTGCGTCCTGTAGTCATGTAATAAGATAAAAGCAGACTGTGGTTCAATATATGTAGCTGATCCTCCTTTTTAGTTGGATGAGAGGAGTAAAGATGTATTAGAATGGACTGACTGATGTGAAAGGCAGATACCACCTGGGGTAGGAAGATGGGCAGGTACAAAGAAAAAAGTTTCCTGGCACCAAAAATCTTCAGCTTTAGTCAGAAGGCACGCGTGCAGTGTCAGTGTTAGGGAACTGAGGTGGACGCTCGCCCTTTGCATGAGGGGAGGAGGTGGTTGAATGCTAGGAGCCAACAGATCAGCATAATGGATCCTCTTTACCGAGTCTGGGACACTTGTGATCAGTAGTGCTAGAAACTCCTGTACTCCCTGCAAAATCTTTGACCAAAGCAGAATCATTGGAAACAAGTACAGCAGACCCTGCAAACAGCTAAATCTGAGGGCATCCCTCAGAAAACCATTCGGATGAAAGTGTATGGCAAAATACTGGAGACACTTTCAGTTTTAGGCAATGATGAACAGATCCATGTTGGGACATATTCATCTGGAGAAGATCACCTCAGTGATTTCCTGGTATAGCTGTCAATCATGGTCCTTGAGTGAGGCATCTCAAATCATCTGTTCCCATGTTGAGGGGATGTTTCCTGTCACTTCATCCACTGATACATGCAAATCACCATCCATGACTTCACATGACCCTTTCTGTAATATAATGGATGGTATAGTGGTGTTGTCTAACAGAATATGAATGGTTCTTCCTGAGATGAAAGGAAAAAATGCCTTCATGGCAAGATGGTCCACCTGCAGTGCCAGGGCATTTCAGTGCAGAAAGTACTGCAACACATACCAAAGGACGGAACCATCATGTCACCATCATGTCATCTAGAAGGGGGCTCCAGCCCATCAAGGAAAGCGTCAGTAACCACTGTAGACTGTGCCTGGGTTGGGCTGAAGAAACATCCTATTAAAAAGTTGGAGGGTTAGTCCACCAGTGCTGTTCTGGATAAATTGACTGCAAGATCTGCCCCTAAGCCTAGAGACTCCCTTGATGTTGGAGACCTTGGGTTTCCCAGGTACGACTAAAGGGCTTCATATGCTAACTGGTGTGTGACACCAAAAAATCTGTGAGGCCATGACACCAAGCAGATGTCATACATTCAGAACTGGAATAATATCAGAATTACCTCCTGATTATATGCATTAATCTGGAAAGGAGTAAAACCCTTCATACACGTCCTGTCCTGCTAGGTTGTTGACTGTTAATTTTGCCATTTCCAACAGGGTGTTGATATAACAACTCAGGAGACAAGTTTTATTCGTTATTGGGAGGGAAAGGCTGCCCGAGACAAACATTTTGTGGACAAAAGAGTCCAGTGACTTTCTACCTGGAGGTGCAGTGGGAAAGGCAGGCATTTTGTGTTCACTTTCAAGGAAGTAGACCACCAGACTTTCTGGTGAAATGTGTGACAACAGAAATTGGGAATCACCTAGTACACATCTTTGTCATCTGGCAACTTGTCCATGTACTGTTGGGCCAGGAAAGGGTTTCTCCTATGCAGACAGGGCAGGTTCCAAAAGATTCGAATTAAAGAGAAACAAAGCCTCCGAAACAAAAGAAGATGGTTGCAAGATTCCCATAAAAATAATAGATTTTGAGGCATATTTATACTCTGTTTGCGCTGAATTTGCATCATTTATATTTTATACTTTGACACTAGACCCATCTAGCGCCAAAGTTGTGGAGTTTGAGTCATGTTTTTACAGTGGAAACCTACCTTGCGTTAATGAGATGCAAGGTAGGCGTTCCAGGGCAAAAAATTACTCTAAGGCCTTTGCGCCTTACTTATACTCCCATGCAAAAATGATGCACGGGAAGGCCTTAAAAAATTACTCTAAACCGGTTTAGAGTTATTTTTTAATGCCTGGGTCAGGACAGGCGTTAAGGAACCTGTGGGCTCATTTCCATGGTATTCGACCATGGAAGCAGTCCACAGGTGCCCTTCCCTGCCCCCAGGGACACCCCTGCCACCCTCGCCCACCCCTTGAGGACACCCATGCATGGGGGGGACCCATCTATGGTAAGGAGAGGTAAGTAATATTTTATTTACGTAGAAGTGGTATGGGGGGGCCTAACTTGGGCCCCCCTACATGCCACTGTGCCCAATGGCCCGGAGTCCCCTGGCCATGGCCATTGGGCAGGGGGGCATGACTCCTGTCTTTGCTAAGACAGGAGTCATTTCCATGGGGGTTGTGCACCAAAATATGATGCTAGTCAGGTTAGAGCCAATATTTTTGACTCCAACATGACTTGCGCCATTCTTTAGCGCACAACCCCCAGTCTTCCCTTCGCCTCTGCTGCCTAGTTACCGTCATTTATTTTGACGCTAACTAGGCCATAGCCCCGGCTACCGTCATTCCATAAATAAGGCACTCGGCTGGCGCTTTGGAATGGCGGTAGCCCGCGTTAAACGCTTTGACGCAAACCTGTGCTAGTGCAGGTTTGCGCCAAAAAGTATAAATATGGGTCTTTGCCTCCTCAGAGGGCAGGATCAATCTAAAGCTTACGCTGCTTTTCATACCACTGTAGTGAATAAAGACACTTCTTCAATCAAAGGGCCAAGGGGTAAGAGATGCCTGAAGTATCCAGGATGCTTGCATTTTGTCAATCAAGATATAAGCCAGCAGCAGTACTATAGGAGGAAGACAGTTATCAGTCTTAGGGGCACATTTATGAAAAGTGGTGCTGCACCTGGTGCAGCACCACTTTTCTTGCGCCCCTTAGCATCCCCTTAATGCGAGCTATGCACCATATTTAAAATACAGCGCACCATGGCGGTAGTTAGGGAACCTGAGTCATAATTTTTTAATCTAGTTCCGCACTTTGCAGGATTAGCATAAACAACGTTGACGCTAATCCCACAAGGAACCCAGAGGCCCATTGAATATAATGGGAGCCTCCTTTTAATGCCTGCCCTGAGCAGGCGTAAAAAATGCCAATAACATTTTTTCAAAGAAATCTTTTAGATTTGTATGCGCCATTTTTTCGGCCCCTCCCCTAATGGGGGAATGCCCCCTTTGCATACATTATGCCTGGTGCAGACATAATGTGGCGTAAGGAGTTACAAACTGGTGCAATGCAAGCATTGCTCCACTTGGTTAATATGGGGTTGCGTTTTTGGACATCTAACGCCACATTAGCGTAAAAAAAAATGATGCTAATGTGTCATTAGGATGGCGCTAGGCACTCTTAAATCTGGGCCCTAGAGTTATCGTCTTCTGTGTGGTTGTAATCCTTATCAGTCAGTTATCATAATGGCCTCCGAGAACGACCTAAATAATTCTCCTATCTAGGCAAATCTTTGGGCTCTCAGAACAGACATCATCAAAATGTCCTAAATGATCTATTAATTAGCCACACTGTTGATTTTGTCCAACTTCAGAATCTTTGAAGGTAGTGCTCTAGAATGCTCCAAGTGTGACATCTGTGTTGATATCATACATGACGACAAGTAAACAGGTGACAGTGACTTGGCAGACTTTGACTTTTTGTTAGGCAACGAGGCGAGAGTCCATGGAGGCGCATAGGCAGAAGGTGTTGGGTTCGGAGCAACTGGAGTCATAATGCAACAACTGAGTGGCCCACAAGCCACAGGAACAATTCTGAACAAATACAGCATCCTCAGCCGGAAGGCTTCACTCTGCACATGTTCAGTTGATGGAGGAGGGACTCTGGTCTCAACTTTTCTTTTTCAGTGTTGCGATTTTCTCCAATGAGGAGAAAGAGCCTGTGTCAGGGAACACTATTGAGACTCGAATGGTCTTGGGAGTAGAAACATTTCCTCAAGGAAAAAGAGAATTTCCTGTGACACTTCTTTTTGGTGCTCCTTCCCTGTCAGAAGATTTACCTAAAGGTGAAAGGGAACGCTTCTGCATTTCCCAATTGAGCTTGGCCAAAAATAGTTTGGCTTCCCAATTCCAGGTAGTTTTTGGGTTGATCAAAGCACAGGAATTGCAGGCCGTGGCATTGTGTTCCAAACACCACCTGATTTTAGGTGGGTCTGACAAGGACACCTTTGAACTGGTCACTTTTGAAGGGCTGATGTATTTTATGAGTGAATTACCAAGAGAGCTCTGGACATGCTTTGAACAGGAACAGAAAAGCAGGAACGGATTCTACCATGCCGGTTGGCACCTGCTATACTCCGTCCCATCCAATGCCAAAGTCAGGGCTGAAGCTACATGGTGGGGCTGGAGAGGTATTGCTGAGGAAAAGTTTCCAGACATGGCCTTTGATTGGATATTCATAAGGTGAGAAATCTGTGACAAGATGTATCCAAAAGCTCAGAACTCAACAGTGAATCACCAGACACAATAATTACGTTGTACAGCCCAGTGCCTAGCTTAGGAAAATGAAAGTACTTCATTATCACAGCAAAACATAATGCAATACAATTTGATAGAGATCAGATACAAGGTTGTACTTGCAATTATGATGCCTAACAAAGTGACCAGTGAACCAGGCACCCCTTCACCCAGATGTTATAGAGTTCTTCATACACAGGTGCTGTTCACTAAGTCTCCAGTCACTCAAAGAAGTTTGCAGTCCAATTCAAGAGTTTGTATTCAAATAAAAAAAAAATGTTTATTCAACAATCACTATTCTTGCTGCACAGTGGAAGCTGTGCATCTGCTGTAGTCGTGTGTGTGAGGCCCAATTATCTGCTCATGTTGTCTCGAAAGGACAGCACTGGCAGATGTTCATCAGGCTAGCTCTCTCAGCGGCGTCTCACCGATACATGACTGTAGCAGTGATTTCACTTGGGAATGGGCCCGAGGTGAGGGAGCAGTACAACACGACGGCTCGCAGATGCCGCCTCCAGGCCAAGATCTGGCATGCACTTGTGTAGTTGCAGCCTCCAGGCTTGGTTCAAATGGAGGCTTTGCTACTTTGAGTAGTTGCTGCCTAAAGGTAGAGTTTACAAGGAAATTGTGCTTCTTCAGGCAGTTGCGTGTGCCAGACAGCAGGGATGACTTTTTGGCTTTATTTCTGTGTTTGGTCCATTGGTGGGGGGGAAACCCCTTATGACGTGTCAGCCCCAACTTTCCAAGGCAATTCAGCAACTTCTGGGTGTTCCTTACTGGGAACACAACTGACATCTACTCTGGAACAGTCTCTCTTTCTGCAGAGTATACTCCTTCTAACTCTGAGCAGACAGACAGGCTTCCAGGTTCCAGGCAGACCCTCAGCTTCTTTATCAAACTCTGAAGACATCTGTTAATGTCCTCTCACCGAGAGACTGGCTGTCACGCAGACACCATCCCTGATCACATATTAGATCTTTCAGTATTCAGTGAGGCACTCCCCATCCTAATCAAGGAGAAACAGGAACAAAGTGGAGTGTTTTGAATGTCACTTTTATGCACATTTTCCAGACAGGATATATGAATCCACTTTCTATAACTTCAGAAGTGGTTGGCTTTCAGGTGTCATTTATTTTCTGTCTGTCTTTCAGACACAGCATTTGCTGATGGCTCACATAGCAGGTAGCAATGGGGCTGGCTCCAAGTAGAGTATCCAAAACAAGGGCACAATGAAGTGTGAGATCTCACCTGGCTTTCATCAGCTTTCCTGAAGCCACAATCGGGGTCAAACAAAAGAGCAGACACTGCTTTCAGATTTCAGCACCTTGACCAACAGAAACGTCTGTCCCACCCGTCATCCCTACCACCTAACCAAATGGCAGTGCCCAGGACGAACTAATCTGCAGTCCTTTTCTTACAATGTCCTCATTGGATTTTATAAGGGAAGTCCTATCTCCCCCCTCCTCTCTTCAGTGTCTGAGTCTCCAACCACTGTCTGGTGAAGTAATCCTCATCCTCTATCTGGTGCCATGCTAATACCGGGGCATCCGAAATGGATCCCACAGGTTCCAGTCAGACTCACGACACACATAGTCCTATTAACATACATGTTCTACACACTCAGTACACATATACATACACACAACACACTTGCAGAATGTCAGTGCAATATTTTTGGTTTCACATCACAGTGAAACTTTACATTAGAGGAGCCAGTAGGCTTGCCTCTCCTTAACACAAAGAAAAAGGTGTTGTCATACTGCCTATTAACAAAACAAGGTACACTGCCAATGCCACTTTATGTGATGCATCCAGGGCACGGACACAGGTCACAGAATAGGCTCTGTACATTGCATTTTCAGGGATAGGCCTCAGCGCAAATGTTGGATGAGCATGTCGCTGGGCCAAAAAAAAGGTAAAATATCAGTTTCACAAGCAGTCGAGCAGTCAGAGTATGGTTACACACCCTCTGACCATGCAGAGGACATTCCTGCCCCAACAGAAATATAGGGGGTGATTCTGACCCCGGCGGTCTTAGACCGCCGGGGCCAGGGTCGGCGGGAGCACCGCCGACAGGCCGGCGGTGCCCCGCAGGGCATTCTGACCGCGGCGCTTTGGCCGCGGTCAGTGCAGGAAAACCGGCGGTCTCCCGACGGTTTTCCGCTGCCCGTCAGAATCCTCCAAGGCGGCGCAGCATGCTGCGCCGCCTTGGGGATTCTGACCCCCCCTACCGCCATCCTGTTCATGGCGGGAAAGCCGCCATGAACAGGATGGCGGTAGGGGGGGTCGCGGGGCCCCTGGGGGCCCCTGCCGTGCCCATGCCAATGGGCACGGCAATGGCAATGGCATGGGCACGGCAGGGGCCCCCGTAAGAGGGCCCCGCAAAGTATTTCAGTGTCTGCCTTGCAGACACTGAAATACGCGACGGGTGCAGTAGCACCCGTCGCACCTTCCCACTCCGCCGGCTCGATTACGAGCCGGCTTCATGGTGGGAAGGTCGTTTTCCCCTGGGCTGGCGGGCGGCCTTTTGAAGGCCGCCCGCCAGCCCAGGGGAAAACTCAAAATACCCGCTGCGGTCTTCCGGCCGCGGTACGGTATTTTGGCGGCTCCCGCCGGGCGCACAGTGACCGCGCCCGGCGGGAGTCAGAATGACCCCCATAATGTTCTACAGACAAGATCAGAGCTGGAGTTCAGTGGAGTTTAGCAATCTGTAAAATAAGCTGAGTGAAGCATATATGATTTTTTTTGCCATTGAACATGTGTTGACTCTGCATTCTTTAGACATGGAAGTTATATGTTGTAATGAGTATGCAACCTTGTGAAAGGAAATTTGTTGCATAGAGAAAGGTCTCAAAACGTTACCTAATGGCCAAGGGAAGCCAGTGATGATTATTTCACAGATAGTTTATTTGATTTTGGAGAAGTACGACATAAGAAATGGAGAATGGAAAAATCATATGCTTCATTGAGGCCACCATGTATTTCCATCTTCAATACTGGTCTCATTAATGTTGACCAATTTTGTGTAGCTTTTGTGGCGATCATAGAGTTACCTGTGACAAAAATAAAAGGCTTTTGTTAGGGGTTATGACTTGGAACAATCCCAAACTCTCTGCCGAGAGGCATTTTTCCTTTAGGTTCCAACCAATGCAGGTCGGGAAGTTGATCCCGAGTTTTCCATCCTTTTCCATACATCCTGAGTCTCCAAAACAATAGGGGGCATATGTATACTCAGTTTGCGCCGAATGTGTTTCAAAATTTTTGATGCACATTTGGCGCAAACTTGCCCCATATTTAAACTCTGACGCCCGACCCCGCGGACGTCAAAATTCCACTGTGTGCGTCATTTTTTGGATGTGGGAAACTGCCTTGTGTTAATGATAAGCAAGGTAGGCGTTCCCTTCCAAAAAATGACTTTAAGGCCTGTGCGCCTTATTTACACCCCAGCGTAATTTTGACGCACAAAAGGGGGTGGGCCTTAAAAAGCGGCACACAGCCTGATGTGCGCCGTTTTTTAACGGCTGGGTCAGGGCAGGCGTTAAGGGACCTGTAGGCTCAGAAGGAGTCCAGAGGTGCCCTCCTCTGCCCCCAGGGACACCCCCTGCCACCCTCACCCACCCCTGGAGGACACCCATGGATGGGGGGACCCATCCCAGGTAAGTGCAGGTAAGTTAAGGTAAGTATATTTTTCTTTTCTTTTTTAAAGTGGCATGGGGAGCCTAATTTGGGCCCACCTACATGCCACTGTGCCCAATGTCCATGCCCAGGGGCCAGAAGTCCCCTGGGCATGGCCATTGGGCAAGGGGGCATGACTCCTGTCTTTGCTAAGACAGGAGTCATTGCAATGGGGCTTGTGCGTCAAGAAATGGTGTAAGTCCGGTTTGAGCCATGATTTTTGCCTCAGACCTGACTTGCACCATTTTTTGACGCACAACCCCCATTTTCCCCTACGCCGGCGCTGCCTGGTGTGAGTAATTTTTTGGGGACTCAGGCCAGTCGACAGCGGCGGCTAACGTCATTCTTTAAATAAGGCGCCCGCATGGTGCGTTGGAATGGCATTAGCCGGCGGTAAAATTTTTGACACACAACTGCGTTGGCACAGTTGTGCGTCAAAAAGTATAAATATGGCCCTAGATTTTGACTTCAAACCCAGAAACTCTCATTACCGATTCCTATGTTAGCTTGAAGTCAACAAGACCATCCTCATCATTTTTATAGCTAGCCTCAAAGCATGGTACGGCTCCTTTAGATCCAAATTCACTACTAACAAACTCTCAGAAATCCAAGATGGCACAGCTTAGATGCTACCACCTTTCACTACATCCTGTAGAAACTCACTATCAAAGTTTATAGTAGTGGAACCATCACGAATTGGTAAAGTCTCTGCCTCTACATCAGGAATGTCAGAGAAGCGATTGTATTCTAAAAGAGAAAGGACTGCTGTAAACTTTCTATCTACTGTTTTAACTTTTTCTAGTGTTTTTAGCTTGCAGGGGCATATTACTATTGTGTATTGTTAATGGTGGAGCCTATTGTGCGGCACTTAGCTTCTTTTTCATTTCACTATGATCTTGGTGGCATGGCTATAGTTGGTCAGGTTGCGTTTCTCAAGCCCTGCACACCATATTAGGAGATGCCTAAACTCTCCCCTTTGCTGCGATTTAGGGGCATATTTATACTCCGTCTGCGCCGATTGTGCGTCAAAAATTGTGACGCACAATCAGCGCAAATGTTGCCCCGTATTTAAACTTTGACGCCCGAGCCCACGGACTGCAAATCCCGCCGTGTGCGTCATTTTTGGGATGCTGCAACCCGCCTTGCGTTAATTATATGCAAATTTTTTGGTTCCTGTCCAAAAAATGGCTTAAAGGGCCGTGCGTCGTATTTATGCTTTCGGGCAAAAATTATGCACGGCCGGGAGGCGGAGCCAGAAAATGACGCACAGCCCGATTTGCGTCAAAAATTAACGCCTGGGTCAGGGCAGGCGTTAAAATGGGGCAAACACACCTGTATTTAATCAGAACACACAGAACAAACAGCAGAGCCGCAGAGCAGCAACAGGGAGCCATGGAGGTGATACTAATCCTGCGTGCACGCAGACGCAGAGCCCAGCAGCAACAACAGCAGCTACCACAACACCAGCAGGGACCCCAAAGGCAGCGCAGAAGGCAGGAGAGGATATTCCGCCCAAGAACCACCCTTCAGGGCCTCAGGGAACACGACATCATCCAGAGGTACCGGTGAACTGGCAGGCCATTCAGCAGCTGCTGCGCAACATTGAGCAGCAGTTGGCCCCCACTTTGGTGACACCCCGCACCATCCCAACAGAAACAAAGCTGCGCGCAGTACTTCATATGCTGGCAAGTGGCTCTTTCCAATCAACTGGTGCCCTGGTTGGCGGAATATCATAACCATCATTCTCTGCCTTTTTGCCCAAAGTACTGGATGCCATCATTCGACTGACACCCGCCACATCTGCTTCCCTAACACACTGCAGAAGCAGCAGGAAACAAAACAGGGGTTCTACCTCATCAGTGGCTTCCCACACGTCCTTGGTGCAATCGACTGTACACATGTACGCCTTGTGCCACCTGCTGCAACTGAACACCTCTTCTGCAACAGGAAGCACACACATTCCATCAACGTGCAGGCCATAGTCGATCACCAGGGATTGATCACCAACATCGTGGCTAAATATCCTGGGAGTGTACATGACTCATACATCTTCCGTCACTGCACCATCAATAAACACTTCCAGGATGGACGGTATGGCAATGGACTACTTGTTGGTAAGTACAAAAACCTACCTATATACACACTGCACAGCAACCCTCCAGGACACACAACACATACACCACAACAGCAACATGTGAACAGGAACACACTGAGGTCGTGACATCACTAGCCATGTTTCTTAGGTCACCATTGAACCTGTCACACATCGGAAATTACTGTACAGCCTAATGTTAAGACGTCAATGAGTGTGGTTGCCTAAATGTCACCTTGCAAAATGTAAGTGTCCCAATGACCTTTACATTAATCCATTGCCTAAGTCTAAAGGTATGGGATGTCCAGGGTACATTGATATGAACGTGTTAACAACACTGTCAATTTTAACTGTGCATGGAACTATCATCTCACCCCCAGTGAAGACACACGGACACCTGTATGACAAGTCACAATGCTAGGGAGGGCACACTGTACTGCAAATCCCAAAACATACTGCTGGCAAACGGTTAGCAGACAAACACTCGTTCAGCCAAGGAAACAACACAATGCAGATGGTACATCCTACAAGCATAGGATGCCACATTATTACACAAAAGAGTCACAGACAACACAAGACAACTACTGTCATGAAAGGTCATTTCAATAGTGCCAGCTACATCAACATGATCCCAATCATTTTCTCTTGCAGCTGATCAGGGGTATGGCATCCACCCATGGATCATGACACCATTTGGCAACCCAAGTACTGCTGCAGAGCGTGCCTACAACAACGCCCATAGGAGGACTCGCAGCATTGTCGAGCGGACCTTTGGTATCCTCAAGTCAAGGTTCCGCTGCCTCGACATCACTGGTGGTAGCCTCCTATATTCCCCGGAGATGGTCTGTAGGATCATCCTCACATGTGCAATATTGCACAACATTTGTATCAAAAGAAACATTCCCCTCCTGGAACCAGAGCCACACATGCCTGAAGAGGAGGAAGAGGTGGATGCTGGCCTGCAACAGGAGGGGGAACTACAGAACACGGCCACTGGTATACGCAGGCGACAACAAATCGTAAATAATTTCTTTTGAATATGATCACCTTCACCACTTTAGTTAACGAATTTAAATAAACACCTATTCTAATCACCATATCATGGTCTGGCTATTCCTTTTTGCACACCTTCTTCTGATGGTTACAACTACCTGTGGATTCCTCACCTTATGAATTCGTCCTTGCGCCAGCATCCGACGGAAAGCCTTCTTCCTAGCTGTCTACGTCGACGAGGACGTCATAATGGCACGACTCCATGTGACTCCGTCTGACGTCAACGTGCCTATAAGAGGTCCTCGTCGGCGTACTGACATCAGTTTTCCTTTTTTCCGTGCCTTCGACGCCAACGGTTTTTCTTCCTGGCTCGTTGATTACTGTTGCGTTTTTGGGTGGTTACAATATCGCCTCCAAAGAAGTCCGGTTTCAAGCCATGTAGAGAATGTGGGTGTCAGATGTCAGTGACCGACCCTCATTCGGATTGTATTTGGTGCCTTAGTTCTGAGCATGATGTTGAAGGATGCTCATCGTGCCAGAGTATGAATCCAAGGCTCTAAAAGAGCGTGAGGCGAAGCTTTTTCTGGCGAAAGCGAAGAAGAAGGGCTATAAGAGGGATTCCTCCGGTGCTTAACCCAAAAAGCATAAGAAGCGGCGTCATCATGATTCACGGCGCCGGTCAGAGCGGAGCCGATCGAGGTCGAGGTCTTGGTCTTCTCGACGCTGTGACGCCTCAGCCCAGGAGTCCGGAGTTGTCGCCGGCGCCGTCTGTCTTTGAGGTTGCTTATCATAGCCCTCAATTTTCGCCGGCGTCGAGGGAGCCTGATGTACAGCAGTCCTCTACTCAGCAATGTCCTGCTTTCCCGGCTCCAGGGGCGGATCCGGCTGCATTTTTTAATGCAATGTATGCCGTTTTTCAATCTATGGCCCCTGCTGGTGAACCGGCGGGTACCACAGGGCCATTGGCATTTGATTTGGGCACTCCGGCGCGGTATAAGGCGGCTCCATTCATGCCCTTTTGTCCAGCGGAGAGTGTCGGATCGGCGCCGAGGGTATCTCCTTGTGGGAGTTCACCACCTGTGACAGTGGCTCCACCATCGCGTCAGCCGACGCCATCGCCGCGCCATTAGACGTCGATGATGTCTCCTTCCAAACCGGCTCCATCGCCTTCCTGCCAACCAATTCCGCGGAGGTCATCGTTGGACTCCTTGTCAGCGCCATCTCTTCCTGGGCCTTTCCGAGGTTCGAAGTCTTCGGCGTCGATGGATTCTTTATCCGCGCCGGCTTTGGAGACACATCTTCGGTCTCGTAGGAAGGCTTTAAGACTTTTGGGGGAGGAAGAATACAGACAGCTGGAGGAAGGTGAGATTGAGCCTTCGGATGAATTCCAAGGTCTGGCCACTGCAAGTGGGCTGGATACTTCCCCGGAGTGGGACATTGCGTCTCCGGGGGAGTTTACAGAAGAGGCCGCATCCTTCCATACAGTGGTAAGGAAGGCAGCAGAGTTTCTGGACTTGCCTTTATCTGTGGCGGAGGTGAAAACTAACCTGCTCTCAGAGGTGTTGCATCCTTCTGCGTCCAGTGCTGATCCTTTGCTGCCTTTCAATGAGGCTTTAACTGAGCCTATATTGGACTTGTGGAGGAAGCCAGTTACGACTCCTGCAGTGAACAGGGCAGTGGCGAGGAGACATAGGGGCGCACCAGGAGATCCGGTTTTCCTGTCACACCATCCGACTCCGGAAAGTTTAGTAGTCCAGGCGTCTTGCTCCGCAAAGTCTGCTCCTGGAACATTCCCTGGAGTCCCAACTGATACGGAGTCCAAGAGGATGGAACAGTCTTCGAAGAAGATCTTTTCATCCTGTAGTATGGCGCTCAAGGCTACTAATTCTACCTGTGTGCTGGGCAGGTATGTCCACGCCCTTATGGACTCTGCTAAAGAGATGGCCAAGGATCTGCCACAGGAGGTGCAAAGGTCATTTGGGTCTCTTTTTATGGATGCGCAGGCGGCTGCACAACAAATTATACAGTCTGGCCTGGACACGTCTGATTCGGTAGCCAGGGCCATGGGAACATCTATGGCTACTACGAGGCATGCCTGGTTAAGGTCCTCTGGATTTTCATCGGACGTTCAATCCACCTTAATGGATCTACCATTCGATGGGGAAAAGCTGCTTGGAGACAAGGCGGATTCTGCCCTTGAACGGTTTAAGGACTGTCGGGCAACAGCTAAGTCTTTAGGCTTACAGACCTCTGCTGCAGCATCTTATAGACCCTTTCACAGGTTTAGGGGGTTTACACGTGGCTCTGCCTTTCGGAGGTCTCAATACTTGGCCCAGCAACCTGCCAATCCGCCCTATCGTGCCTTTAGAGGGCGGGGTAGGGGTAGAGCTAGAGGGCCAGCCCAGCAGCCTTCATCTTCATCCTCCTCCTCCTGTGGACAACAATAGAAGCAGCCCTAGTTTTCCCCACTTTATCATCCATACTTCTCCTGTAGGGGGAAGATGTGAGTCTTTTTCTCCAAAAGTGGGAGTCTATTACAACGGACTCGTGGGTGTTAAGAATTGTGGAAAAAGGTTATGCTCTCCCCTTTCAGGAGTCCCCTCCTCCCTTTCCCCCCGTCCCTCATTTTGTTCAGAAGACCATCTTCTGTTGTTGCAACAGGAGGTTATGACCATGTTGTCAAAGGGCGCAATAGAGTTGGTATTGTTGCAGGAAAGGGGTCAGGGGTCTTATTCAAGATATTTCCTGATTCCCAAAGTGGACGGTCATCTAAGACCGATTCTAGACTTGAGGATTTTGAATTTGTTCCTCAAACAGGAGAAATTCAAAATGCTGACCCTAGCACAGGTACTATTGGCGTTGAACGAAGGAGACTGGATCGTGTCTGTTGACTTGCAGGATGCGTACTTTCATATTCCAATAATCAAGTCGCACAGGAAGTATCTCCGGTTTGTGGTCGGGACGCAACACTACCAGTTTGCGGTCCTTCCGTTTGGACTTACTTCAGCACCTCAGGTTTTTACGAAGGTGATGGCAGTTGTTGCAGCACATCTCAGAAGGAGGGAAGTAGCGGTTTTTCCCTACCTGGACGATTGGTTGATCAAAGCCAAGACTCCAGAGCTTGTGTTGTCTCATCTGCAAATAACAACCCAGTTGTTGTTCGATCTGGGTTTTTCAGTAAATGTACCCAAATCTCACCTGGAGCCCTCTCAATGCCTCCTGTTCATAGGGGCAGTACTGGACACAACACTGTTTCGGGCCTACCCCCGCCTCAGCGGGTTCGGACATTCAGGCACTGATTCCAATGTTTCAAATTGGAGTGCCAGTTCCAGTCCTCAAGGTCTTACGCCTGCTAAGTCTGTTTGCTTCTTGCATTCTGTTGGTCACTCACGCTCGCTGGCATATGAGGGCTCTTCAGTGGTGCCTCCGCAGGCAGTGATTCCAGCACAAAGGAGATCTCAGGGATTCAATAAAGATCTCCAAGGACGCTGTAGCGGATCTTCATTGGTGGACAGTGGACGGCAACCTTTCCCAAGGAAAACCGTTTTCACTACCACCTCCTGTGGCCACAGTAATATCGGATGCTTCCACTCTAGGGTGAGGAGCTCATCTGGGGGACCTGGAGATCAAGGGTCATTGGTCTCCAGCGGAACAGATGTTGCATATCAATCTGTTGGAGTTGCGGGCGGTACGTTTGGCGCTCAAGGCCTTCCTCCCTTCCCTTCGCTGTCAGTCAGTTCAGGTCCTGACAGACAACACTACCGCGATGTGGTATATAAACAAACAGGGAGGTGTAGGGTCGTACCTTCTCTGCAGAGAAGCTCTGCGGCTCTGGTCCTGGGTTCAGGACCATCAGATTTGCTTAATAGCAAATCATTTGGCCGGAGTACTAAATGTACGTGCGGACGGTCTCAGTCGTCAATTCTCAGTAGATCACGAGTGGCGTCTCCATCCAGACCTGGTCCTCTACATCTTCGAGATGTGGGGTACGCCTCAGGTGGATTTATTCGCCATTCAAGAGAACGCGCATTGCCTGTTGTTCTGCAGCCTCCAATATCCGTTGCAAGGAGCGTTGGGGGATGCGTTTCAGATGTCCTGGAGCGGCCAGTTGCTTTACGCGTTTCCCCCCATACCCTTGATTCCTCTGGTTCTGAGGAAGGTTTGTCAAGACCGGGCCCAAGTCATCTTGGTGGCAACGGACTGGCCGAGAAGGGTATGGTATACAGACCTGCTTCAACTCTCTCAGTGCCCTCCACTCCGTCTCCCGCTCAGGGCAGACCTCCTCTCACAGTCGCAGGGGCAGGTTCTACACCCCCACCTCCAGAGCCTGCACCTTCATGCCTGGAGATTGAACGGGGCAACCTGAGTTCCTTTTCTCTCCCACCGGATGTAGTGGATGTAATCCTATCATCCAGGCGACACTCCACTAAATCCATTTATGCCGGTAGGTGGGCAAAATTTGTGGTTTGGTGTGGAGAGAATCAAAAAGATCCCTTAAAGGCCCACCTTTCAGATATTCTTTTGTTTGCTCTTGATTTAGCAAGGAAAGGCTGTACGGTAGCTACGGTTAAAGGTTATTTGGCGGCTCTGTCGGCTTTTCCTTGCCTTCCGGACCAACCTTCTTTATTTAAATCTCCGATTGTAAATAGGTTCATTAAGGGTTTAGTTAATAAGTTTCCTCCCACGCCCTTTCACATGCCTCAGTGGGACTTGAATCTGGTATTGACGTTTCTGATGGGTTCGCCTTTCGAGCCTATGCATTCATGTCCGTTGATATACTTGGTCTTAAAGACTGTTTTCTTGATTGCGATTACTTCTGTTAGGAGGATTGGGGAGCTTCAAGCCCTTTCTGTTAAACCTCCTTTTACCATGTTTTTCCCTGATAAAGTGGTGTTGAAAACCAGGGCGGCTTTTCTGCCAAAAGTTGTCACTCCTTTCCTTATAGGGCAGGCTATTACCCTTCCCTCGTTCTACCCTCCTCCCCACCCCTCTAAGGATGAAGAGAGGCTCCATCGGTTGGACCCTAAGAGGGCGCTGAGTTTCTACCTGGAGAGGACAAAAGACTTTCGTCTGGATGATCAGCTGTTCGTAGGGTATGTTGGACAGCGGAAGGGCAGAGCGGTCCAGAAACTAACAATCTCCAGGTGGGTCATCCTGTGTATAAAAGTTTGTTACTCTCTGGCGAAGAAAGTTCCTCCTGAAGGGATCAGGGCCCATTCTATTAGGGCTAAGTCCGCTTCTTCGGCCCTAGCGGGAGGAGTTCCATTAGTAGACATTTGTAAAGCGGCAACTTGGGCGTCCCTCCATACCTTCGTAAAACATTATTGTTTGGACTCTGAAGTGAGGAGGGACGGTCATTTTGCTCGCTCGGTATTACAAGATTTCTTGGTGTAATCAGGCGGGCACCCACCACCGAGTGCGGTACGGCTTTGGGACTCTATTCATAAGGTGAGGAATCCACAGGTAGTTGTATCCATCAGAAGAACAAGTTACTTACCTTCGGTAACTCTTTTTCTGGTGGATACACTAGCTTCCTGTAGATTCCTCACAGTCCCTCCCGCCTCCCTGTTGCCTGCCTGATTTCACAGTTATCTTGTAATGGTTGATTTTTGCTTATCTGGAGATATGTATATATATATATATATATATATATATATATTGTTTTTATGTATTTATGTAAATATATGCGTTTAATGGGAAATGTTATTCTGTATATATATTTTTCTTTACGGTTTTTGATGGGTTGGTTCTCACTTGCTCGCCTCAAAGGCACGTAAAAAAATGAGGGGAAACTGACGTCAGTACGCCGACGAGGACCTCTTATTGGCACGTTGACGTCAGACGGAGTCACGTGGAGCTGTGCCATTATGACGTCCTCGTCAACGTAGACAGCTAGGAAGAAGACTTTCCCTCGGATGCTGGCGCAAGGACGGATTCATAAGGTGAGGAATCCACAGGTAGCTAGTGTATCCACCAGAAAAAGCGTTATCGAAGGTAAGTAACTTGTTCACCTCTACTTATCAGAACAAGAGTGTTGCCTCATGGAGCATTGCTGAGATACTGAGTAGGACATGGAACATCCCAGAGCTAATGTGATGCCTAACATACAATGGTCACATACACACACACTCTTAATGACATATATCATGTACATTTCTCCTTTGAAGGCCAATAGCAGAGGACCACAACTATTTCACACGTACATGTTGAAATCAAGGTCCAATGCAGCATATGGCACACAACTAAGACACCATCACTCAATAAGGGGAAAACAAGCCTCATACAAGAGGCAGTCAATGTACTTTGGCATCAGTAACAGGAATGCCTGACCAGACCCTTGACAGCAGTAAGTCCAACTGCATCCAATATTTGCAAGGACCATCTGTGACCAGAGTCCCATAGAAGCAGAACAGAGACAGCACAAGTGCCACATAAATGAGCAGCATTGCACACATGACATTCCATGTACGTCAGCCCATTTCCTAACTCCTGACACACCCATG
Organism: Pleurodeles waltl; assembly: GCF_031143425.1. Taxonomy (NCBI): domain Eukaryota; kingdom Metazoa; phylum Chordata; class Amphibia; order Caudata; family Salamandridae; genus Pleurodeles; species Pleurodeles waltl. Next base: position 1,929,218,330 of record NC_090440.1, read on the forward strand.
CACCTGGTCACAACCCACCTGTCGGAAGAGGTCCCTGGAATACTAAGATGTGTACCCTGATATTACCTCCTCTACACACACAGACCAACATTAGCAAACCAGTGTGCTACACCCTTTCCTATGGTATGCCATTGTCATAGAACATCTGACTGCAAGGACGTCAGGTCAATTTATACACTGTCTTCTAGTTTCAAAGCCCTGTTAGCACATGTAGATTGCTTCCCCTGTGAAAATGTCTGTTGGCCCTTAGAATGCAAGTCTCACCTACAGGACTGGTGAGAAACAGATGCAGCCCACACCTGTGATCACCTCCATGCACACCACCCATTTAAAAAAGCACTGCCCCTGATGATGCCTGGAACCGCATAGGAGTTGCCCTTATGTCAAATACACCGTCAAGCATTGATACTAATTAAGCCGTGTAACACAGCCACTGGGTTCATTTGTCACCTTCAAAAACACAGAACATACACAGTTTTACATGTCAACTGTCTAGTTTGGCCTCCAAACAGTCTCAGTCAGACCACTGATTACGTAACTTGTCAAGTAGCTGGATCCTGAATCACCTTGCATTCTGTCAGCCTGACTGGCAACTGTCTGTGCGTCACACTAAAGTATCTCTGTGTCCACATATGTACCACACTTGCGTTAGCAAACCTCTCATTCATCAGGGGGCATTGGGCATGGGCTTCTTCCATGCATACACAAATACATTGTATAGCATCATCTGCCTTTTAACTGTACCATTTGAGTTACATCCTCTTGGAAAAGCAAAATTCATGGCCCATCCCTTGTCTGGGTTGCATTTATGCATGAATGACAAAGTGTGACAGTGTCCCAGCGCCGTAGGCAGGGATTGGGTCGGGGCTTTCAGCACAACCAGCAACCTCTGATAATGTCCATGAATAATACACAAATGTCAGGACCATGACAGTTCACACACAGAATCACAGTGTGCTCAACATAGTGATGGGCCGTGTGTGGTGAATAGCTGCAAGAATAATCAGCACAGAGGCTAAGATGTTCCCAGATGCAGTGGGAAGTGCAGAGGCCAACCTGTGTACAAATGTTGTAATGACACCTGCCGGAACATGACACCTGAGACATTATCTCACTCAGCACACCAAGGTTGCCCTGTTCACTGTCTCATTACACGTCTTTAGTGACAGGGTGGGACCATCCACATGTTAGTTCACATGTCCACATCCACTATACTCACATTGATCAACCAAGGATACTCAGTAGATACAGGAATAGCTGCCACTGACCCATGATGAGTCCTGGACCGAACAGTGACAAATTACACCCCAAAAAATATACAGGATCATCATTGGACCACACACATGAACAAGACACCTATGTGCAATTGATCACTGGAAAAAAGTGGACATGTGCTGTCTTGTATCCTGGTCCACCACAGCCACTTGATAGTTGGGGCTCACTTGTATGGCCTCAACTGTGGTGTCATCATACATTTGAGATTCACCCTTGTCTGTCTGTGCAAACAACATGGTACCCACTTCCTCAATGCATGTGTATGACTCACTGGGGGATTCTCCAAGTAGTGCCTAGGAAGCTCTTACCAATACTCTAGGACATAGGATGTAGAAAATGTGGACCATTGACATGAACAAGCATCTGCCATCCATCTGGTGCATGCTATGTCACATGTGGTGTCTACGTGAACCTAAAACTTGGAAGTACACTTTACGGGTGTTGTTACATGTATGACTAACACATGCCCTCGCTCATTTCCAATATGACTTGCATCTAAGGATTGGACACATGGACGTCATATTCATACAACCATATGTACAATTATGCTTCATGTGATACACACACACTTGGTCAACCAACACATTAGTTGCCAAAGCACACAATTTGAGCCAAAGGCATTTAGGTATTGTACATATGTGCGTCACATTGCTATCCTCTCCTTATGCCAAACATGCACAATTTGTGCAATACATATATGTAGGCCACATTTATGACCATCTATTGCATCAGCCAACTGTAAAAATACTGTGAAGGGAGTAGTGGATCATGTTCCGCTGCAGTATGATGTCACACATGTGAACATATACCATCAACACCATACTGTCTTCAATTAGCCAATCTCTGATGTGTCCTAAATGTAACATAACCAAAAAACAAGTAAAAATGACCCAAACCAGTTAATGCACTGTAATTTTGACATCCCTAGCGTTGTGCGTCATTTTTTGTTTACCAAAACTGTATTTGCGTCATTTTTTCTTACGCACAGGAGTGAAATTTAGCCCACATCCAGATATTTGTACAGTCCATGTACCATTATGTGGATGCGGGGTAATATTCACTTCTGTCCGTCAAAAAAAATGATGCAAATACAGTTTTGGTAAACAAAAAATTACGCATAACGCGAAAAAGGCGGGACCTTTCATACAGGAAGTGATGTAATAGGATATCCTGTTTACAGATCACGTACAGTGGGTGTACTTTCACTTTCACTTTGCACTCTATGATCCTTCTAGACTGTGTGGCTGTGTAGAGAGTGTTGTCCTGAGATTTTGTGCTGTTTTTGTCCTGTGTGCTATCTATATTGTCAATTTGTGAAATAAATATTGTTGGTGTATACTGGACTACTGTGTTTTGTCTACATTTGACCATTTATCTTGTGTTTTTCTTATTTGTGGGAGTCTGTTGTGGGTAGTGTTAGTTTGGGGATAATTGGGCTCTTTTAGTGTTTAGGTTTACTTTTTTTCCGTCTTTGTACCCCTACTTTCCCCCTTTTCCCCTTTCTATTTCTTTTACCCCTATTCCATTTCACTTATAAGTATGTCTGGTAGGCCACGTCTTGGCAGGACGGATGAAGAGGAGTTGGGGGGGTTCATCTGGCTGGTGACGCATTTCTTGCCGCTCATGATCCAGGCAGGGGGCAGGGTGATACACGGGTATCCGACAGAGGCGCGCAGAATCCGGTGGGGAAAGGTGCTGCATCACCTGCAGCGTGTGTATGCCAGCCAGAGGAGTGACCACCAGCTGAAGCACCGGTGGGCTGACCTCATCACCAGGGAGCAGGATCTCTTGGACCACCTGGGAATCATGATTGGTGGCACTGTTGGTGAGTACGAATTATGTTAATGTGCACGATTAAATGCTCTGTAGTGACATCAGGGGATTAGTACAATGTCTGCCAGCTAACTTGCTGACTGTGTGTAATGCTGGGGAAATATAAGGGGATCATTGATGCACTATGGCAAGGATCACAATTGCTAGCTGTCAGGTAGCACGTGCACAGGAAACTTACAGGTTACTTTTCCATGAAGGAAATTGGTGCGGCCTTTTTGTCAGAACAGCTAACAAAATATGAGCCAATCATGTCTTTATAGGGTACTATTGACAGAGAAATACAGATGTACCAACATTTAGGCCAACTATGTTGACGCAATTGCTAGACTGACTTTAGAATCACTACATGATGCAGAAAATGAGTGCTGCCTTCACGTCAATTGATAATAGCAAAGTGGCTCAGACATATGTCTCATGTGAGTCTGGTGAGTGTGGAAGGAAAGCGTTCACGGAAGTACTATGAATGTGTGGGATTATTGTGTTCCTTGATCTTTTTGGATACATGTCAGTTCTTGATTTGAAAACATCGTGAAAAGGTGTAAGGTGCCCTCAGGTAACATCTTAAGATGTATTTTGGAATTAGTTGAGCCACAATCCAAATATGGATGGCAGTCCAAGTGTATGCACATGGCCTCACATCTCCATGGTTGGTGCAAATCACCATAGCTGGGCCACATCAGCTGAATAAACTGTAACAACAGGATGGCTTACAAAGGTCCTTGCCCCTCCCTCTGTACATTGGACCTATGTGCAATAAATGTGTCATGGCCACAAGGCATGTTTGATTAGTAATGCAGTCCTCAAGTAACCAGGCTTTGGATGTCTCTCTTGGATGCACATGATGAGACGATTACACTCCATGGCCCATATTTATACTTTTTTTGCGCTGCATTTGCGTCGTTTTTTGACGCAAAAACAGCGCAAACTTGCAAAATACCATTGTATTTTGTAGGTTTGCACCGTTTTGCGTAAAAAAGCGGCGCAAATGCGGCGCTAAAAAAAGTATAAATACGGGCCCATATTTTTTAGTGCTCACCAATTACGGGGCATGTTTGCAACCACATGATAGTTAGGGCCAATGTATGTGTGCAGATATGTGTGTAACTGTCACAGGAGACCCATGCTATGTACAAGTTGGCTGTGATATATCAGATGCAGTACCATCATGTCTGAATGGCTGCCATTTCCTTATTCAGCCTACACATTGTAAATGTTTATGAAATTGTTGCACTGTGCACAGATTTTGAGCACATTTCTTCCTTCCATACCTTACAGGTGGACCGGCACCCTACACTGTGGGAGAGGTGGCGACATTTGAGGACCCCGACCACTCCTTTAAGTGTTGATATGTCTGTTATGCGTTGTGTTTGCTGTTTATGGACTCGTGTGAGTTGGACGCATAGCAAGGTGTGATGCGTTGGGCAAGCTTTTATCTTGTTCCATGAGTGGGAATGCAGTTCTCACATGTTTTGAGTTTGCCAGTGCATATCAAATGATATCATGTAGGGATTGTAGGACATCCCTGTAGGCCCCACTGTGAGTACAGGGGTTAGTCATGTGTATGACACTTGTATCACCAAGAGTCGCAATGGAAGTCAGCCCCAATTTAGTCAGCCTGTCAGACCCACATTCTCTAAGATTGGTACAGCAAATAGCTTTCCAATAGACATCTGCTTCCCTATTTACCTACGTTATTTTAAAACATTAGGTAGAACCTCCTAGCAGCATGTACTTCCACATGTAGTGCAACAAGTCTGTGGAACCTGAGTGCAGTGGCCTAGGTGTGCATGCAATTCATGATCATGGGTGTTCTAGCAACTCTGTGCCTGATGTAAGTCAGGCCTCACTGGAAGTATATGTTGTGTACCAAGTTCTGCATTTCCTGACATGTCTGACCCTATGAGTGCTCTAGGGTTTGCTGACTCCTAATTGTAGATAGACCTTACCTGTGGTGTGTCTGTAGAGACAAACGTGTGGAGTTTCCTATACACTCCTTAGTGTACATGTTGTTGCCAAATTATAGTTGTGTATCCACCCCCCCAAACACGGGCATGGGTTTGGCACTTGGTACTATACTGGCAAGTCCAGTTACAACTTGCAGACCATGTGGCTTTAGTTTTTCTTTCCGTACACTGACATTTGTAGCCCAGGTCTTGGCGGAGGATATGCAGCATGATTCTTAGATGATAACTGCCAGAACTCAGATTGCAAATCAAAGCCAGTTATTACCCATCTTGTAGGTTATGGATGTGCTTTGTGTGATGTGACCTTTGTAGTCTGGCCTGCCATATACTTCCTCAGGGACATTCAATACTCTGTATTGTGATATGAGCTGTTACAAGTACAGTAGATGTAATGTCTGATAAACTTGCTGTGCCATTTCACACAATGCAGTTACTAATGTAGAATATCTGCATTTGTCATCACAGCTGCTAACATGACACCAGACCAGGTCTGTGAATTTCACCCCTGGGCCATGCGATATCAGCACATCCTGCTGGTGGAGTCGGGGTTCCGGAGGATGGCCCGGCGATATCGCCATGAACGGGCCTCCGGGGCATGGAGAGCCTTCCCACAGGGTGGGCCTACTTTGCCCACCACAGCCACCACCAGCACAACCACCAATACAAGCCAGGTGGCCCCACCCACAGCTGCTACTGTTTGTCCAACATCTGCTGGACTTCCAGGCCCCAGCATTGCCACCGGTGCAGGGCAGCCCACTAGGCCTGGCACCACACCCACACAGACCTCCTCCACCGGTACACAGACTGCCACTGCTCCATCTGTTGACCCTGCAGCCTTCAACCGAATGGAACATAAGATGGACAAAGTGCTGCGCAAGTTGAGCCACCTGAGCCGGGACGTGCGGCACATTAACCGGTGGGTTAAGTCCATTAGGAGGACCCTCCGGAGGGCCAATCTCTAGACACTTTTTTGATGGACATGATTCCCTCCCCTCCCTCCTCTTTCCTTGTTCTTATAGTTAGTGGGCTTAGGGGGCTTAGTGTTAGGTTAGTATAGGCTGTTAGTTTAGTTAGTGTTAGTGGGTGTGGGTTGGGGGAGCCTGGTTGTTTCTATTTTTACTTATTACATGTGTGGGTGGGTGGGTGGGCTGCTATGTTGGGGTTCTTGTGTGTAAAAAAAAAAAAAAAAATACAAAATACACAAAAATATATATTTGTATAGGATAGTATAGTATGTGTTTAGGTTAGTATGTGTTGTCCTCCATGTGTCCCGTCTCATAAGAGGGGTGGGGGATAGATGTTTAGAACGTTTCGTTACATGTGGTAAGTAAGTGTAGCTTAGGTTAGTTAGGGACAGTTGTGGGTAAGGAATAGTCAGGGTAGATTAGGGTAGGTAAGAGTTTTCCCTTAGTTTCCTCATCCGTGATTAGCATTTAATAAATATTTGGTTACCCCCTAATTGTATGTGTTGAATGGTACTTGATCGTGGGTTTGGATTCAGTGTATATCAATCTGGTACTATAACATCTGTATCCTATGCTACAAACAAATCCCAACTGAGCTGTACGATTGGCAGCTAGCCCGGAGCTACCTTGCAAAGTGTCGACCCTTTGTTGCAACCACCAATCACAGTTAATATGGATCCCAATGTGATTCTGTTGATAAGTGTGTTTTCAAAGTCACTAACAGTGCTTCCAGACTTGGTATTGGGGAAACAGTTTTAGGTCTGACTGCAGTGTGATGATCATGCACACCCTTATAAGATGAGTTCTCATTGGCAATCTTGTATTCTTGTCTTCATGACCCTAATACATCATTTGTGACACAGTTCGGCATGATTACCTATTTGTATGTTAACTCAGACCCCTTCATTTGTGCAGTTTTTTTAGTCTTTACTTAGATTAGTGTGGCATGTTTATTGTGTTATTTTTGCATGTTTACAACATTTTGAGGCCACTATTTGATGACTTAGTTATCCCCTGAGGAAGCATTCTTCTGTCCAACACAGCATGGTGGTGTATGGTTTCTCACTTCATCCGATTTGTCCCTCAGGATGGGCAGAATATGATGCAGTCATGGGCACTGTGCAGAATTCTCTGACTACATATTATCAGGATGGTTGTATTGACAAGCTACATAATTTGACAGTAGGTACATTTCAGTTATCTACTTCACAGTTGATATGTCACATTACCCAGAGACAGATTTGTTGTGTAAGTGCTATTTATTGAAACGTGCTGTAGTGCTATATGTACATTGTCCATGATTGTGAGTCCATTATAGTGACATCTTAAATTGGGATCCAACACAAGGGGTTACGGAAATGCTTTTGACATGCTGGGGTTGATGTTTCAGACAGTGCAGGGGGACAGGATTTGGCAATGAGTAGGAGAGAGACAATCACTGGGCTGGGTGACAAGATATACAGTGGTTTGCAGAACACTGCTCGAGTAAAGTTGTTGCAAGACTGGCAAGTTACAATGCGCAGGACCTTGGTAAATGTGGGCCATGTGGCAGGGACTAGTGCTTCCGGGTCATTTTCCTTGTGAACGTGATCTGTTCCATGTCTTCTTCCTCTGATGTGTGTGTTGCCTGCTTTGTCCTTGTTGTTGTTGATTGTGAAGGGACAACACACACCTCAGTGTTAGAAGACGTGGAGTCAGACATCTCGGTCGCTGCTCCCTGTGAAAGTCTTAAGGGCAGTACTGCAGCAAGGAGGGCCGGCTGGTTCTTGAGAATAGCAGCCACATCACGATGGTAGGCAGCCAGGTCGGCCCTGAGGGGTCATGATTGCATTCGTGCATGCAGTGGAAGGTTTGGGGTGCGAGGTGTTGTGGCAACTCCCTTACTGCAGTGGTGAATTCCTTGACAGTTTCTTGTAGTCCTTGCAGTATGGATGTTAGGGCTTGCATAGCTGCTGCCTGATCTGCAGATGACATCATGCACGAACGCATCCCCTCAAGGCTGGCTGCCATAGTTTCCATCCCCACCCGCACCTCCTTGGCCAGCTCCCGCTGTACTCCAACTACAGTTCTCTCAAAGCTGGTGCCAGTGTCGTCAGAGTCCTCAGCTGTCCTTAGCTGAGCGACCTCTGACCTGTTTTAGGTCTAGAGCTCGCCCCCCACGTCCGCTGCACCAACCTGCTGTCTCCTGCCTCTGACCCCCGCCCACGCTGCTGCTAGCGTGTTCGAGGCCCTCCTCCACCCGCAGACATCCTCCTGCGCCTCATCCCTGGTGTCTAGTGGGCTCTAGTAAGCTTCACTTGACCCGTGTGCCGCTTTCCGCCGTCCTGTAAGTGTTTTTCTCATTTTTCCGCGCCTTGCCTCCTTGCGCTTCTGCCCCCGTCGTGCCCCTTCTGTTTGTGCCACTTTTCACCGTCCTGTAAGTGCGTTTTTACTGTTTTCAAGTGCCTCGCCTCCTGCGCATCTGCCCCCGTTGTGCCCCTCTGATTGCTGTTTCCCCGATTGTATACTGTGCCATTAGTGTATTTCTGTGACTGTTTTCAAATTGTGACTGTTTTTTAAAATTGTGCCCGACTTTTTTTTGCCTTGTTTTTCGTGTTTTCGCCCCTTGTGCGCTCCCCCTTGCTCTCCGCTCCCTGCCGCTGCCTCCCTGCGGCCCCGCCCCCCTCGCGCCCCCATTTGCCGCTCCCTCCCGCCTCCCAGCTGCTCCTCCCTCCCCCCTCCCTTCTTAATGGCTGGCGCTGCGCGTCCGCGCGCAGCGGGCGCGCCAGAGGCAAGCCTGTCTGCGCCCGTCCGCGCCTGGACCGCGCCCAGTGCCACCCCCCTGGTCCTCACGCTCCCCGCACCTCCTGCTTCCGATACTCGGCCCGCGAACTCCTCGCCCTCAACCCTGGCCCCTCCACAGAGTGCTTCCTGGCCACCCCGAAGCACACCAAAGGACCTTTTTCCTGCCGCACCTGCAACTTCTCCTGCAACAGAACAACGAAGCCAGCAACAACCAACACAAACCACCTGCACTGCATCCTCCTCAACACACGCTCCGCACGAAAACACGCCATCGAGCTCTGGGACTTGCTCAACACCACCGCCCCAGACGTGGCCTTCCTGACTGAAACCTGGTGGAACGACTCTTCGGCCCCTGACATCGCCATCGCCATACCTGACGGATACAAGATCACCAGAAGAGATCGCACCAACGGAATCGGCGGAGGGATAGCCATCGCCCACAAATCTACCCTCAAGATCCACACCCACACGGACGACACCCTCAAGACAGCCGAACACCTCCACTTCCAGATTCACACGGACCCCAACACTACCCTCAGAGGAACCCTCATATACCGCCCTCCAGGACCAAGAGCCCCCTTCAGCGACACCGTCTCCGACCTCGCAAGCACCCACGCCCTCGCCTCTCCAGACTACATCCTCCTGGGAGACCTAAACTTCCACCTGGAAAACAACAACGATGCCAACACCGCATCACTGACCACCAACCTCCTCAACCTCGGACTCCGTCAACTGGTCAACACTCCCACCCACATCGCCGGACACACGCTTGACCCACTCTTCACCTCAAGCAACCACATCTCTTTCAGCCACACCTCCGAACTCCACTGGACCGACCATCACTGCGTCCACTTCACCTTCAAGAAAAACACCGAACACCACCGCATCCCTCTACCGCCTCACCGCCGCTGGGGAAAAGTCACCGAAGACCAACTAACCAGCACACTCGCCAAATACCCACCACCCGAACCCACCAACCCGAGCACCGCCGCCATCAACCTCCATCAATGGATCCTCAACTGCGCCAACACCTTAGCCCCACTCAAGAAACCCACCGCCAACCAAGAAAAGAAAAAAACAGCCTGGTTCACAGACGAACTGACCACCTCCAAACGCACCTGCCAGAAACTCAAGAAGAAATGGATCCTCGAGCGCACACCCGACAACCTTGCTACCCTCAAGGACGCCAACCGTGAACACCACCAACGGATCCGACTCGCCAATCGCGCCCACTTCACAGAACGCCTCAACAACAACGCCCACGACTGCAAAGAACTCTTCTGCATCGTGAAGGAACTCTCCAACCCTAACGCTAACGTCAACGACGTCCCTCCCTCCCAGAAACTCTGCGACGATCTCTCCACCTTCTTCCACCAGAAAATCGCAGCCATCCACGACAGCTTCAACACCGCACCTCCGCCAGACCCCACCCCCGACGACTCCTCCCACGCCTGCCGCCTCACCACCTGGACCCAAGTAGACGACACCGAAACCCTAACAACCATGAATTCCATCCACTCAGGCTCTCCCACGGACCCGTGCCCACATCACGTATTCAACAAAGCCGACGCCACCATCGCCCCCAAACTCCGCAAGATCATCAACCTCTCCTTCAACACCGCCACCTTCCCGGACAGCTGGAAGCACGCAGAAATCCAACCCCTCCTCAAGAAACCCAAGGCTGACCCCAACGATCTCAAAAACTTCCGACCGATCTCTCTCCTCCCTTTTCCAGCGAAAGTCATCGAGAAGATCGTCAACGCACAGCTCGCCCACTTCCTAGAAGACAACTCCATCCTAGACCCCTCACAATCTGGATTCAGACGAAACCACAGCACTGAGACCGCACTCCTCGCCGCCACAGATGACATCAGACAACAAATGGACAACGGCGAAACCTCAGCCCTCATCCTCCTCGACCTATCAGCCGCTTTCGACACAGTCTGCCACCGCACCCTGCTAACCCGTCTCCACGAAGCCGGCATCCAAGACAAAGCCCTCAACTGGATCTCATCCTTCCTCTCCGACAGAACCCAGAGAGTCCGACTCTCACCCTTCCGCTCCAAAGCCACCAACCTCATCTGCGGCGTCCCCCAAGGCTCCTCTCTTAGCCCAACGTTGTTCAACGTCTACATGGCCCCCCTCGAACAACTGGCCCGTCAACACAACCTTAGCATCATCTCCTACACCGACGACACCCAGCTCGTCCTCTCCCTGACCAAAGATCCGCTCACCGCCAAAACCAACCTCCACGAGGGACTAAAATCCATCGCCGAGTGGATGAGCAACAGCCGCCTGAAGCTCAACTCCGACAAGACGGAAGTCCTCATCCTCGGACGCTCCCCCTCGGCCTGGAACGACTCCTGGTGTCCCACCGCCCTCGGACCCCCACCCACCCCAGCCAGCCACGTACGAAACCTCGGCTTTGTCCTCGACTCTGCTCTCACCATGTCCAAACAGATCAACGCCGTCTCCTCCTCTTGTTTCAACACCCTCCGCATGCTCCGCAGGATCTTCAAGTGGATTCCAACAGGAACCAGGAAGACGGTGACTCAAGCCCTCGTCAGTAGCAGACTTGACTACGGCAACGCACTCTACACAGGCATCCCAACGAAAGACATCAAACGACTCCAACGCATCCAGAACTCATCCGCCCGCCTGATCCTCGACATACCCTGCCGATGTCACATCTCCCCCCACCTGAAGGACCTCCACTGGCTCCCTGTGGAAAAAAGGATCACCTTCAAACTCCTCACCCACGCACACAAGGCACTACACAACACCGGACCCACCTACCTGAACACCAGACTCAACTTCTACGTCCCCACACGTCAACTCCGCTCTGCCAACCTCGCCCTCGCCTTCGTCCCCCGAATCCAGCGCAAGACCTCTGGCGGCAGATCCTTCTCCTTCCTCGCCGCCAAGACCTGAAACTCTCTCCCCACCTCTCTACGCCAGACCCAGGACCTCCTCACCTTCAGGAGACTCCTCAAGACATGGTTCTTCGAACGCTAGCAGCACCCCCCCCCCTCCCCAGCGCCTCGAAACCCTGTCGGGTACATAGCGCGCTTGATAAATTCACTGATTGATTGATTGATTGATTGTATTGGAGCTGGCAGGTCTTACAGTTGGGGTGGTGGGTGGATCCTCTGCGATGGCTGCTTGTTCTGTGCTCCTCTTTGTGACTATAGGTGGGGTCTGGAGGGTGTCAAGGACCTTTTGGATAGTCTCCTGGGGAATGTTTATCGGCTCGTCATCCATGTCATCAGGGAAATCTGGGACAGGCATATCGGCAGGAGATCCATCTTCCTCTGCAATGAAACAGGGTACAATTAGTGTGTCTGTGTTGTGGCAATTTTGATGTAACGTGCCTGCCTTTTGATGAATTCACTTTGTGATCTTGTTTTGTGTTAATTTCTCTAGTCCTTCAGATGGGAATTCTTCCAGGCCTATGGCCCACCTGTTTGTGACATGTATGTTATTGAGTTATCAGACTTGTCAGCCTCATTGCCTCTAGGTGTTGGTTTATGCCAAATAGAGAATTGCCACCTTCTTGTCCTACTCAACCCTCCGTGTACATCCATTCTCATGGTGAGACCTTTCACTGGCTGTGGGTGTTCTGATGGCCCTGGCAGCACACTTAACAATCTGGACCTGCCCCAGTCTCTGATCTTTCATATCCACTTAAATGTAATTGACATGTGGCATATCCTATGCATGGCAATGTTATGATCCGATATGGATGTTGACATTGGTAATGTGTCCTGCTGATGTTGGGGAATGTGTGTTACATTGGATTGCCCTGATAATTGTATCAGTGTCCTATTTCCTCCTCTGACTGTGCAGGTGTTTTTCAGTGACCAGTTACATGTGTCCCCTCCTCAATGCTGTTGTCTGAGCAGTATGACATTTGGGATGTTGCATTGTTACCGAGGCACAGGATGGACCCTGACATATACAGCATGGGTGTGTCCTTAGTTCTGTGTAGCTCCTATTGTTGTTTACATTGGCTGATGTTTGCGACAACTATGGGCATTGACATTTGAGAGTACTGGGGCCTTTGTCTTGTTTCTGGGGATTGTTGCAGTTGTCATCCTCACCCCCTAATTTAGGTGTGTATGATCCATGGGGAGGTTACTGCCATTGGCTACTTGAGCTGCACACAGAGCAGAGTTGGTAGTGGCAACTGTTGTCGCAGTTACATTCCAGTTGTCGGTATGGCTAGAGGTTGTTAATAGGGCCCTAGTTAATGTTGAGGGTATGTTGGCTGACGTGTGCCGGGATGTCAGTTTGACGTAGTGGCCTTCCCTCCTTGCGTGGCTTTCCCTTTGCTCCATCGTTGGCATGACAGCATGCCCTCCATGGGACTGTTGTTGGTGTTGTGTAATGGTGTGCCCCAGGTTTTCTCAGAACGGGCCATGCCCCCCTGCTGTGCCCCTTTACCCACGCCACTCCATGTACTAGATGACTTCCATGCATTAAGTGGTCGGTATCCCCCCCCCCACTCACAGTTGACATTAGTGCATTTTAATTCCCCATGCTACTTACCCTGCATGTGTGTTGTCTCCTGGTAGTCTGCGCTGTCCTGTCCTTGAATCCCTGTGACGATCTCCTCCATGTGGTCCAGGGCCTCCTGGTGTGCTGGACTCCCCCCTCCAGTCTGCAGTGCTGCCTTCCTGTTCCTGGCCATCTTTTCCTTGGTCCTGCGCTTGCAGTCATGCCAGCGTTTCTTGCACTCGATGACAGTTCTGCGTACTTCAGCCACACTGTTAATCTTGTCGACAATTTGTTGCCAAATGGCCTCTCTCCTACTGATTGGCAACTTTGATGTGACAAACAGTTGGTGCTGGTGTTCCGTTACCTCTTTAACCAGAATTTCCTGCTCCTCTGCACTAAAGCGACAATTTCTTTTCTTCTTAAAAGTGTCCTGGTTCTTGTGTGGGTCCTCCTGGCTGGTTCCTGGTCTGCTGTCATCTTCCTGGGGTCTGTAGAGGCATCTGGGATCCATTTTGGCTCTCCTCTGGTGAAATGGCAGTGTTCGCTGTTTTTTTTTGACGCTATAGCGTAAAAAAAAAACGCTGCATATCCGGTTTGCGGTATCGTAAATCGACCCACAGTCATTTCCACCACGTTAACGTCATTTTCCTTTACGACTTGACGCCACGGTGTGCGTCAAACATAATGACTCCCACCTGTTGTTTGCGCCGCCGTGCGTCGAAGTATAAATATGACGCCTGCACGGCGCACCAAAATGGCGTTAGCCAGCGGTAATATTTTTGACGCAAAACCGCGCCGGTGCAGTTTTGCGTCAAAAAGTATAAATATGGGCCTTAGTGTTCCTAACAGGCAACATAGGTATAAAAAGCAGTGCAGCTCGTCTGCAAATGAGTGCGCTCCAGTGGCATACCCAAAGCAAGCCTACTTGCTCCCGTCCATTCTCGAAGAACACCAGATGCCAGGACCCCTTGTTCTTTTATTTTGAATAAAAGGGTAAAAATTGTTTATCCATACTTACTACTCCTCTATTTTAATGTTAAGAGTAATAGAAGAAGAAGAAGCTTTATTCGGTATGAAAAAATTCATCCATTACAATACATAATCACCAAAACATTGTAAAAATACCAATAAAAACCATGTATAATAAAAGCACCCATCATAAAAACATGTACATATATATATATATATATATATATATATATATATATATATATATATATATATATATATATATATATATATAAAAAATAAAAAAACAGAAGAAGATAAAAACCTCATTCATAAAAACTGAAAGAAAAAAAAATGAAATCATTCTAAAAATTCTACATTTTTGCGCCAAGTAGTAGCTCCCTTCAGGAATGATCCCAGGCCCTTCCATACCAGTACATCTGAGGCCATTTGCAGCCACATGAAAGCAGGACGGTATTGCACAAAACCCTTGGGCCTAAGGAGCGGTAGTAGAAATCGGGTTCTAAATGGTGCATAAAAGACACAATACAGTGTAAAATGGATCAAGGTCTGATGGGACACCCCATCACATGGGCAGGGTCTAATACATTTCTCCCCATACTGACCTAGGGGGTAGCACAAATTACTTCTAATGATCCCCAAGCGAAATCGAGTTATGAGAGACCTTTCCCTCACATCCTTGATTTCTGAGAGATATCGCTCAGGACCCACCCACATCTTTACCATAGTAAATTCCCTGATCGATTTTTTCTTTAGAGCCTCCCCCTCCCTCTTGGTCTCCTGGATTCTCTGAAAGTTATCCTTAACCCATTTCTTATCATAGCTAGTCAGGTCCTCGGGATAATCAAACAATTCAGGCCGCCCCAGGTCATGTGCCATCTTCCTTATGTGCGACAGCCAGGGAATATGCTTTACATTGTCGCAGGCCAAACAATCCCTTAGGATATCCCTATTAAGAGAGGCATGTTCGTTACTCCAAACTGAAATCCATAACAAAAGGGGAGCCAGCTGGGTAGTGTCCTGTACATACTCAAGGTCCAGTTCCAGGTGAAGGCAAAATCCAGGAATATTTTGTCCAACACCCAGAAGCCTTCTACAGAAACGATTTTCTTCCACCATAAGGGCTCGGGTATCCCTAAACCCCCAAAGTGCTGAACCATACAGAAGGACAGGTAGGCATTTCCGCCTAAAGATTTCAAGCAGGGGTTTGATAGGTTTGCTACCTACCCTCGCAGCAAAGTCAAAGGTTGCACCAATTGTTGCATGAAAAAGCACAATCCTTCTAGCAATACAGGGTTTCCAAGATCCTTTCTCATCAAAAATGACCCCTAAGTATGGGAACTCATGGACTCTGCTAATAACTTGATCCTCCACCCTTAGCTCCCCCACCCTACTCATAGGTTTACCACAAACCATAAAATGCGACTTCTTAAAGTTAAGAGTAATATTACAATTACCTGTGGCAAATGCATACCAAGTAATATTGTTGGCTGCTTTTCCTGCTCAAAGCCATTGAGGTCAAACAATATTATGTCTTCAACATAATCGCAAATAGATGCTATCAGTCCTCATATTGGGGAAAAATGTTTTTAATTGCTGAAAAGGCAAGTTTTAAATCTGGTGATCTGTATATACGTTAATGCCAGATCTCGCCTCAAACACAGTACGCTAGTGTGGATGCAGTTTTCATCCTTCATAGGAATCGAATGCTCACTAATGTCAACGGACCTTTGGACCCAGTAACTAGTGTGGTGACCCATCAACAATATGCCAACAACACCCAAACAATTTTAGACACCATGACCAATGTGGCCACGGAAGGAAAACTCCAATCAAGAATAAAGTTAAAAGATTTATTCCAACCACAAGCTCAAAGTCATGAAGACAGTGTGCAAAACCAAATTATAAAGATACACAATCACCAAGGGGTGCCCAAGATGTTGGAATAGATTCAAGCGAACTAAAATGAATAAAACTACGGCCTATATTTATGAAACGTTTGCGCCACCTTTGCATCATTTTTTTAATGCAAGAGTAGTGCTAACCTACTGTCACATTTATATTTTGATGCTAGACCCATCCAGCGTCAAAATATCTGAGTTAGCATCATTTTTTGAGAGCGCCAACCTGTGAGAAGGTAGCCTCTTTCTAGCATTGTTACCCTCACTTTTAGCCTGTTTGTGAGTATATGTCAGTGTGTTTTATTTGTCTCACTGGGATCCTGCTAGCCAGGACCCCAGTGCTCATAGTTTGTTGCCTGAATGTGTATACCTGTGTAGTGCCTAACTGTGTCACTGAGGCTCTGCTAATCAGAACCGCAGTGCTTATGCTCTCTCTTTGACTTTAAATTTGTCACTGTGGGCTAGTGACTACTTTTAACCAATTTCAATTGACACACTGGAACACCTTTATAATTCCCTAGTATATGGTACCTAGGTACCCAGGGTTTTGGGGTTCCAAGAGATCCCTATGGGCTGCAGCATTTCTTTTGCCACCCATAGGGAGCTCAGACAAACCTTTACACAGGACTGCCACTGCAGCCTGAGTGAAATAACGCAGATGTTATTTCACAGCTATTTTCACTGCAGTCAAGTAACTTATACGTCACCTATATGTCTAACCTTCACTTGCACTAGCAAAGGTGCCCCCACATAGTTCAGGGCCATTTGCCCGGACTTTGTGAGTGTGGGGACACCATTACAAGCGTGCACTACATATAGGTCAATACCTATATGTAGCTTCACAATGGTAACTTCGAATATGGCCATGTAACATGTCTGAGATCATGGAATTGTCCCCCCATGCCAAATCTGGTATTGGGGAACCAATTCCATGCATCCTCAGGGCTCCACTTTGGACTCTGAGTACTTCCAAACCAGCTCTCTGGGCTTTTCTCTGCAGCTACCACTGCTGCCACCTCACAGACAGGGTTCTGCCCTCCTGGGGTCTGGGCATCCCAGTCCCAGGAAGGCAGAACAAAGCATTTCCTCTGAGAGCAGGGTGTTACACCCTCTCTCTTTGGAAATAGGTGTAGCCTCTCCCAGCCTCTGGAAATGCTTTGAAGGGCACAGATGGTGCCCTCCTTGCATAAGCCAGTCTACACCCATTTAGGGAACCCCCACTCCCTGCTCAGGCGTGAAACTGGACAAAGGAAAGGGGAGTGACCACTCCCCTGTCCATCACCACCCCACGGGTGGTGCCCAAAGCTCCTCCAGTGTGTCCCAGACCTCTGCCATCTTGTTTCCAGAGGTGTGCGGGCACTCTGGAGGCCTCTGAGTGGCCAGTGCCAGCAGGTGACGTCAGAGACCCCTCTTGATAGGTGCTTACCTGACTAGGTGGCCAATGCTCCTCTGAGGGCTGTTTAGGGTCTCTCCAGTGGGCTTTTCCTCAGATAACGACTTGCAAGAATTCACCAGAGTTCCTCTGCACCTCTCTCTTTGACTTCTGCCAAGGATTAACCGCTGACTGCTCCAGGACGCCTGAAAAACTGCAACAAAGTAGCCAGAAGACTACCAGCAACATTGTAGCGCCTAATCCTGCTGGCTTCCTCAACTGTTTCGTGGTGGTGCATGCTTTGGGGGCTGCCTGCCTTCATCCTGCACTGGAAGCCACAAAGAAATCTCCTGTGGGTCGACGGAATCTTCCCCCGGCTTCAGCAGGCACCAAACTTTAGCTTCACCAGTACTCTGGGACCCCTCTCATCCTGACGAGCGTGGCCCTTGGAACACAGGTGGTGGACCCAAGTGACCCAGACTATCCAGTGGTCCAACTGTCAAAATTTGGAGGAGGTAAGTCCTTGCCTCCCCTCTCCAAACAGTAATCCTGTGCACCACGTGAACTGCAGCTACAAGGGCTTCTGTGCACATTTCCACAAAATCCTGCATGCACAGCCGAGCCTAGGTCCCCAGCACTCTGTCCTGCGATGCTCAGCTCCCTGAGTTGATCTCCGGTGTTGTGGGACCTCCTTTTGCAGTGTTGAGACGACCACCGTGTTCAGACTTCTTGAACCCATGTTCAAGGACTTCTGTGGGTGCTTCCTGCTGGTGCGAGGGCTCTCTACGTTGCTGAGGGCCCCCTGTGTCTCCTCTTACAAGTGGGGACATCCTGGTCCTTCCTGGGCCCGGGCAGCGCCCTTTTTCCCTAACCGTGACTCTTGCAGCTAGCAAGGCTTGTTTGCGGTATTGTACCAAGGAAACAACTCTGAATCCTCCAGCACGCTGTGGGTCATCTTCTGCACAAAGGAGAAGTTCCTAGCACCTTTCGTTGTTGCAGAATCTTAAGCTTCTTCCATCTGGAGGCAGCCATTTTGCACCTTTATCCGGGGTTTACTGGGCTCCTGCCCCCTCTGGACACTTTTGCGACTCTTGGACTTGGTCCCCTTCCTTTGCAGGTCCTCAGGTCCAGGAATCCGTCTTCAGTGCTTTGCAGTCTGTTGTGGTCTTTGCAAAATCCCTTATCAAGACTTTAGTGTGTTTCAGGGGAGATAGTAGTACTTTACTCCTACTTTCCAGGGTCTTGGGGTGGGGTATCTTGGACACCCTTAGGCCCATATTTATACTTTTTAGCGCCGCATTTGCGCCGCTTTTTTACGCAAAAATGGCGCAAACGTACAAAATACAATTGTATTTTGCAAGTTTGCGCCGTTTTTGCGTCAAAAAGTGACGCAAATGCGGCGCTAAAAAAAGTTTAAATATGGGCCTTAGTGTTTTCTTACACTCCCAGCGACCCTCTACACACTACACTAGCTTAGGGGGTCCATTTGTGGTTCGCATTCCACTTTCTTAGTATATGGTTTGTGTTGCCCCTAGGCCTATTGCATCCTTTTGTATTCTACAGTGTTTGCACTACTTTTTGACTGTTTTACTTACCTGATTTGGTCTGTTGTGTATATTTTGTGTATGTTGCGTACCTCCTAAGGGAATATATCCTCTGAGATATTTTTGGCACATTGTCACTAAAATAAAGTACCTTTATTTTTAGTAACTATGAGTATTGTCTTTCTTATGATATAGTACCTATATGATATAAGTGGTATTGCATGAGCTTTGCATCTCTCCTAGTTCAGCCTTGGCTGCTCTGCTATAGATACCTCTGTCAGCCTAAGCTGCTAGAACACTACTACACTCTACTAATAAGGGATAACTGGACCTGGCACAAGGGGTAAGTACCATGGGTGCCCACTATAAGCCAGGCCAGCCTCCTACACAACCCAGCTTGCGTCCTTTTGTTACAAGGATGCAAGGTAGGCGTTCCCTTCAAAAAATGACGCTAGCCCTCCATCATGACGCAAAAATGATGCACAGAAAGGAATCGGTCTGAAAAATGACGCAAAGCTTGACATGGGTCATATTTTAACGCCTGATCAGACCAGACGTTAAAATTAGGCCCACACACCACTACTTAAGGAAAACACACAGGAGGAGCATTGGCAACCGCTGGACAACATGGAATTGTTAATGCTCTAGCTTGGCACATGCTGCAGACAACAGCGACGACAACAGATCCCTCCAGCACCACCACGGCAACCCCAAACACCACCACAGCAGCCACAAAGGCAGCACAGAAGGCGGGAGAGGATATTTTGACAGATCAAAACCATCCTTGGGCTCAGGGAACAAGATGTCATCATAACCTACCATTTGAAGTGGGAGTCCATTGTACACCTGCTGCACCACATAGTGCCAGACATCACTGCAAGGGTGGAAATTCCAACAAATATTCCACCATGACCAAACTCCTCACTGTCCTCCATATGCTGGCATCAGGATCATTTTAGACAACAGGCACTCAAGTGGCTAGTATCTCCCAGCCATCCTTCTCGGCCTTCCTACAAAAGGTTCTGGATGCAATCATCCGCCTCACACCCCACCACATCTGCTTCCCCAACACCCAACAACTGCAGCAGGAGACCAAGCAAGGTTTCTACCAAATTGCTTGGTTCCTGGATGTGCTGGGTGCAATGGACTGCACCCATGTCTAACTTGTGCCACGTGCGCACCTCTACAGGAACTGCAGACATACGCCTTCGATAAATGTGCAAGCCATTGTGGACCACCATGGGCTTTTCACAAACATCCTAGCCAAATATCCCGGCAGCGTCCATGATGCCTACAAATTCTGGCATTCCACCAGTAACAAGCAGTTCCAAGATGGGCAATATCGCAATAGGCTACTTGTAGGTAAGCCGCCATACTAGTCAGTACACAGACCGCACACCAACCTTGTAGGACAAACAAGACATACCCACACTAAACACACATGGGCAGGGAAACACAGATGTACAGACAACAACACATATGTCACATGTCACACTACACCACATTCATTGCACATCACACACACATACACCCATATGTACATAATACAGCCACAACCTGACTGGCATACCACGTGGAGGACAGGTGAAGCTATGTCCCCTGTGCATACAGAAGCTGGGCCCAAACCACTACAGGTGTCCACTGGTTGACAACTAAATACAGATCCCACACACATTACACCAAACAATGTATAGCTCAGCTATTATGAATGGCGTAGGTCATGTCAATGTAAAGAAAGTCACACATAGGCACAGTCCCACAGTTGTCATGGTGGGAACCTCATGGTCATTTGTCATGGTGTTCAAACCTCTGGTGGCGCCAATATCCAATGCCACCCAATTGTTGCCATTACCAACCACATATCACCTACACATACCGGACGTACCTGTAGTATGTACTTTCACCTGTCTGCTGCATTGTGCCGCACACATAGGAATACAACATCACCAGCTATGAAAGACCATGGGGCAGATAAATGAGAAGTGGTGCCACTTCACAGACACCCCTTAGTGCCATCTAATGCCACCATATGTGCACTGCATACAAGACACAGCCCACCATTGCGCAGAGCTACTCCTCCAATTGTCAGCTATCATCTACCAGAAAGGGTCACTAAGTGTTGCACTGCATGCGTAGTACATGGTAACATGGAGGCCTGAGTTTGGCTTTGTAGAGCTACCATGGTGTCAATACAAATGCCACCATTGTGGTACAAGGAGGTGGTAGGTTCCACTAACAATAGGACACAGTCTCAAATATGGACAACAAAACACATGTTTGACATGGTTGAATTGTCAGTTTGGCTTTATTTTGACAATCACCAGGTCCCTGAGCCACAACCCATGATAGTAATGTCCATCAACACAAATCAATGCAACCATACCACAAAACAGGAACACACACAGTACCAGAAGCAAGTCGGAGTCAACACTCCACCTAAAACTAACATCTGCCATGGAACATACAAAACCACAAATATGCATTACCAACACTTGTTCTCCAATTCCTTTGCAGCCAACCAATGGTATGGCATTCAGCCATGGGTGAGGACTCCTTTTGGCAACCCGACAACGGTGGAAGAGCGTGCATACAATGAAGGGCACATAAGGACATGAAATGTGGTGGAGAGGACTTTTGGGATCCTGAAGTCAAAGTTCAGGTGCCTGGCACTTATAGGAGGAAGCCTGTTGTATGCACCACCCCTGGTATGCAAGATGATACTTGTATGTGCTATGTGGTATAACATATGTATATGGACCAATGTTCTCTGGGAGGAACAGGTAGATGTCCACAATGAGGAGGAGGATGACAATGGTGCAGCACAGCTGGAGGGGGACAACAAAACACTGCTGCTGGTGTTCACAAGAGACAACAAATTGTACAAAACCTATAGATCTAGACACTGTACAAATAATATCACTTTGTAAATATCACCAGTAAATCACTTTGCACCAGAATGTCCATGGTCTACTTAGTCCCTACTACATATACCACTGGAATTTTGCTCATACCTCAGAGAGCAGGAAAGAAACACAATAGTTACAAATATGGTTGGAACATAGGTTGTGATTTCTAGCGCTTCCATGCCACACATCAGTGTCACATAGCTCACGGACCATGTGGCTCTCAAAGGCCTAGATCCATGCACTACAAAAAATATGTGGTGTTAAGTGGGCATTGTGCGAAATCCTACCCCTGTCCCCACATCATCCCCACTTCTGGCAAGATATATGCAAGGGGGGCGTACATACCATAGCGGCTGTTTCCAAATGGTGCATTAGAAAAATAGGAACTGAACTGTGTCACGTCAGGCAGATAGCTGTTATGCCAGCACTGAGCACATATGACATGGGTAGAGGGGGCACCATTGGTATCAATGGACCTTCATTGACTGTTCGGGGTTAGGAACCAAAGTTTATCAATTGTGTTACTTTCCGGCACCGCCATTGGGTCCAACCCTGCCATATGGTGTGCTGTACCTCAAATATAGCACACACATGTTGGCTGTGAAGTGCGCTAAGGGTTGCTAGACAAGTGAAGCAGCAATGGGTGTTGATCCACTCTCCATACATATGGCCCAAAGCCAGCATTTTGCAATAAAATGGGAGAATGCACCACCAAATAAATGTCTGGGTGGAATGTAGGCAGAGTCTGTTCCAACCCCTATGTACATTCTAACACACTTCTCACACAAATCTGCTGTCTTGACACATGCCTGTAGCTAATCCGGATATACATGTGAAGACTGATGTACGGGTGTATGGCCTAGGTAGGAAAGGATTTGCAAATTCGTACAAAGGCTGACATATGTCAGCAAGGTTACCTAATATAGGCCATCATTATGATCCTGGCGGTAAATCCCACTTACCGCCACGCTGAGGGCTGCCAACTTACCGCAGCGTCGGCGGATATCCGTTCCCCATATTATGACACACACACACCAATCTGACAAAATACAGCCACAGACACAAATCCGCCGGACCAAAGGTTAGTGATAAAGTGCCGGTATCAAAACCCACACCGTTACGCCAGCAGAACAACGCCCATCATATTATGACCCACGAATCACCACGAAACCATTGGCGGTACATACCGCAGCGCTCACAATGGAAACTCACAGACAAAACAACACCACATTGGACAATTCAAACAACACACACCTGACACCCATACACATACCACACCCACACCACTATAAAACACACACCCACATTACCCACAACCCTTTACGAATACCAATAGGCGTCACCAGACTGACACCAAGACCACTGACACAACTACATACACACACCACTTACACCCATACATCCCTCACGCACCCCACTTCACAACACCAAAACATTACACAACACACCCTCACCAACACACATCACATAACACCCATGGCACCACAAAGGCAACCCTGTTTCACTGAGGAGGAGTTAAGGGTCATGGTGGAGGAAATCATCAGGGTAGAGCCACAGCTCTTTGGAGCACAGGTGCAGCAGATATCTATAGCCAGGAAGATGGAGCTATGGCGGAGAATCGTGGACAGGGTCAATGTTGTGGGGCAGCACCCAAGTACAAGGGATGACATCAGGAAGAGGTGGAACAACCTACGGGGGAAGGTACGTTCCATAGCAGCAAGACACCAGCTCGCTATACAGAGGACTGGCGTTGGACTCCCACCTCCTCCCCCACAACTCACAGCATGGGAGGAGCAAGTCTTGGCAAAACTGCATCCAGAAGGCCTGGCCGGAGTTGGAGGAGGACTGGACCCTGGTAAGTCAACTCTCTACTATTATCACCCCCCTACCTGCATGCCAACACATACCCTCACCCTCACTCCCATCACTCCACTACATCCCACACACCCCACCATCACATCTCACTAATCCCAATGCCAAGCCCTGCATGATGTACCAATGCATGGACACTCCTCACAGCCCTACATGAACACTCATCACTAAAACATGCATAGCATTGAGAACTAACAATCCCACCATACACCAACATACACAAGTAAAAGCTGGCAGGGCAACAACAACCCTAGAGGGGAAGCCAGGGATGTACAAATCTAACAGACATGAAGCATAATACATCACTTACATCCCCAAAGGTATCCCTGCCAATGTCAGCGGAGAGGAGATACCAGCACTATCCAGTCCTCCAACAGAAGAGGCCCCCCAGTAATGACAGTAACTATGGACTTCAGGATCTGGACGATCTACCTGGCCCATCAGGGTCCACTGGACAGCCGGTTACCCAGGCCCAGTCACAGACCACCACAGAGCCTCGCCCATCAGGAAACAACACCACAGCACCCACCCAGCGAACCCACACCTCTGTCCCGAGGACACGTCAATCAGCAGTGTGCCCAACTCTACAGGGAACCCAGGCTACGCCTTGCACCTAAGACAATCAGGGTCCTGGGTTCAGTGGCAGTGGGCACATGGTTCAGGGGACAGAGGCACAGGCCAAGAGGGACACTGGGAGGCCTGCTGTGCACCAGGGGGAGGGCAGGGACAGGGAACCGACTCTCCAGGAGGCACTCTCCGAGATCCTGGGAGCCTATCAACATTCCCAGGACACGATGGGCCAGATCCTGGACAACGTGCAGGAGAACAGGCGGCTGCAGGAGGGACAGTACCAGGGGATTAGGGAGGACTTGCAGGCCATAAACAACACCCTGATCTCCATAGCAGGGGTGCTGGCAGACATTGGCAACATTATGAGGTAGGCAGTCTCACACCAGCGGGCCCCTGCCACTAGCCAGTCTTCTGAACAGACTTCCACTTCCGCTGCCGCTAGTGGCCAGGAGGCCCCGCCACAGGACTCACAGGCCACCAGCACCACTCCCCCTGCAGAAGGTGAACCACCCTGCAAACATTCCCTGCGATCCAGACAGAAGCCAGAGACACTTGCCAAGACCCCCACCAGGAAATGAGACTCTCCTGATTGTCCCCCTTGTGTCCCACTCAGTCACCCTGTCCACCTTGAACTGTCATTGCTCCCATTCCTATGGCCCCTTGGACAATGCACTTGTGCTACAAACAGACAGGAAAAATACCCTGGACTTTCCTCCATCATCACTCCATCCCATTGCACATTCCCCTCTAGATATTAGCACTTCAATAAACACCTTTTGATAGAAATCGATTTCAAGTATGTCAGGTACTTCAAATATGTATTGAACGAAACAAGTACCAACATTGTAAATGAACTGTACATAGAATGAGCATAGAATTATTGATCTGTAACTGGCTGTTGTGATCACACCAGGAGTATTTGTCAAATCACCAACATCTGCAAAAGGAATAGCCAGAGGGAACAGTAAGTGGGCATAGAAGTGGGAAATACCAGCATGCCAATGCCACATAGAATACAACCAAAGTCATTGAAATGTAACGTTACACTGTCTCAACTGTGTGTCATTGGAAGTACTGACGGATTACAGTGGTTCTGTTGTCCTTATCCTCATCCTCTGCCTCCTTATTGTCACTGTCCACAGGGTCCAATGCTGCCACAGGGGCATCTCCAGTCTCCTCCTCCTGCATAAAAGGGACATGGCGTCTGAGGGCCAGGTTGTGCAGCATGCAGCGTGCCACCAGTATCTGGCAGACCTTCTTAGGTGAGTAGCACAGGGATCCACCTGTTAGATGGAGGCACCGGAACCTGGCCTTCAGGAGGCCAAAGGTTCTCTCAATTATCCTTCTGGTTCGCCCATGTCCCTATTTGTAACGTTCTTCTGCCCTTGTCCTGGTATTCCTCACATGGGTCAGCAGCCATAATAGGTTTGGGTAACCAGAGTCACCTGTAAATATTGAGGAACAATATTTAGCCACATACTATTCTGTATGGCCAACACCACAGCCATACACCAACATATACTGGGTGGGACCCAGGGCTAAACTATTAACCACACCCTGTGCCTCTGTAGTCGGGCCATCACATTTGGGATGCTGCTATTCCTTAGGACAAAGGCATCATGCACCGACCCAGGATAATTAGCATTGACGTGGGAGATTTACTGGTCTGCCAAGCACACCGTCTGCACACTTAAAGAGTGGAAACTCTTATGATTCTTGAACACCTGTTTATTATGGCAGGGGGGACAAATGCAATATATGTTCCATCAATCGCAGCAATTATATTGGGGATATGTCCCATTGCATAAAACTCAGCCTTCACAGTGGCCAAATTGTCCACCTGGGGGAAAACAATGTAGCTGCACATGTTTTATCAGGGCAGACAACACTCTTGTCAGCACTACTGAGAACATAGGCTGTAACATTCCTGCTGCCAAGCCCACTGTCACTTGGAAAGAACCCGTTGCCAGGAAATGGAGAACTGATAGCACTTGCACAAGAGGGGGGATCCCAGTGGGATGACAGATAGCTAATATCAGGTCAGGCTCCAATTGGGCACACAGCTCTGTGATTGTGGCCCTGTCCAGTCTATAGGTGAGTATTATGTGCCTGTCCTCCAGTGTAGCCAAGTCCACCAGGGGTCTCTACACGGGGGTATGTCTCCATCTCCTACTCATCTGCAGCGGTAGGAATCTAAGGGACACAAGAGTGAGGAGGCTGTCACAAACTGAACAAAGGAGCCACAACAGTATTCTGCAATCTTGAAACATGTAATGGTTCAGTGTGATTTGTCCAGTATGTGCCTATTGTTCCTGTGATGCAGTATTAATCCAAAGGCCTGCCCCCCCACCCCGAAATGGCGTCCGCCTGTCCTGTCTAGCGGGACAGGTGGAAGTGAGGTAATGCCACTGACGTTGTACGCCGTGGCGGGAGGCGGTCAGGAACCACAGTGCAACTCTTCATTGGTTATAATTGCACCCTATGGGGTACAGTGGCCAATGGTGATATACACCAGCAGTGACAGTATGCACCGGCGTGGACGTGACCGCCATTTTCTGTATGATTCCTCACTTGTTTCCTGACCTTCCATAGGAGAGGACCTACACTGCATGTGCTGCTGTGACCTGTGTCTTGAACCTACAGTGGCCCGTGTGACCCGGCAAAGGGCTCCAGCCTTCACTTCAGAGGAATTGGAGAGACTGGTGGATGGGGTCCTACCCCAGTACGGACTGCTATGTAGGCCTCCAGACCAACAGGTGAGTACACTGTGGGCACAATGCATGTGGCATGAATGCACGGTGGTGTGTGTGAAGGCATCGTGTAAGGGGGGGTGGGATGTCCTCCTGCTGGGTACACATTGAATGCTGGGGGTTATGTGTGTGCCACTAGTGCTAGAAACGGGTATTGTGGGCCATTTGTATTACTGGCTGGACTGTTTGTTTAATGGTGTTCTCCTGTCTGTATTGCCTCTACAGGTCAGCGCCCATCAAAAGAAAGGTGCGGACCCTGGGGGTCTATGGCAGGCGGAGGACCCACTGTTGCAAACCGTGGGATGACCTGAGACGCTGGGCACGGAAGATCACAGAGGCCCAGCTGGGGATGGCCTCCCAACGAGGAAGGGGTGCCCGTGGAACCCTGACCCCCCTGATGGCCCGCATACTGGCGATGGCCTATCCAGAGCTGGATGGGTGCTTAAGGGCATAACAGCAGCCACAAGGGGGTGAGTACAGTGGCCCTCATTGAAGGAAACGGCTGGAGGGGTGGCATCCGGGTGGTGGATGTGTGTCAGTGGGTGCCCCTAGGCCAGGCCAGACATAGCAGTTTAGGCCCTCTGGTGGCTAAGGGTCTGAAAGGGAAAATCAGCGTGTAAGCATCCACTACTGGTCAGGCTGTGTGGGTCTCAGGGGTGCTGCAGTTGGCGGTGTGTGCTCCTCCTCATGCCTTGGTGGCTAGCAACATCACTGGTAGTGCAATGCATAGTGCGTAGGCCTGTCCCCTGTGTGTGAGGGTGCTGTGTACGCCAACGGTGATGTTGGTGCAGTCATTGACCTAGTGTATCCTTCGTCTCTCCCCCCCCCCTTTCTTGTTTTGTCATCCTCTCCTTATGTGCATTAGCATCATCTGGCAGAGGAGAAGAGGCACTGGTGACGGAAGGAGCTGCATCCCACAGGACCCAGGAGGCAGAGTCCACCGGCTCTGAGGGCACCAGTGGGACGAAGGGCGAGGAGAGCACCACAGCGGAGACTGCAGGGGACAATACAGACTCTGATACCTCCTCCGATGGGAGCTCCCTGGTGGTGGCAGACACCTCTGTGACCACCCCAGCTACAGGTACAGCCGCCACCTCCATACCAGCACTGCCCTCCCAGCAGCCCCTCAGCGAGTTGCCCATGCCCACTCACCCAGGAGGGTGGGCATCTCCTATGCCCCAGTGAGTCCTGCTGCCCTGAGTGAGGAGGCTATTGACCTCCTGAGATCCATCTCTGTAGGGCAATTAACCATTGTGAATGCTAGCTAGGGGCTGGCAGCCCAGATGCAACAATCTAATGCATTCCTGGAGGGCATTCACACTGGATTGGCGGCCCAACAGAGATCGAGCCAGGCTCTGGCCTCCTCTCTGATGGCAGCCATTGTCCCTGTTTTAACCGTCTACCCTTGAACTTCCACTTCCCAGTCCCATTCTCCTCAACCCCAACCCATCCTAAGCACAGAGCCAGATGAGCATGCGCACAAGACAACACCCAAGAGTGTGACAGGCAAACACAAGCACCACACTTCATCCCGCAGGCACTCACACAAACACCATCCAGTTGCAGACACGACAACATCCACTGTCTCCACTGTCACCCTCCCTCCTCCACCCCACATCCAGTTACGTCCACACTCATACCTGCATGCACTACATCATCATCCACTACTAGCATCATCCCCAACCCAAGCAGAACACCCACCTCACTGGCACACACCTCCACAACATCCATGCATACGTCCCCTGTGTCCTCTCCCACAGTGTCTATTCCCATCCTTCCTAAAGTACACAGATGCACGCACTCAGATACCCAACAGCCATCCACCTCACAACAGCATACAACCCATGCACCTGAACCCAAATCTAGCAGCCAAACACCTCCAACAACCACTCCCTCATCCTCCACTCCCATTTCTTCTCCCTCTTCCCGACCCAATGTCCCTAAAAAGCTTTTCCTTTCTACCACTGACCTCTTCCCTACCCCTCCCCTCCCATCCCATCCTGCGCATATGGCCAGGGTAACAAGAACCCAGCCAAGCACCTCAGCCAAACAGTCCACGATCCCAGTTCTATCAGCACCTACTCGTGGTGGAATGGACTACTGAAGGGGAAGGAGCCTGCAGCAGCCATCACAAAGGGGAAGGAGCCTGCGCCAGACAGCAAAAAGGGGAAGGAGTCTGCACCAGGCAGCAGAAAGGGGAAGGAACCTGCAGCAGCCAGAAGAAAGTGGAAGGAGCGTGCAACAGGCAGAAGAAAGGGGAAGAGGCCTCCACCAGCAGCTGGCACAGAGCCCCCACTGCCAGCCGTGATTGTGCAGCCAACAGTGAGTGCAGGGGCTGAGCAAGAGCCTCCCACTACCACCATCACCACAGTGCATCCAAAAGTGAGTGCAGGAGCCTCCCGCTACCACCATCACCAAAGTGCAGCCAACAGTGAGTGCTGGGGCTGAGCAGGAGCCTCCCACTACCATCATCACCACAGTGCAGCCAACAGTGAGTGCAGGGGCTGAGCAGGAGCCTCCCACTACCACCACTACCACCACCACCACAGTGCAGCCGTCACCGCCGGCGGATGCTACGTAGTCCACCTTCCAGGGGCTACTGTTGTGGTCTGGCCCCTCCAAAACCAATGGGCAAGACACCCACTCGAGAGACTATGGCCTTGCACTCCCCAGGACCAAGCACAGGGCATGTTGCCCCCTCCAGAACCAGTGGGCAAGACACTCACTCAAAAGATTGTGGCCTTGCACTCCCCAGGACCAAGCCCAGGGCATGTTGCCCCCTCCAGAGCCAGTGGGGATGACACCCACTCGAGAGACTGTGGCCTTGCACTCCCCAGGACCAAGCACAAGGTATGTTGCCCCCTCCAGAACCAGTGGTCTTGTTTCCGCATCCAGTTGAGGTGCCCCTCTCCTCCCCCTGAGGTGCCTGCCTATTTGCCAATTGATGCCCCTGCAGTAATCTCTCCGTATTGGTGGAGGGAACAAGTGGGGCCTTGGACTTTGCCCTGTGGCCATGTGGCCCCTGTGAACTGAGAACTGGGCAGTGTCCCTTTTTTGTACATTTGTACATATCTGTTGCATTGCCAAATCTATGTTTTACTTATGATGTTGATCTTATTGCATTCACTTTAATCAATTCCTGTTGTCCTTGCATTATTCTGGCGATTTACGGGGATAAATTGTTTTTGTAATGAATCTGGTTGTGTGTATAGCGTGTGTGAGTGGGGTGTGTGTGGTGTGTGTGTGTGAGTCACTGTCATTTTCCTCCCCCCTCCCTTGTGTGCTAGGTGGCTGTTCTCACCGGTGTTGTCTTCGCCGGCGTTGGTATTCGTGTTTGAGCATAACATATAAGATCATCGGGAATACCTGCAGTTCAGGTTCCAAGGCCGCGTGGTTCTTCCCTGTGTCTCCAATGGTGAGTCCTTTGACTTCTGTGTTTTGTTTCCGCCAGGCTTTTGATGGCGTTGGTACTGCCCCAGAAAAGGTGGCAGATTGTAGCTTCATATTATGGTAGGCGGAAGTTTGTCTTCCGCCTGGCTGTAGGTGGCTACCGCCGTGGTGGCTATTATCTCCGGCCTGGCGGTCGGTGTGGTACATTGGCTGACTATCAGAGATATCACCGCTATGGTCATAATTTGCCAGTAGTTACCGCCAGCCTGTTGGTGGTATTACTGCCACTTTATCACCCACTGCCAGGGTCGTAATGAGGGCCATAGCCTGTATGATACCATCACACACCACATATCAATACATACCTCTCATTGACACTCACATGTCTGACCAAGAGAAACTTACCAACAGTGACAAAATTCCCTAAAATGTCTAGGTCTCCAACATGCCACTCAGGTGTGGGATGTGCAGGTATGTCCAGCAATGTCAAAACATGTCACAGACCCATTCTTAAATGTATGGGTGAAGAAAGAGACAAATATGTTGCATGTGGCAAATAAATAATACAGAGCTGAGATGATTTCACACACTAACATGATACACTCCTGGTGACAGTGACATAGGTTGTGGAATGCAGAATTTAGTGCATACACATGTACACCAAAGGATGTGGAAGGACAGCTGAGAGAATCCCACAGATACTTGAGATACAACATGGGGAGGTCACTTGGAGACTTGTCAGGATACTTCAATTCGATTTCCTCAGAAGCAGAAGATAACTCCTCAGTCCCGACCCGAGCTACTCACAACGAATATTAATCCTTAATGCTGAGTACCCCGGAGGGGGAAAGGGGAATGGGATGGTAGAGAGACTGCCACAGAGATGATGAACGCCAGTACTCAGTCTGCCTCTTCACATCTAAGATTGGATACAGCACCTGCAAGAGTCACAGTCGCAATTACTAGGGACATACAACGTCAGTTTTTCACTTTCTACTCTCAACAGTTAATTCTCTTTAATTCTATTATTTCTTCACTCACCCTGAGTTCTCTGTAGCCTTGCTTCTCTCTATAAATGATAGCTCTTCTTAAAAAAATGCTTATTACTGATTCTGGAAGAACTTCTCAACCTTTGTTAGAGATTGGTTTTATGTTGCTATATATATACATATATATATAGTTGGTGATAATGCGTTCTTCAAATCAGCTGATGTTATTTAATTTCTCCTGTCTTATTGTGACTACTGTCAATACTTGTATTTGTAAATGCTTGTTTATTAAAGTTTGTTTCTCCTTTCTTTTTTCGACATTTGTTGATAACTTGTATTTGTAAATGCTTGTTTATTACAGTTAGTTTCTCCTTCCTTACTTCGACATCTGTCGATAACTTGTAGTTGTAAATGCTTGTTTATTTAAGTACGTTTCTCTTTTAAACTCTATTTTGGTTTATTACCATTGAATTTGTAAATGCTTATTTGTTAACAGTTCGTTTCTCCTTTAAACTTGGCCTTTGTTTATAACCTTGACATTTGTAGATACTTGCTCTTTTAAAGTTCGTTTTTTCTTTGACTTTAATATCTTAAACAAGAACCTTGTAAACATAAGGTTAATTCATACATTAACTCTGTAGCCTTGCCGACTTCCACAGGAACGGTCTACTATCAAACTCTTCGAATAAACCTTGACAATATTTATCCGTTTTCTGTAATATAATCTTCAAATGTAATTTTACCTCACAGGAGTTTCTGTTCTGAAGCGCGCTCTCTCTCCACACAGCTGATTCCTGTCAGACCTCAGTTGAAGTGCAAGGCTTCCAGATGGAGAGCTCGTAACCTAGCAACCAACCGATTGCAAGACTAGAACTGTAACTAACCTTCAGGACTCAAAGCGGCCATCTTGGATCTTCTCTTCTTGATTCTTCCTTTGAAATAAGCGCAAGATTACTTTGCAAACCTTCTTCCAGTTTGGGCTTTGCTGTCTCCACTGAGGATATCTCTTTGCTTTTCTCATGCACTTCTTTGATTTGACTTGGCAAGTTTGTGTGGTCATGACAAGACTACACAATACCTGTGGCAGGTGTACTGTCATATGTGTGCAAGTCATGTAATCTCGCAAAGCCTGGGAATGGGAGGGAAACTATCATGTAGCCAGTAGTGGAAGATGTGTACATCTTGAAATTACACAAGTCACATGTTGCATCCTGTCCTTGCATGACTGGACAATGTTGCAGTAGAAGATGTGTACAAAGTGTAAGCAGTTTAAAGAATGGCAGCAATGTAGGACCTAATCTATTCCAAACAAGATATGCCATAAATTATGGAGAAGGTACACACATAGACCAATACAGACGGTGCAACACAACAATGTCACCATGTGATCACTCAACATATGTGCAGACAGGATGCCTAGGTCAGTACATAACCAACTCATGTTTGCTACAACAACAACGTTGTAGTTGGCCATCACATACTATCCTGACAGAAGGCAGTGACAGATGACATAGGGGGTCATTCTGACCCTGGCGGGCGGTGACCGCCAGGGTCACCGACCACGGGAGCACCGCCAACAGGCTGGCGGTGCTCCCGAGGGCATTCTGACCGCGGCGGTTCAGCCGCGGCCAGAAAGGGTAAACCGGCGGTCTCCCGCCGGTTTACCACTGCCCTTGTGAATCCTCCATGGCTGCGGAGCGCGCTCCGCAGCCATGGGGATTCTGACACCCCCTACCGCCATCCTGTTCCTGGCGGGTCTTCCGCCAGGAACAGGGTGGCAGTAGGGGGTGCTGCGGGGCCCCTGGGGGCCCCTGTAGTGCCCATGCCCATGGCATGGGCACTGCAGGGGCCCCCGTAAGAGGGCCCCGCAAAGTATTTCAGTGTCTGCTAAGCAGACACTGAAATACGCGACGGGTGCAACTGCACCCGTCGCACCCCTGCAACTACGCCGGCTCAATTCTGAGCCGGCGTCCTCGTTGCAGGGGCATTTCCTCTGGGCCGGCGGGTGCTCTTTTGGAGAGCGCCCGCCGGCCCAGAGGAAATGTCTGAATGGCCGCCGCGGTCTTTTGACCGCGGTGCGGTCATTCAGCGGCGGTACCTTGGCGGACGGCCTCCGCCGTCCGCCAAGGTCAAAATGACCCCCATAATCTGTTCCCTGGGTCGTACAAATATTACAAGTTACACTTGAGGTAAAACCCCTAACCAAGCTGCAAATGGAAATTACTAAGAATGTATTGCGATGTCTGTCAGACCATGCCAAATGATGAGACATGTCCTACACGTACAAGCCAGTCCTTGGTACATGATATGGCAAGCCACAAAGGAAAATGAAAATCACAGGCCATTTGATCACATGTATAAATCACAAATGTGCATGTGTCAGTCTGCAGGAGACTGTGCAGTGCTCTGCTGAAGAGGTATCATGTTGAGGCTAGATCCCTGCCCAACACCCCCTAGCCCCAATGCTGAGCCTACATTGACTCTTGACACAGTCGGGGGCTTGATGCATGTGCACAGTAGACTGAGTTGAGTGGAGCACCATAAACCTGCCCCAAAACAAGCAACCATGGGTCTGGGTGGGCATAAAAAGTCACACAATAGTAATGATGACTAGGCTGCCATCATTGTCGAACTGCAACACTGCTACACAGTTGTATGCCATTGTATGTAACAGTCATAACAAACATGTTGTGGTCGATTGTAAGTACCTAGTTTGTGGCATGCACGCATGTGTGTGACATCTCTGCACAGAAGTCAACTTTCCACTAATGAAAATGCATTTGTATCACATGATCACTGGCAGACTTAACAAAGTCCAACATGTGTCCATGCAGGAAGATAGATATGTGAGGTAGTATATTCCATGAACACATCGCTGTGGTAAGTTTTACAGATATGACACTACACATGTCTTTCCACACACACAGCGCATACCAACCTTCATTGACATATGTGAGTACACCATCTCCTGCATCATAGATGCATGGGGAACTATATGCCACACATGTAGCAGAGCATCATGAAGCCTGAAAATAACAACACAACTCAGTGTGGACACACATACACTCACATTGCCAGGGGTAATGTGAAATCAACCCAGCTGTAGTCCACTGCATCCTCTGAGTACGATTTGTCATGGGTATCACATGCATTACCATGTATTTGACATAGCCCATCACATCCACTGTGTTGTTGTTGTTAAATGCACATTTGGAAATCAGACATTACAATGTGGTATATCCACAAATATGTCTTAGATCACACATGTGGTAACATGTATGTGGACAAAGTCTAGCAACAAATGCGCATATGCAAACGGTATCAGTCATCGCAACATCATACAATCAATCAATCAGGGATTTTTAAAGCGCACTACTCACCCGTGAGTGTCTCAAGGTGCTGAGGATGGGAGAGGGAGAAGGTGGGGTGGGAGTTGCTGCTACTGCTCCAACAGCCAGGTCTTGAGAAGTTTCCTGAAGGTAAGGAGGTCTTTGGTCTGGCGCAGGTGGGTGGGAAGAGTGTTCCACGTTTTGGCAGCGAGGTGTGAAAATGATCTACCGCCGGTTGTAGTTCTGCAGACACGTGAGAGGGTTGCAAGGGCGAGGTCAGCGGAGTGGAGATGCCAGGTCAGGGTGTGGAAGGAGAGTTGTTTGTTGAGGTATTCTGGTCCGGTGTTGTTTAGTGCTTTGTGAGCGTGGGTGAGGAGTTTGAAGGTGATTCTCTTGTTGACGGGGAGCCATTGCAAGTTTTTCAGGTGGTCTGTGATGTGGCAGTGAAGTCCAGGATGAAGTGTGCAGAGGCGTTCTGGATGCGTTGCAGCCTCTTCTGGAGTTGGCCGTGGTTCCTGCATAGAGGGTATTGCCGTAGTCCAGTTTGCTGCTTACGAGGGCTTGGGTGACCGTTCTTCTGGTTTCGGTGGGTATCGATTTGTAGATCTTTCGGAGCACGCAGAGGGTGTTGAAACAGGAGGAGGAGATGGTGTTGACTTGCTGGATCATGGATAGTGAGGGGTCCAAGATGAATCCTAGGCTGCGTGCGTGGTCGGTACGAGTCGGAGCGGTTCCAAGAGTGGCAGGACACCAGGAGACATCCCATGCGGAGGGGATGGAGCCGAAGATAAGGACTTCTGTCTTGTCCGAATTGAGTTTGAGGCAGCTGCTCTTCATCCATTCGGCTATGGTCTTCATTCCTTCATGGAGAGAGGTCTTGGCGGAGTCCTTGGTGAGGGAGAGGATCAGCCAGGTGTCGGCGTATGAGATGATGTTGAGGTTGTGGGATCGGGCGATGTAGAGCGGGCCATGTAGAAGTTGAAGAGGGTCGGGCTGAGGGACGAACCCTGTGGTACGCCGCAGATGATTTCTGAGCGGAATGGGGGGAGGCGGACTCTCTGGGTTCTGCCGGTGAGAAAGGAGGTGACCCAGTCCAGGTTTCTGTTGAGGATTCCAGCATTGTTGAGGTGTGAGCGTAGGGTGTGGTGGCAGATGGTGTCGAACGCGGCCGAGAGGTCCAGGAGGATGAGGGCTGTGGTTTCGCCGCTGTCCAGTATGGCTCTGATGTCGTCTGTGATGGCAATGAGAGCGGTTTTGGTGCTGTGGTTCCAGCTCTCCGGGAAAGTGGCGGACTCGAAGGAGCTGTTGATGATCTTCCATAGTTGGAGTGTCATGATGGAGCTTGCTTTGTTGATGATGTGGTGGGGGAGGGGTCAGATGGAGAGCCAGAGTGGATGGTGTTCATGATTTTGATGGTGTAGTTGTCGTTGACGGGGGTCCAGGAGAGCAGGAGGTTGGTCAGAGGTGAATCTGTGGTGTTGGTGATTGCCAGGGGTGGTCTGGGTGCTGAAGCTGTCGTGGATGTCTGCGATCTTGCGGTGGAAGTAGGAGACTAGGAAGTCGCAGAGGTCTTGGGATGGCGGGATGCCGTTGACATTGGAGCTGGGGTTGGAGAGTTCCTTCACAACGTTGAAGAGTTCCTTGTGACTGTGTGCGTTGTTGTGGATTCGGTCTTTAAAGGCGGTTCTTTTGGCGGCTTAGATGAGTTGGTGGTGACTGCTGATGGTGTTTTTGGAAGGCCGTGTCGTTGTCCAGAGTCTGATCTTTGTGCCATTTTCTTTCAAGTCTTCGGCAACTTTGCTTAGATTCGTGAAGGTCGCAGTAAACCAGAAGGCCTTTCTGTTGGTGCGTTTATTGGAGTGATTCTTGATTGGGGTGAGAGTACTGGCACAGGTGTTGACCCATTGCCTAAAGTTGCGGGCAGCTGCATCAGTGTCGGTGGAGTCGATGGGTGGGTTCTGGGAGAGGGTCACAATAAGTTGGTCTTTGGTGACCTTGTTCCAACTGCGATGGGGGATCATTTGTGGGTGGTGGTGTGTTGTGGGTTTCTTGAAGGAGAAGTTGATGCAGCAGTGGTCTGTCCAGTGGAGTTCGGTGGTGTGGCTGAAAGAGACGTGATTGCTAGTGGAGAAAATAGGGTTGAGTGTGTGTCCTGCGGAGTGGGTTGGTGTCATGACGAGTTGTTTGAGGCCAAGGTTTGAGAGAGTGTCGAGCAGGGTGGCGGTGTTGTTGTCATTGGTGTTCTCAAGGTGGAAGTTTAAGTCTCCAAGGAGTATGTAGCCAGTGGATGCAAGAGCGTGCTTGCTGATGATGTCAGTAATGAAGTTGCTGAACTGCTGTCATGGGGCGGGGGGCCTGTAGACGAGGGTCTCTCGAAGGGTGTTGTTTGGGTCAGTGTGGATTTGGAAGTGCAGGAGTTCGGCGGTGCTGAGGGTGTCTTCGGTGTCAGTCGTGATCCTGAGGGTGTTCTTATGGATGATAACGATGCCTCCACTTGGTTTGTTGGATCGGTCCCTGCAGGTGATCTTGTAGCCGTCTGGGATGGCTATGGAGATGTCAGGCGCTGAGGAGGGGTTCATCCAGGTCTCGGTCAGGAAGGCGACGTCTTGGGAGGCTGAGTTTAATAGATTCCATAGCTCTACTGCGTGCTTGTGGACAGAACGGGTGTTGAGGAGGATACATCTGAGATGGCTGCGTCCTGCCTTGGTGGGTGTGTCATTGGTGTGGAGGCTGGTGAAGATGCAGTTCTGGCAGGAGAACGGTCCGCGGGTGGAATGTGGGGAGGCTTAAAGGCAGGTGGGAGAGCGACCGGTGTTGAGGGCGCGGAAGGTGGTGGCGTCGGGGGGGCAGAAGCCAGGGGTTCTGGTGCTGGGCGTGGTTACGTCGCGGACGGGCGCAGATGGGCTTGCCTTTGGTGCGCCAGCGACCGCCATTAAGGAGGGAGGTGGGGGGGACGAGAGGACAGCTGGGAGGTGGGAGAGGGATGAAAAACGGCACGAAAAAAGGGGGCAGAGACGAAAAAGGGGGCGGGGCCACGGGGGCAGCAGCGGCAGGTGAGACAGAGGGGGGAAGAGTGAAAATGAGAGCTGAGTGAGAGAGAAACAAGGAAAAGGAGCACTAAGGGACAGTAGTGAGGCAGAGAGCAGATCAGAGCAAAG
Source organism: Pleurodeles waltl (assembly GCF_031143425.1). Classification (NCBI taxonomy): domain Eukaryota; kingdom Metazoa; phylum Chordata; class Amphibia; order Caudata; family Salamandridae; genus Pleurodeles; species Pleurodeles waltl. The sequence goes on from NC_090440.1 coordinate 1,929,256,398, forward strand.
CAAAAGGAGGGGAGAGGCAGAAGGTAGCCTAGTAGGAAAGCAGAGCTCTCCTACTAGACACCAGGGATGAGGTGCAGGCAGAAGCCTGCGGGTGGAAGAGAGCCTTGAACTCCTGACAGGGGTCAGGAGTTCAGAGGAGCCAGGGAAAGGGCTCTACCTAGACGGTGGAGCCACGGGAGGCAGAGCAATGCACTGACCACACTCATACAAACATAATGGTAACACATACCGACGTTACCATCATGATATTAACGAACATGCACACACAGGTAGCATACCATACTGACCACATACATGCATAGCCCCTGTGACATGGTGTGTGAATCTGGGTGCACTGTCAGCCTTTCCAACAAAATCTACACATTCCTGTTATGTGTCAAATAATTTAATGTAACCAGCAATATTCCATACTCTGCTGTGCCAAACAAAAGTACACCTGGCCCCTGCACATCAATTGAAAGTCCTCAGACCTTGTCAGGCTTCATGGGAAGGTATACCATGCATGACCGTCATGCGTCAAATTTTTTGATGCAAACACCAATACTTCATACTTTGCTAATCCAAAAAATGATGCCTGGCCCCTGCGCGTCAATCGCAAGTGTTGAAGCCTTGTCAGCCTCAATGGGAAAAACTCGACGCATGACCGTCATATGTCAAAAAAATGACGTATATCAGAAAACGTGATGCATAGGCACAGGAAGTGATGAAACAGGACTTCCTGGTTGCATACATGGTACAGTGAATTTACTTTTACTTCACAGTCTTTTTGTATGTGACTGTGTGAGGGAGGGTGTGTGGATCTGGTGCAGGTAGAGGATTGGTGTTATTGGAGAGTTTTGTGCTGTGTCCTGTTGCTGTTGTGTGCTTTTTGTCCTTTTCCTCAGGCTTTTATAGAGTTTTTGTCCTGTATGTGTCATTGTATTGTGGGGTGTTTGTCTAGGGGTAGCATAGTTTGTTGGGGCATTTGGGGTTAGGTGGGGTAGTTTAGTAACTATTTCTTTGGGTTATCACATTTGCAGTTTGGAGGGCAACGAAGATGATAGCAGATGAACTGGGAGGGTTCATCTGGCTGGTGCAGAATTACATTCCCATGATGCTAGTATTGGTTGGCTGCGTAATACACAGCTACCACACAGAGGTATGGAAGCTGCGGTGGGACAAGGTGCTCCACCACGTACACAGAAAAATTTAGTTGTGCGTACTGACCACCAGTTAAAACAGCGTTGGGCTGACCTCATAGCATGGGAGCAAGATCTACTGGATCATCTGGGGAATCAGATTGGTGGACCAGTTGGTAAGTACCCCATTTGCATCGCAACATCCTTATTTGCATGTGCATGACAGGTTGTTTTGGGCCTGTTTCAAGAGCCCCTAGCTCCACCTTAGCGCTGCCATTTTACCCACACTTTGAACTCCTGCTCAGAACAGCCGTTTAAAAGGGGCATACCATTTTATATATCATGAGCCCCTATGTACTCTGCAGGAGTTGGTCCATATTTTTGGTGCTACTCCTGCTGAGTACATCAGTTGCGTCTAAATAAAATGACGCAATTGCCCCCTACCCTGCACCATGGTGCGCTGTATATTTCATATGGCGCACACATGGTGGGGGAAAAAGGGGTGCTTAGGGGCATGAGGACAGTGGCAAAGAACTAGGTGCACCACCACTTTTGTTAAATCTGCCCCTTTGTGTCTTTGGCATGTTTTGAGGTATCTAGGGGGCCTATGTAAGAGACACTTGTTTCACTTATCTTTAGATTTTAAGTGAGGCAACGGTCGGGCAAGGAGCCTTATTGTGCTGGCCAACAGACAGTTGAGTACACAATGAGAATACAACTCTGCTACAGATGGTTGTGGGACGTCTACGGATTATAGCAAGCTAGATGTGTGCAGATTTACCAACATGGTCTACTCATCATGATATTTGTGTAGTGATCTTTGTCACATCACATGTGCATAGAATGTGAATGCTGAGTGTGTTATCAATTCTAAAGGTTTATTAGTTGTTTAGAATTGATATATATACATATATATCAATTCTAAACAACTAATAAACCATTAAAAAAAGAAAAACTTACCTTAAAATTTGTGGTTTAGGCAATTGCTATTCAGGCAAAATCATTATTTAGACAGTAGTTGTTCAGTACTTCGTTGTAGAGACTTTTTAGTTGTTTAGCAGTAGTGGTTTAGGCAAGTAATTGTTTAGGACCTAGTTGTTCAGGATGTTTCCTGGTGAAAAGGCCTATGTTTATGTTTTTCTTCCCTCGCACTGTCATTCTGTTTTAACAAGTTAGTGGGGCAGGCAACGGAAGTACAGACGCAAAGTGAGGCTGGTCAGGTGGTTTATAGATGATTAGACAGCGAACGTGATACCTGATAGAAGGGGTGGGGGGCACGAGGTAGTGAATTCTCAGGCAGTATGGGTGTTATACTCCACATGAGTCAGAAAGAGAGACGTAGAAGGAAGGGTGCACTTTGTTCTGCTGCTGTAATTCCATTGTTGGATTCTGCTGGGAGTTATAAAATGGTGTCTGTTTCGAGCAAACCCCCTTGTCTTCCGGCATCCTCCCGTGACCTGTCGCAAGAGGCTTACCTAATACCAGGCAGCCTGGAATTTCTTGTTCTGTCGTGGCTTCAGGCCGCCCTAAACTCTTCCAATCATGTCAGACCCGGGCTGGCCTCCCGCCCCTGCAGGGATTCAAGCCTAAACCTCTTAATCTCGTTACACAATCTTTAATTCCCACTTCAGACTGCAGCACGCTTCTCACTTCAGTCCACATTTATCAAGGCCTGTGCGCTGTCAGATGATATTTTAATGGCATCTTGCAGAATTATCTCAGCACCCTATTCACAAATATATTTTTGTGAATAGATATGACTTATGATCTGAATTAGACTTTGATGGAGAGAGAGTATTGAGTACCCTCTCACCAAAGCGAAGTTTTGCCCACCTCATTTTTAGTCGGGCAGAACTTCAGTATGTAGAAATGTGTCTCTACCAACTACATACACCTCTGGTGGCCCGACTGAATAAGGGTTAGAGGTTTGACCAAGTGTTTGCTCGCCCTTACTTACAGTGGGTGAAAACGTGGCCAGCTTTCGCTGTCTGTCACCGCCAATTAAAACCTGGCGGTAATGGGAAGCACAAACTGCAAAATGCCCCCAAGCCCTGGGAGAAATCTCCTGTGTTGAGGGAGTCATTTAGTTCCCCCCTTTCCCCTCCCCAAGAAGAAAATCCCACGAGCCATCCGCCAAACTTTCAATGCAGTTACAGAAACTGCCGGGGATGGTGGCTTCTGTAAATGCAAGAGATGTCTACTTGGCTGGCGGAGTACTCTCACCATGGAGGGAGTAAATTATCCTCCATGGCGATGGTACTTAATCCATCTGCGGAAGTATAGATCAGGCCCAGAGTTTTGAATTCCTAGCAGTAAATCACACATTCCAAAAAAAAAATGCATTGGGAATCAGGACTTTTATGTTTATTTTTTAGTTGATCCAATGGCTTGATAATTAGATCTGTGATGGATTCATTGTACATTTAAATAGGTTAAGATTATAGTTCAGTTCTGATGTTTCCTCTTCAACTATTATGAGCCTTTCTCATTTTTCCTCCTTTTTAAGGTCTGGCTTGGCAAAGCAGCTGTCTCTAGATAATTAAGTAAGAACCACTAATAGGGGTTCTGTCTCCATCCACAGTTTGGGTTGAAACCGTATGCTTCCTCTGGAAGAGTGTAGTGATTTGTCTTTAATTCATGCTTTCCCTTTGGTACACTTCAACAAAGCCAGAGGTAGCTCTTCCTTTATTTGATTTCTGCTTCCCGCTTGGGACATTTAAGTTGCTCCTTAGGGACCAGAGGTAGCCTTTTTTAAAAATCTTTCCTGAGACAGCATTTGCTCTTTCGATTGCCTCGATGTGTTGTTTCTTACTAACAAAAAAAAAACCTCTATCAAGCATTGGCAAAGCCAATAGGTTTCACCTATGTGAGAGCTATTGGCTTTGCCAGTGTCTTGAAGAGAGTGGCGTAGGGGAGAGTAATATAGAGTAGAGTGACATGGGGGGGGGGGGGGGGGGGGAGAGAGGGGAGTGCACTGAGTAGACCAGACCTGAGTGGAGGGGCGTAGTACAGTTGTGGGTGTAAGTAACTAAAATGGCAGCTAGGATGAAAACAACATAAATAAGAAGCCCTATGCCTGAATTAAAAGTAGGAAAGCACACTGCATGTCCAGGTACAATACCAAAACAGTTATTGAGAAAAAAAAAGTGTGCTGCAAAAAGACGAGGATGAACACAAGCACTTGGTCCATGCTCCAAGGAGGAGCTAACACATGAAAGAAAAGGAAGTCTACAAAAGCTAAGCAAACAAAAGACTGCAAATGCGAGTCGCAACAAAATCAACTTACAGTATGGTGTGGGCAGGTTGTAAGCCCACTAAATAGCAAGCAATACATTTTGCAGCACAGCACATGTACAGTGTAGGTGAGACCTTTATTTAAAAAAAAAAAAAATAATAAGCTTTTAACCTTCTCATTCTTACAATTGGTTGGCTTTATTGCCACTTTCATTTGCTTCCATTTCATTGGTGAGCACACGTCCGCTTCACTTTGTCTCCTTGTGTTTGTTTTCTTCCCTGGAACAAGTACCTATTAATTTCTTGATTAATGTTGTTCTTCCACGCTGCTTGCGCTGGGAATGTGGTAACTTTGTTTTTTGTTTTTTTGCAAGACAACTTGAAACTATCAAAGTTGAAGCTTGCATTCTCCAGTGTTTTTAAGAGCTGAATGCAAACAACTAGCAATAATAAAACTTTGTTGCATTTCACCAATGTCCCAAACATACATTTTGGCTCCCTGTAGCTTTAACTAATGATGAAGCTGTAAACGTCGTCCTTTTATTTAAGAATATTGTCATACACTATTTGTTTTTCTGAATGAACGTTCTGCGCTGTCACATTTACTTATTTGTTGGTTATCTCTTTTATAATTTAAAAGATGTTTTATTCATCAGTAAACAAGCAGTGCTTTCAAAAGATTTGTTGCAAGCTTACCTCCCTTTACCACTACCCACCTCTGAACTGTAAATTCACCCTTATCTTCCTTTACCCAAACCCTAAAATCATCTTTACTTTTCTTAAGCTCTACACATCCCTAGATCTTAAATTACACCCTTACCGCCCATTGCCTCTACCCACCCATGAACCCTAAAATCACCCTTAAATCCCTTTACCACTACCGACCGCTGTAAACTACAATCACTCTTCCCTCCCTTTACATCAGAGGTCTTCAAACTGGGGGGCGGGTCCCCCTTGTGAGGCCTCAAGTGATCCCAGGGGGGGGCGCCAAACTCTGGCCAAAAGAAATATTATACAGATAACATGCCTTTGTTTTAAGCAGAAGCATGTTATTGCAGTTTTAAAAAGGTAACAGTACCTAACTGCAATGTTTATATAGGTTTAGACCTATTTAAACATAGCCATTTTTCTAAAATAATTGTGAAAAATTCTGAGGGGGGACCCAATGATTTTTATTTTTCAACTGGGGGGGCGTGGCATTAAAAAGTTTGAAGACCACTGCTTTACATCTACCCACCCAGAACCCTAAAATTACCTACCTTCCTTTACCTCTACCCATCCCGTAACCATAAAATCACTTTTTTTTAAATTACATAAAAACTATGTTATTAAAAAAAATTACCTGCGTGGTAAAGGTGCAAATAGACCCTCTCTGTCTCATGGCAGGATATTAGCTGTCACATTCTCAAACTCCATAGAGCCCCTCCTACCTTTCTGTGTGATCTAATCACATAGATTGTTGTTCGTGTCTACGATGTGGACATTTTCACACCTTCTGTTGCTTATCTTCTGTTTTCCACCCTTGTTTGTTCAGATTATATACATTGTACATCAGTTTGTGGTATTTAATATGACTAGGTGGGCTTTGTAATTGTATATTTATTTTGTATTTCCTACTGTTAGATCGGCTGGCTTCAAGGCCCCTTCAGTACACTTGTGACACTACAGGGCAGCTTGACGACCTGCGACTGGTTGAAGTAGTTGGGAACAGCAAAGAACTGTATTTTTCAAAATCCCGAGGTGTAAGGGGGAAACGGTGTTAAAAGTAGAAGAAAGGAAGTGCTCCTTGTTAAATACATAAAAAGCGGTATTTCTAATGCGTAAGTAGCGAAACCAAAACATAACTGTATTTGTTGTTTCTGTCTTCGAACAAAAAAAGGATCATGCACGATGACTCGTAGAGAAACGATAAAACAACAACAACTGGCTTTACTAACAGCACAAGTCAGTTGCATTAAGGCTTAAAATGGGAAGAAGTACAAAATACATTTACGTTCTGTGTAGCTCTCTTCCTCTGCAGGAAGTGGAACGTGGCCTCCTACATGAGAAGGTGCATAAGGTCTGCACTAGGGAGCCTTTAGTTCCCCCCTGAAGCACGGGAAGTGCTGCACTAATTAGTGCATCTTCACCACGGATCCACCTCAAAGCAGGGGTAGGCAATCAGAAGTGCAGCAGGTGCAGTGGCACGGGGCCAACTTCACCCCCAATTAATGACTTTAATACAAAACTCATGAGTGGGGCCACCACTATCCTTCATTGCATGGGTGGGGTCACCACTATCCTTCATTGCATGGGTGGGGTCACCACTATCCTTCATTGCATTGGAGCCCATGGAGCCCTTGCTGCGCCATTGCCTCTAAGCAGACCCTGTTCGGATTCAATCTCTCAACCTTCTGCATTCCACTCAATACAATTGAGTGTGGGAACATTTGGTGGGATAAAACCAAGCTTTTGCTCTTGTCCATTGAGGTAAACATTTGTTCCTGTGCTTTCAATGTGTCCAAACACTGGAACTAACACTGTCACAGGCGCACATTCGGTTGCTATGAAATTGACTCGCCGACACTATCACTCACTGATTCGCTAACTTACCCGCAAAAGACTTGCTTACGCCCTCACATTGTTGCCTCTTGTGAAGCACATAGCTAACCCACAGGGTTTCCGGGCACTGGAAAACAGGTAGGAAAGGACAGCCCCCAGGTAAAACAACCAGGTCTTCAGGTTTTTGCGCAACACAGTGAGGGAAGTACAACTTCGTAAAGCTACTGGGAGGTTGTTCCATAACTTTGGGCCTAGGTACACAAAGGAACGGCCCCCCGTGCGCACCCGATGGATTCTCGGCACTTAACAGAGAAACTGGTTGCCTGAATAAAGCGCACGGCAGGCTGGTAGGGCACCACCAGATCTTGACTATATTGTGGGCTTGTCCTGGATTTGGCCTTGTGCAAACAGCACAGGGCTTTGAATTGTATTCACGGTTAACCAGTGAAGCTCGTGGAGGAGTTTTGACACCAGAACACACTTCGGTAGGCAATAGAGTAGCCTGGCCGCGGCATTCTGGACAGTCTGTAGGCGATGAATGGCTGCTTTGTCTGCTTTGTTCCTGTAGTCAATTCTTGAGAGAATGAAGGCTTGAACTACTGTTTTCTGAGCTGGCGATGGTATATTAAGCCAGTGATCATTTTGACGCATCTCATCACCGCAAAACGTGTGGAGGCTCACAAAGGCGCTCAGCCATTACACAGTCACTCACTCAATGCACAATCAACTATACTTTTACTTTTTACTTGCACATTGTGTCAGGCGGAACGGTATAAAAGCAACGGAGAAAGGTTATGGTGATCAGGTAAGTGGTTTATTTAAGAGTTTGGCTTTTAATTTTGTCTTTCCTTCTCTTTACAGGGTTTTAGGGTCTCTGGACGGCTTCTTCTAATCTTCTCCTTAGCTCTTATTCTTCTTTCTTCTTTGTCTCTTAGGTTGGTGGTTCCTCTGTCTCCCGTATGGCTCCGGCGGGGTTTTACCGGGAAAAGAAGGAAAACGCTAAGGTAAGTGGGGAATTGCGTCTGGGTTTGGGTGTTATAAAACTAAAGGGGAAGGGGAAAAGGGGTGGGGTTGTGCTGGTAGCGTGTTGGGGCAACGTAAATAATAGTCTTACAGTGCACGTTTTATGTGACTCCCTTGTGCCTATATACGTGCTCTCCAATGTCCCTTCCCAGCCCTCCCTCACTCTTTTCCAGGTCCCTTCCCCGGTGCCCTCTTAAGCTGTGTATTCCCTCTTGTGTCCCACAAAGACCGTACCTTAGCAAGCCACGACCCTCCTGGGTCGTGGCCGGCTCCTGGGCGTTCTGCCAGCTGATCTCCTTCATCGACAGTCTCCTTTTCCTCTGATTCGTCCTTGGTCCGGGTCTCAGCTCCGCTCGTCAATTCCTCTGGTCGGGTTCCGGTTTTCGGCGTCTCTCCTCTCGCTCCTTCTCCCTCTCCGATATCGCGGTCACTCCCCCTTTTCATCGCCGCAGCCCGGAAGCCCTCTTGTGTTTCCCCGGCAACCAGGCAACGCTGTCCTCGGTCCGGGAGCGTTCCCACGGAAACGTGGGAACGTGGAAGTGACGTGTCGGGACCACCCGACACGTCGTTGTCCGCCAGTGCCGAGGATGTGTTCGGGTCTGCCCGATCACACACACTCACTGACACATTTGGTTTCTCATACACACCTCCCGATTCATTAAGGTTAATCACAAATCAAACACACAATCACCTAATTCCCACAAATGCACCTACACCGTTGAAGCATGCTAACACATGGAGAAAAAAAACCCTCACACTTCTCACACCCAACTCTTTTGCACTCAGTAACAATCCTTACACAATCCTAACAATCACCTCTAGTCAAAGAACACACACATACACGCCCACATTCAAAGACCCCCTCTCCCTGTGGCCAGTTCCCCATAGGCATTGTTCTGTCCTCCTTTCTGCCTTGTGTGAGACGTGGAGGTTCCAAGTCCATCTCTTCCTTATTCTATTCTCTCATCCTCTTCTCCTCCAGCATCATTATTAATACTAACATCATGTGCTGCTGTCACAATTCACGCAAGTGTAAGTTTGTGCGTGTCATGTGTGACGGTGCCACTTAGTTCTTGTGGGTTCTCCAACTAACATTTACATGGTGTCTGCGTCACCATGTAGATGTTAGTTGGATAAAGTGTGTCACACTATGCGATGTGATCTTGTCAGCCAGCTAGATGGCTGTAGTGGCTCTATAAATGATGTAGCTGGCTCTCAAGGAGAAGAGAGCAGGAAAAGACAGCCAGTGGAGTTCCATCAACGTGGGGGTGATGTGTTCTTCAGGCTTCAAGTTGTGAGTTGTAGGGGGCTCTTATCAGGGGCATTGAGAAATCTGGGAGGCTGCAGAGCAGGGTGCTGCCACCAAGCAGATGCAAAAGTGCAAGGGTTTGAAAGGAAATTCCCAGTAGCTTTTTGAGGGAATGAGTCTCACTCTCTATAAGGACACACCTGGTTGGCATCTTTAGTATCCTATTAGACGCCTGCTATCCAGAACAGCGCAAAGCCTGGCTGACGTTAAAATGTCTGCATGGGTTCCTGGTCGGTCCATGGTTGCTTTGCACGAAAATCTACAAATAAAAGCTTTTACAACAATAAACAACCGTGAAAGACACTGAACGAATGGAAAAGTCATGGCATTAAATACTGTTATAATTCAATGTGATATGAACAAAAAGTTGTGTTGCAGCAAAAAGTCACAGCAAGCCAGTCTTCCTTCTCTTTTTCAGTTTACACCATTTTATTGCCATCCTCTGTCAAGTAAACCATATAGATACAACGATCTTGAGAACTCCTTGCGCATCTTTGTGGGAAATGATTTTGTAGTAAATAGTTGCAGGGAGGGCAGAGCAAGGGTTAGCAGCCAGTTTACTCCCTTCACAAGTTGGGCCAGCAGCCCTGCGTCAAAATGAATCCCCAGCTCATGAGTAACAGCAGTGCCCTGAAGGGACAGGTATCTGTCAACAGTGGCTTAGGGCTGTCCAGGGCAGCAGGCGAACATATACGAGCAACCACTCTTAACAAACTGCTTGGTACCTGTCCAGATAAAACCCACCACAGTGTGTGTACAAAAGTGCTGAAAATCCAGTTTTCATCATGGCCACCGGATGGAATTCAACATTCATAAATGCCATTGGACAAAACATAAATGATTTGTCTTCAGTAGTTATTTTCACTTTCATGCAACATAAAATCCAGTACAATTCCTTACTACTCCAGCATTGTTCTCCTGTGGGACTTAGAGGCCAAAGTTAATTAACTCCACCGCAGCAATCCAGAGGTTTCACAGGAATGCACCACTTTATTCTGTACGCCTATTGCAGACAGGAGGAAAGCACAGCTCAATCTTCTTTGGTGGCCTCTTTCCTGCGCTGCTTGTACTCTTTGGCTGTCTTTAAAAGAGACAGGAGGATGGGTACAGCCATGGGCAAAAACAGTGGGATGTAGATGGCAAACTTTTGGTCATCTGGAAAATATAAGAGATGGAGGAGGGACGGGTCGAAAAAGGCCTTCTCAGACGACGTGATGGCTTCTTTGCTGGCCTGGAAAGCAAATTCTAACATGCCACTCTCAAGATGAGACACAGCCACCTGCACTGCAGCGACAGCTCGATACACCTAAGGGTGGAAATATTAAATAATTAGAATTCTGCACAGGGGAAAATGGTCACTTCATACACGCATGCACACCAGTTTGCTACATATTCAAATACATTAACCAGTTCACCTATTGCATGATACATACGTGTTCAAATAATGCATTTTTAACTTATTGCTTCTATAACCCTCTGCTGACTCGAAGGGTATGAAGGCACTTAGAACACATCAAACATAAGCAGCATCACCCCTCAGATTTGATAATGTTAGGTCTCAAAAAACAAAAAGTTGAATCAGGCCAACAAGTATACGTTTAAGTAGTTGGCACTGGCATTAGAAGTATCGGTTCGTAGACAATGCATGCCTTAACCCAAAATAAGACAAAATCAATTAATTCATTACAAAATTAATTACAACTTGCTGGTCTATTCAGCAATTTGCCAAGATCAGGAATACACTATGAAAAGAACAGACATTTTTGACCTGTGATTTTGTTTAATGTTGCCACTTCTCTGCCAAGTGGCATGTGAATCACAATAAACTATTTCAATTCATCCTCCATTACCTATTTTTTGATGCATCAAGTTCCAATTAATATACTTTTTTTCCACGGGTAGTTCTACGGGTATAGTTTAAAGCCCTTTAGAGTGTCTCTCCAATATTAAATGTATCTGCGATTACTGCCGAGATCAGTGAAGGTGTGTCTGCTTCATATTATTTTTCAAAATATTAATAATTAACCCCCCCACATCACAAAGAAATCTACCTGCAGAAATCTTAGCAAACGTAGAATTCTGCCTAGGACCCCCATACATGAGAGGGTGTATAGAAATTATGACTGGACAGCAATTGCAAGTAACCTTAGGAGTAGATATGAAATTCAGATGTATACGTAGAGATCTCAACTTAGGCAATGGAAAGTTCAGAATGGAAAAGTATAAGAAAACAGCATTTACCTGACCTGAAGAAATAAACAAACGCACACACGACTCGTAATCCTGCAAGCATATAAATACAGCCCACACCCTAGACTAGTGTACTCTTCCCCTTGAATCGTGTGACTTTCAGAATGCCCTACTGCAGCCTTCAGAATGCAGCAAGCCCCACTCCAGAGGAGGAACGTTATTAAGGAGACAGACCTTGTAGTTACCTTTGCTACTGACCATTACAGAAAAACCCATGGTCTGCACCAAAGAAAACAAAATGGCAAGATAAGAGGAGGCGGAGAATGAGAGGTTTTTCAGGCTACACGCGGCAACAGCTCTTCTTGGAAGACCCAAATCTCAAAGAAAGTATCCTCTCTACCACCCACCTCATACATGGTCTGCCAGTTGCAGATAATCCCAATGTCAGGCCAGGTACGAACCTAAAACCTTCTATTTTACCACTGCATTTCTACCTCACACTCATGTCACTCTTCACCACCTTACAGGTAGCCACACATCTCACTTATACAGATTAACCCCCTTTATATTTCTAAGGATTACTTGCATCCTAACCATACACAAAGGAACAATATCTATAATAATGTAATTTATGTCTTGGTTTGTCATTCCTCAATACTGATGCCAGTGAATCTTCAATACCGTTTGTAAAGAAATGTCCCTTTTTGTATCGCCACCCTCAAGTTTTTTCAAATGATACTGCTGGTTTTCCGACTCGGAGAGTGCACCGAGGCCTGCTAATCAGACCTCAGTGCCAGTGCCCTGATTATAAAGTGTATGTTGAATTGGCTGTACCCAATTGAAAATTGCTAACTTACCTGTAAGTCCATAGTATATGGTACCCTGGTATCCAGGACATGTTAGAGGGGTGCCCCACGGCTTACAGCACTAGTTGTGCCACAATGTATGTCACCCAAGTGAAACAAGTACCCCACACTGCCATTGCTGTTAGGCAGAGTCGTTGTGCACTGCTAGTCTGACTTTGCCATTGAAAGCACTACTTTCCCTGTACATCTGTGCAAGTCATCCCTCTGGCAGGCCTACGGAGTCATAAGGCAGGGTGCAACATACAACATGGACAGGACATGTAGTATACATGTCCTGAAAGCAAACATGTGAAAACAGTTTTTACTGAGGAAAGACTTGGTTGTCCAATTGGCGAGTACAGGATTACACACTGGCACTCCAGGTTATCAAACAACTTGTTACGTTAAGTTCAACTTGTATCTAAAGTCAAAATTAATGTAACTTGTTGCAGTGTGCAGCGTTTACAAAGCTTCCACCTTGTTGCCCATAAAACTCTCGTGCCTTCCTGGGAATACATGGTGCCTGTTCCACTAGAACGCCTTCTGTTCTCCTGGGAAGACATGCCAATGACTCTCAGTAAGGAGAACAATGAGGGATTACAGGCCAGGGAGGCATTACTTTCTTCCTGCAGGAAACCACTTGGGCGTTAGCCCCAAAAGCAGGCTTCCAATGAGAAGCCACCTTTGAACAGTAAATGTGTAACATAGGAAAGTGGGCTGCCCCATTGTTTAGTCAAACAGGCTGGCAGAGGGAGCAGAGAGGGGAAACCAGCTGCCAAACCGGTTTCCCCAGAGGTGTTTAGCCCTGAGGTAGCCACACCTCAGGGGTGTGTGCTATGAAGGCCTGAACATTGAGAGGGGTCTTGCCATCTTGGGAGTGAGCAGAATGGTGCATCTTGGGATTGCCAGATGCCACAATCCACAGGAAGTGATCACCAAATGGGAGGGAAGGACAAGGGCTACCAAAGGCATCCTGCCCTGCGGGCATTTTCCAAGCATTAAAGGAGGCACCTCTGACACTCAGACTGGAAGAAGGACTGAAGGAAGACTGCCCTGCTGCACCAAAGGACCAGCACCAAAGAAGACTGCACCAGCTGCACCTGGTGGCTACATAAGGCTGTGTCCTACTTAAGAAGAAGTAGCCTTCAAAGGCCAGTAAAGCCAAGAGACTCCAAGGGCCAGCCGACTGGCCACTTGTTTGCAGCACAGGGACACAACAGCTGAAGAAGCCTGCTGAGGCAAGTTGGCAGCCTAAAGTCTTCAAGCCACTACCACCGCTACTGTGCAGCACCATGGACCAAGACTCGATGCACAGAGTTGCGTCCGAGTTCGCAGAGTGCTGTCAGAGAGCTGCTGGGACCCTGCAATCAGGATCCCCTTACCATCTTCATGGACAGAGAAATCCCTGCAGGAAGACCCCCATTGACTGAGTCAATCCACAACATCCTTGGAGCATCTTCAGCATCCTTCATTCCTTGCATCAGTACCACTCCATAGGAATCCACTGCAACACAGATAAAGTGTCTGGAAATACTAGAGGGCTCTAGAGATAACAGTTTTTAAGGACCTTGCTGGTCCCCCTTACTAGCTCCCTGCTGAAATTGGTCACCCTAAATAATTCTGCCTGACCGCATAAACAAACAAGTTTTCTCTGAAAAAGTTTTTAAGTATCAAATTCATTGAATTTGCAAAGGTTGGTCTTTGCGGTTGAGTGAAAATGCTCCGATTTACTATTACTTGTAAAACCGATATATCAAGAACCGATATATCAAGAGCATCTTTTTTGCTCTACTGTCCAAATTCTTACAAAAATAAGACGGATTCTTGAGTGTTGTGTCAATTTCTTCAATTGTTTTGGTGCTCTTTAAATGCTTTACACCTGTTCATCTGTGTAAGCCTTGCTGCTCGGTGACACATCTACCTAGGGTTGAGCTAAGGGTTTGACAGACAAAACCTAAGGGCCCTAGAGGGGTTGGTAAATGTATTACGCAGTGACAATGCACACCCACACCATATAATCCACCCCATTTTCCCAAACACTTTTGGCGATACAGTCAATTCCGAATACAGTTGAACTGTAATCAATAGCCATCTAATGTCCTCATCCATATCAAATTATATTCTTTACAGGTGATGCATTTGCCACCAGCTAACTGCCACCACTTCTACTTCTTTTTCGGAAAACAGTGTGCGGACATGGACAACAGCCAGATGACAGAGGTGTATATTCACTTAAAAAAAACAAAGGTCACAGGGACGTTATAGTTAGGTTCTGAATTTACTCACACAAAACCATAGAAATTCAGCAGTTAGAGGTATTTCAAGTAACTTTAACTCGCGCCCTAAGGTAACTATAACTTGCGCTCCTCATCATGCACAGTGTTATCTTCAATAATTTAAATGTTTAACTGATATTTTTATGGACATTATAAAAGTTGTCATGAGAGCTGTAATATCTGTGGTATTTCGCACTGCATGGCGCAAGTTATAGTTACCTATGCGTGAGAGTTATAGATACTTGAAATAACTAACTATAACTGCTGAATTTCTATGGTTTTGTGTACGTAAATTCAGAACCTAACTGGAACGCCCCTGTAACCTTTGTTTTTTTTAAAGTGAATTTCTATATTTTTTTAATTCTATTTTCTAACTATAACAGCCCTCTAACCTGGTTTATTTTCAGTGAATTTCTATGTTTTTTTTTTTTTTTTTTTAACAAAGTCATTTTAATTATGGCCAGTCCCTGCAACCAACCCCCATAACCAACCAACGCCGCGCATGGCTGAACGATGTGCATGCTGGGGGTTGGCCGCAGGGCCTGTATCTCTGGGTGTGAGAACAGGTGTGAGAGGGTGTCTCTGGGTCTGAGAGTGGGTGTGAGTGTGTGGGTGTGAGAGGGTCTATGTGGGTGTGAGAGTGTCTGGGTGTGAGAGAGAGTCCCGGTGTGAGAGTGTTTCTATGAGTGGGTGTGTCAGTGTCTGTTTAGGCCTATGAGTGGATGTGTGAGAGTCTGAGTGGGTCTGTGAGTGGGTGTGTGAATGTCTGAGTGGGTCTGAGTGGGTGCATGAGTGTCTAAGTGGGTCGGTGAGAGTGCGCAAGTCTCTTAGTGGGTGCACGAGTGGGTCTGTAACTGAGTGCTTGAGTCTCTGGAGTCGGTCTGTGAGTGAATGCAGGATTCTCTGAGTGGGGCTGTGTGTGAGTTAATGCAAGATTCTCTGAGTGGGGCTGTGTGTGAGTTAATGCAAGATTCTCTGAGTGGGGCTGTGTATGAATGAGCCTGAGTGGGGCTGTGTGTGAATGAGCCTGAGTGGGGCTGTGTGTGAATGAGCCTGAGTGGGGCTGTGTGTGAATGAGCCTGAGTGGGGCTGTGTGTGAATGAGCCTGAGTGGGGCTGTGTGTGAATGAGCCTGAGTGGGGCTGTGAGTGGGTGCACAAGTGTCTGAGTGGGGCTGTGTGTGAATGAGCCTGAGTGGGGCTGTGAGTGGGTGCACAAGTGTCTGAGTGGGTCTGTGAGTGAGTGCATTAGTCTCTGAGTGGGTGTGTGAGTGGTTGCATGAGTGTGTGAGTGGGTGTGTGAGTGCCTGTGTGGGTGATTCAGCCAGAAAGGAACCTCACCTGCCCTTTTATCCAACATGAGTCCACAGCTTTGTTCAAAATATCTACACAAATGGAGTTCTTTCTGACTCCTTGGGTAAATGTCCAGTATGTATTCCACACTATAGCTGTGTAATGGAGCACAAAGAAATGTCACCAGTAACCTTGTGTGTGTTTTGGCAAAATGAGTGTTCCTGGAGCATCTTACTTTACAATTTAGTAATAACATGAATACAGAGGCCAAAGAGACTACAAAGACGTAAATCTCCACCAAACCAGGGTCCTTTCTTTCACTTATATGAGGAAAGTGTTTCTTTGTTTTGTGGAGATGTCCTGATATTCCTTGGCATCAAGAATGCAGCACCAAAATCGGTGGCAAACGTACTGGGGGACCCTTTGGTAAGCTGTCCATCATCTTGGCAAATTAAGACCTTTGCATACTATTAAGGTGATTAGTGCAGGGCCAAGCGGGCGCAGCTTCCAGGTGATCTGCACATTTGCATACTTGTAACAATTTAAGGGGAGAACCATGGACTCTGCTCTCACCAGAAGAGGACAAGAAAGAACCCACTTGTCACAGTCACATACAGATTGAAATCCAATAGACCACTTATGCATTCACTTTCACAGAGGATTTCAGATTGTAATAGGGGAGGTGGGCCACGCGGCCCCCCCCCCCTTCCCTGGGCCGATTTTGGCCACGGGGAGCCCATCCCCTGGGGCCTGGCCTTAAAATATATTATTTGTCATTTATAAAAATTAAAAAAATCACGGTCTACTTACACAGTTTTCTCTCAAGTGAATATTTCATACATGAATAGAGGTTTGAACTGTCTTGAGAACATTACTGTAAAATATCACTATTGTCCTCTATCATACCGTCACTAATCTGAAATTTATTTTGATATTTTCATCAACCATTGGAACTAGGGACATATGTTCACCATTCTTTCCAGAACCAAGGTGCAGCAGTCAACACCTAAAGGTCTGTCTATAATGGAAGCATCTGTCGCTACACCAAGCAATATATTACATATTATCAGGTCTTTGGTCATATAGGAATTAATAACTAGCAATAAGTAATATTGTATGGTATTCATATGTGTAAAAGACTGTCTATTTTCCAAACATATTGCATGTTTCTGATGGATACACTACCTGTGGATTCCTCACCTAATGAATACTCACATTGCGCCAGCATTCAACGGAAATCTTCTTCCTAGCTTCTGCACGTCGACGAGGACGTCACAATTGCCCACGCGACGCCGTCTGACGTCATACAGGCAATAAGAGGTCCTCGCCGACGTCAGTTCCCTTTTTTCCGTGCCATTCGAAACGGTTATCTTCGAGGGAGCTACTGTTGCAGTATCGACAGTTACAGTTTGTTTTTTTTGGCGATTTTTACTTTGCGAGATTACAATGTCGCAAAGAAAGTCAGGATTCCTGCCGTGAGTGTGGTGACAAAATGTCGGTAACGGACCCACATTCTGACTGCTTGTGGTGTCTTAGTTCCGACCATGATGTTGATAAGTGCAATTCTTGTCAACATATGAATCCTAAGGCCCTGAAAGAGCGTGAGGCCAAGCTTTTTCTTGCGAAGTCGAAAAAGAAGGAGAAGAAACATCATCGAAAGTCGTCGTCACCGAAGTCTCATCGGCGCCATCGGGACTCCCGCCGTCGTCGAGATTCACGGCGCCGGTCGAGTAGGGAGAGGTCTCGGTCGAGGTCTTCATCAGCTCGACGTCGGAAGACTTGGGAAGTCAGTCCCACTGTCACTCCCCAGCCGACGACGCTGTTACCATCTCCGGCTTCACCGACTTCACCCATGTCATCGGGCCATCCTCCTTCAGTGTTCGAGGTTCCGCAGCCTCAGATGTTTTCTCCGTCCTTGCAGACGTCGAGACCGGCGTCTATGTCGCCTTCGAACCAGGCACCCCAGTACCCGGCCTTCCCGGCCCCTGGAGCTGACAGTACCGCATTCCTGAATGCGATGGTTTCCATCTTCCAACAGATGGCTCCAGGTGGTGGACCGGCTGGTCCTTCGGGCCCTTTGGCCTTCAACATGAGTGCTCCGGCTCCACTTCGACCGGCACCCTTTATGCCCTTTGGCCTTCAACATGAGTGCTCCAGTGGCTTCGGCTCCTGAGGCTTCGGCTCCTACCGCTTCGGCTCCTGCGGCTTCGATTTTTCAGCCAGTGACACTGTCTAGACCTCCTCCGGGACAGTCTTCACACCTACTGGCTCCTCGTTCGGCGCCGAAGACAACTATGGTGCCTGTAGACCCGGCGTCTGACGGATCCGACGATCGGCGTCATTCTTCGATGTCTGCGGACGCCATGTCGACGCCGAGGATAGAGAAGAGGTTGCACTCGAGGAGACTTGCTCTCCGCCTCCTTGAAGAACAGGAATACCAGAGACAAGCCTTGGAGGAAGGGGAGATCGAGGATTCTCGTGAGGGTCTCCATGGACTAGACACTGCTAGTGGCCTAGATACCTCCCCTGAATGGGACTTGTCATCACCTGGGGAGTACACAGAGGAGGCGGCCACTTTTCATTCTGTTATCAGAAAGGCAGCTGGCTTCCTGGACCTCCCTTTGCCAGTGACTGAAGCCAAGCAGAACATCTTGACGGAAGTGTTGCACCCTGCCTCTACATCAGCAGAGCTACTTTTGCCATTCAATGAAGCGCTACTGGACCCCATAATGGAAGTCTGGAAGAAGTCGGTGTCTTCTTCAGCCGTCAATTGATCTGTGGCTAAGAGGTATCGGGTTGCACCGGCTGACCCAGGTTTTCTTTCCAGGCATCCAACACCTGAAAGCCTGGTGGTCCAGGCTTCCTGCTCAGCAAGGGTTGCTCCTGGGTCCTTTCCAGCTGTACCCTCGGATAGAGACTCCAAGAAGATGGACATGTCATCCAAAAAGGTGTTCTCATCATGTAGCATGGCATTGAAGTCCACCAATGCTACATGCATTTTAGGAAGATACATTTATGCCATGATGGACAAGATTAAATCAATGCACACAGAGGTTCCTCAGGAATTATTAAGCCTGGTATCTGACGCTCAGGCAGCTGCAACCCAGGTTATCCAATCTGGGTTGGATACAACTGACTCGGTTGCTAGGGCAATGGGCACTGCTGTAGTTACGAGGAGGCAGGCCTGGCTTCGTAACTCAGGATTTTCCTCTGATGTGCAATCAACCCTACTGGACCTTCCTTTTGATGGTGACAAGCTGTTTGGTGCCAAGGCGGATTCGGCATTAGAAAGGTTCAAAGAGAGTAGGGCCACGGCCAAGTCGCTGGGCTTGCAAGCCACTTCTTCTACTTCCTCCAGATTTTTTAGGAGGTTTCGAGGATTTGGTCGTGGTTCCTCCTCCTCCTTTCGAGGGAAATTCCAGCAACCCACCTCTGCTCTCTCCTATAGATCTTTCAGAGGGAGGGGTAGGGTCCGTATCAGGGGAGCCACTCAGCAGCACTCTGCCTCTTCCTCTTCCTCTGGAGGGGTGCAGCAGGAGAAGCAGCCTTAGGCTTCCACCAATTCCCACTCACTCTACTCCTGTAGGGGGGAGGTTACTGAATTTTCTCCAAAAGTGGGAGGTCATAACATCAGGCTCCTGGATTACCAGGATTGTGAGAAAGGGCTATACCCTTCCCTTTCGGGAGTTTCCGCCCCCATCCCGCCCCGCCCATCTTATTGTTCAGAAGAACACCTCCTGTTGTTAGAACAGGAGGTTCAAGTCCTCCTTTCAAAGGGTGCGGTGGAGTTGGTCCCAAAGCAGGAAAGGGGTCAAGGTTGTTACTCGAGGTACTTCCTGATTCCCAAGAAGGATGGTCGGTTGAGACCAATCCTGGACCTAAGGATCTTGAATTGGTTCCTCAAACAGGAAAAGTTCAAGATGCTGACCCTAGCTCAGGTGCTTTTGGCGTTGAACAATGGAGATTGGATGGTGTCTGTCGACTTGCAGGATGCTTACTTTCATATCCCGATACTCAAGTCGCACAGGAAGTATCTACGGTTTGTGGTGGGGTCGCAGCACTATCAGTTTGCGGTCCTCCCGTTTGGTCTTACTTCAGCACCTCGAGTCTTCACGAAGGTGATGTCGGTGGTTGCGGCAGAGCTCAGAAGGAAGGGGATAGCAGTATTTCCTTATCTGGACGACTGGTTGATCAAAGCCAAGTCTCCGGAGCTCGTGTTGCATCACCTGCAGTCGACAACCCAGTTGTTGTTCGACCTGGGCTTTTCGGTGAACGTGCCCAAATCTCACCTAGAGCCCGCTCAGCACCTCCTGTTCATAGGGGCAGTACTGGATACAACATTGAATCGAGCCTTTCCTCCACCTCAGCGGATTCAGGACATTCAGGCGTTGGTTCCAATGTTTCAAAGTGGAGCGGTCATTCCAGTCCTCAAGGTCCTAAGTCTGCTCGGTCTGTTTGCCTCCTGCATACTGTTGGTCACGCATGCTCGCTGGCACATGAGGGCTCTTCAGTGGTGTCTCCGAAGGCAGTGGTCTCAACACAAAGGAGATCTCGAAGGCTTGGTGAGGATCTCCAAAGATGCTGCCACGGATTTGAAGTGGTGGATTGCGGACGGCAATCTTTCTCGAGGAAGGCCGTTCTCGCAAGCTCCTCCAGTGGCCACAGTAATAACGGATGCTTCCACTCTAGGGTGGGGAGCTCATCTGGGGGACCTGGAAATCAAAGGTCTTTGGTCTCCAGTAGAACAGATGTTTCATATCAATCTGTTGGAGTTACGGGCTGTACGTCTGGCTCTCAGGGCCTTCCTCCCATCCCTTCGCGGTCAGTCGGTTCAGGTCCTGATGGACAATACTACCGCGATGTGGTATATAAACAAACAGGTTGGGGTAGGGTCGTACCTTGTCTGCAGAGAAGCTCTTCGGCTATGGTCCTGGGCAAAGGACCATCAGATTTGCTTGGTAGCAAATCATCTGGCCGGGGTCTTGAACGTACGTGCGGACGGTCTCAGTCGCCATTTCTCGGCAGATCACGAGTGGCGTCTCCATCCAGATCAAGTCCGTCTAATTTTCCAGATGTGGGGGTTTCCTCAGATAGATCTGTTTACCACCCGGGAAAACTCACACTGCCCGTTATTCTGCAGCCTCCAGTATCCGGTACAGGGAGCATTAGGGGATGCGTTTCAGAGGACCTGGTGCGACCAGTTGCTTTACTCGTTTCCCCCCATACCCTTGATTCCTCGAGTATTGAGGAAAATACGCCAAGACCGGGCCCAAGTCATCTTAATAGCTCTGGATTGGCCAAGGAGGGTATGGTACACGGACCTTCTCCAACTCTCACTGTGCTCTCCGCTCCGTCTCCCTCTCAGGGCAGACCTCCTCTCGCAGTCGCAGGGGCAGGTTTTACACCCCCACCTCCAGAGCCTGCACCTTCATGCCTGGAGATTGAACGGGGCAACCTGAGTTCTTTCTCTCTCCCGCCTGATGTAGTGGATGTTATCTTAGCGGCCAGGCGACACTCCACTAAATCCATCTACGCTAATAGGTGGTCTAAATTTGTTTTTTGGTGTGGAGAGAGGCAGATTGATCCCTTACTTGCTCACTTGTCGCATGTTTTATCTTTTGCATTGTCTCTAGCACAGAGGGGTTGTGCAGTGGCTACGGTTAAGGGATACTTGTCTGCTCTTTCAGCCTTTATTTGTCTTCCAGACCAGCCTTCTTTGTTTAAATCCCCTATAGTACTTAGGTTCTTGAAGGGTCTTATGAATAAATTCCCTCCTACTCCTTTCGTTATGCCTCAGTGGGATTTGAACTTGGTTCTAACTTTCCTTATGGGGTCCCCTTTTGAGCCTATGCACTCTTGCCCCTTGAGATTATTGGTCCTAAAGACGGTCTTTCTGGTTGCAATTACTTCTGCAAGGAGAGTGAGTGAGTTGCAAGCTCTATCTGTAAAACCCCCTTATACATCTTTTTATGGGGATAAGGTGGTGTTGAGGACCAAGGCTGCTTTCCTTCCGAAGGTTGTTTCACCCTTTCATATGTCCCAGACGATTACTCTTTCCACGTTTTATCCTCCGCCTCGTCCTTCAAAGGAAGAAGAGAGACTTAATCGCTTAGATCCAAGGAGGGCGCTAAGCTTTTATATAGACAGGACAAAGGATTTCAGGCTGGAGGATCAGCTCTTCATCGGGTACGTGGGACAGAGGAAAGGAAAGGCAGTCCACAAGAGAACACTCTCCAGGTGGGTTGTTCTTTGCATTAAAATGTGTTACTCTTTAGCAAAGAAAGAACCCCCTGATGGTATAAGAGCTCATTCCACCAGAGCTAAATCTGCCTCTTCGGTCTTGGCTAGGGGTGTTCCTGTGGTTGACATCTGCAAGGCCGCAACTTGGTCGTCCCTTCACACTTTTGCGAAGCATTACTGTTTGGACTCTGAGGTCAGAAGGGACGGCCATTTTGCACGGTCGGTGCTGCAGGATTTCTTGGTTTGACCATTCAGGCACCCTCCACCGAGTGCGGTACTGCTTTGGGACTCTATTCATTAGGTGAGGAATCCACAGGTAGTGTATCCATCAGAAGAACGAGTTACTTACCTTCGGTAACGACTTTTCTGGTGGATACATTAGCTACCTGTGGATTCCTCACGGTCCCACCCGCCTCCCCGTTGCCGGTCTGGTCTAACCAAGTAATTCTTGAGTGTGCTCCTCTTGGTTTTGAGGACTTGTATATATTCTGTATATATGTTCATATGTATATATATTGCTCATATATTAATTTATTTGTTTTTTTTTAAAAAAAAAGAAGAAAAGAAGAATTGAGTGGTTAGAATGATGTAATTATTTAGGATATCATTAAATTTTGCAATTTGTTCTTTCATCTCAATGGCCTATTATTCTCAGGCACGTAAAAAATGTTGGTACTGGCGTTGGCACGTCGGCGAGGACCTCTTATTGCCTGTATGACGTCAGACGGCGTCGCGTGGGCAATTGTGACGTCCTCGTCGACGTGCAGAAGCTAGGAAGAAGATTTCCGTCGAATGCTGGCGCAATGGGAGTATTCATTAGGTGAGGAATCCACAGGTAGCTAATGTATCCACCAGAAAAGTCATTACCGAAGGTAAGTAACTCGTTCTTCTGTATTAGGGATATATATATATATATATATAATTGAGAATACGAAAGTATTAATTGTATTTCCCATTTTCTTAAAGCTCCTGGAGACAAAGAGCCTGACAGTGATGCCTTACCATCCACAAGCAGAGCGCTGCATGCAATCCTGGGATAAAAATCCTATCCACCTCAAAGCTGCCATGTCAGTGCTTCTAAAAATAGAGGAGGCGGATACAGTTGGTCCCCACCCAGGAAAACCTCTCCACAGACCTCAAGACTGGCCTGCAGACAACCTTCTAGGCAACAAATACAAAGTGAAAGTCAGCAGCCACTAGCTAGTTATGTAAGGATGCTCATATACTGGTTAAGCAGGACTCTCTTGAATCCACCACACACTTTACAAATACTCCAGTTAACTCCCAAACAACACCCTCCAATGTAGGAGCAAATCTGATCTTCTCTTCACCTTCTGAGAGAGAACCCCCTGGTTGTGGAGGACTTCTCCCCCATTTAACAATTACCCTCTCTCAACCTCCCAGATGTCAAATCTCGATGTAATGGACGACCTGTTGGCTTTGACAGACTGCCACAAATGTTGAAGTGGGGTGGGAGGATCAGTTTTTCCAGCAACAATAGTTAATGAAGGGGGACAGCTGTCAACTGGGAGGCCCTTCCCACCATCCTAACTCACCAGGCACCTAGGCGATGTAAAGACAGACTGGTGTCTCGGAAGAATTTAAAGTATCCCTCCAAGACATCTTCATTTATAGGGGCTGGGGAATGCAAGGCAGCCTGCCTTGGCCATGTAAATGATACAGGCTATATCACACTGTTTGTGTCAATCTGGAGGGCCAATGAATATGCCTCAGTCAAGTTGGACACAACAGCAACTTGAAAAGCTCAAGTCTCCCGTAAACATCTCACCTTCATAGCCATCCAGAAATCTACCAGGTCCCACTCAACAACTACAACTACAAGCTCCACTTCCAGTGGGGTCCAGTATTGCTAAGTCTGACATGTGGATAAAACCCTTCTTTCCCATCCTATCCTCCAGTCTCCCGAAACCCCTCAACCCATCTGGCATGCCCATCACGAGCATATAATCTACTACTTAATTGCCCATCCTCACTAAAAACACTCCAAATGTGAAAATTGTGCACCCCACAACTTTCGAAGCATATGGAAACACTTTATTCACCTCTTTCAAGAAGTTTCACTTACATTTTACCTGTGTATCTTATCTTGTTCAGCTAGCCATGAATGAGAGTGTTAGAATGGTGTTTTGCAGCGTGTTAACAGTTAATAATCCTTAGAACAACACATTCACATACATCTATTAGCATCTCAACACACATATTCAAAAGTAAAAAACAACAACTACTTAGAAGTTAGAAAATATTTCATATATAAAATATATAAATACATTAGAAAATAAATCTTCAAGCATTTACTTTAACAAAAAGTCAACTGCTCTTTGGAAGCGAAAAAATAACAAAAATGGAGCATTTGTTCAAGCAGCTAGATTCAACTTGGAGTTGTTTGGCCAACTTAAAAAATAAAAAATAAAAAAAAGGTACTAGGAATGTCAGGGTGCCAGCCTATGTACTTAGTTAAAAGGGGATTACAATCACAAAAATAATGTAGATGTTAAAAAATAAAATAAAAATAAATAAAAATTGTCGTCCCAAAGTTCTGATGTTTTGGAAAAGAAAATTAAAGCTCCCAAACCAAGTGGAGTGGTAGAACAGCTTTTCTGAGGTAAGGGACAAACTTCCAGGCCTCCTTCCTCTTCGTTACATACTAGAACCATTTGGCTCTCCTCCACAAACACAGGCATCTGGGATTGTGGGCGTCATTAAACAGCAAATGAGGATCTTTGCACAGGTCAGAGAGGGCAGATATGCAGCATGCATCTCTTTGTGTGCTTCACGTAGGCCATCATGCTTGAAGGCCCGAAGAGATTGCCTGATGACCAGCAATGACCAGCTTCACGATTCTATTGAAAACAGCCATGGCCACATACTCAGGGGGTGGAGTGGAGCAATCTATGGCAGTTCAGGGATGCGAGGGGTGAATTTCACCATCAGCTGCTGATCTCCTAGAAGGGCACTTGCATTAAGAGAAGAGGTAGCATGGCAAACAGCTGGAGGCCTTGTTGTTGCTGGGGCCACTACAGCAGAAGCTTCAGGCCCCTATGAAGGAGGGTCCTCTTCATGGGATGCCACAAGGAATTCTTGTTTGTCGTTGCTTAGATAGGCAAAACTCCCCATAAATATTTTTAGCAGAGAAACCCTGTTTAAAATGATGGTACTGCTGCAGTTACTTTACATTCTCCACAACTTTGTCCTGCTCATTCCTCAGACTTGGTTTGAGGGTCTATCAAGAAAAATGTATGCTTTTCTCTGGCAGAACCAGCCGCCTGAGCTGGCTTTTGGTAAGTGTGTACAATGAGCAAATGATGGGGATATGGGCACAGCAGATGTCTGTCTCTTTTACTGGGCAGCACAGATCCTAGTAGTGAACGACTGGCTGAGTGGGGGATGGTACAACCCCACTTTCTGTTTAGAAGTGGCCTTGATGGATCGAGAGGAAAAAAAAAAAAAAAAGGACTGTTGTGGCAGCCCTATTCCACGAGTCCTACCAGAAATTACCGGAGTGGTCCTACTCTCCTGGAAACCTGCACTGAGGTGGATGTGATTAAAAAACTCACTCTTAAAGACCCCTCCTGTGGCAGGGTAACTGGCTGTGACACACGGCGACCCTGGAAGGCTTCGAGAACTGGGACCTGATTGGTATAATTAAACTAGCTCACTTATGGCATGAAACACATGTGAAATCCTTCATGGACCTTCAACAAAAGTTTACCCTACATAAGTCGCAGTTCTTCTGCTATCTGCAGGTGTGCCACACTTTCCAATCCCACCACACTTCCCCTGATCCTCCCAAAAAATATAATCCAATTGAGGCTAGGCTCCTGTCAGGCCTGAGAGGGAAGGGAGTGGTCTCATAAATTTACAATTCCTAGTGATCCACGCACCGGATGTATTCAAGTCCCTGAAGATGGGAGGGATGGGTGGGACCACTGGATGAGTGATTAGAAAGATGTGCGCATGTCCAGGAGGGTATAGGTAATTTCCTTTTGACTTCACCTCATCCAACTAAAGTCTCTTCACGTCATACATGACACCTTTACCCCCTGTGGCAGGCAGACGCACAACACCTACTTGCTTCCACTGCCCAGAACCACAAGATTTCTTTTACATGGTCTGGTGCTGCCCAGTGATCATATTATATTGTGGGAATATTTTTTTTTATACAATATCAAGGGTCCCTGGAGGGGTGTCGGAGCCGCCACCCAGGGCAGCTCTACTAGGTATCCTAGATGACACAGGGGAGAGCCAGGGAGATAGCAATTTGAAGGGGGGTGGGTCGGAACCATGTTGGTCAAAAGGGCCATAGCGAGACACATGTCTTTTTGGCATTCCCCCTCAAACCCTACCACGGCAGGAGTCTTGGCGGGCCGAGATGGACTGGTATGCAAAGTAGAAAAAAAATCAATATACTGGCTGGAGGCGCTCTGCAAAACACAAGAATATTTGGGGGAAACGGTGGGACTACTATGACTTATCATAATGTAACTCTGGATCATGCAGTAGGGAGGACACTCGTAAGGCACAGGTTTCACAGAGAAATGGTACATGTTTATGCACATATAAACAATAAAATCTTGTTTCTAAAAAAAAAAATATATATATATATATATAATAATAATAATCTTGCTCGCTGGGGGAATTCCAGTGGTAGGCAGCAACCAAAATAGCTGCCTACCACAGAGTTCTGCTGTCGAATACGCCTTCTTGCAGCAAAAGAGGGGTCCTCAAGTTCCTCTGCAGCAGACTGGTATATCGGAGTGACCCATGGAGCAGCTGGCGCTGGAGGGTTGTTCCACTTGGGGGCCTGGCGGGCTCTGTGTGCTGCACTCTTGGGTGCTTGAATGTGCAGTGTCGAGCTTTGGAGGCCTGGTGGAGTCAGGGGCTGCGGGTGAGCCTAAGGCCTAAGCAGTAGCACCCCTCACCATGACAAGGGTCCATTAGAAATCTCCTGGATCATGACGCTCACCATTTGCAACTGTACGTAGCAGTGCCAGAGGCTTGCATCGTTGGAGCTGTGGGATCTCTGATGAGAGTCACTCACCTCTAAGTGGGTAGTAACGAGCAGGGTCTTTTTTCCTGTCAGAAACATCAGACCTTAGGTTGTGCTTTCAGTGAAGAGCCCTCTACTATCCGGAATAATTGTTCTTCTTGGAGGCAGGGTCAGTTATCGATCCATAGGTACAATGCTTTGTTATTGCCCCCCTTGCTGGCGGTGCGGCGTGTTTGACCAGGACCACATAGTGCGCCTCTCCTACTGGTGTCCCCTCAGGCCCACTTGAGTAGCCGGTGATCACCCTATTAACCAAGAGGCAAGGAGGACGCAGTGATGGGGGCCTGGACGTATCTCTCTCTCCTGCTATCTCTCAGTAACTGACTGTGTATTTAGAACATCGTGAGGAAGAGGGGTCTAAGATAGTAAAATTAGTTTTATCCAAGGAAATCTACTAGGAAGGCGACCACAATGACAGACATAGAGGGAGGCATGTTGAGTGGACTACCAGGTGGGTCCCAAGCTGGAACAGAGGCAGCTCTGCTGAGCTTGAGTTTGGGCTCCAATCTATATATGTGCTAAGATGGATTCCATGTCCTTCAGACTGGACAGACTTTTTCCTTTGCTTTTGTTTTGCTGCTGTAATTTTTTTGGTTGGTCCCTTAAAAGACATTGTGAATCTTGTTTTGTATAATTGTATTTTTAATTACAGTTGGGAAGTGACTCCTGTTGGAAAAGATAAACAAACATTGTTATTTATTGTTAAGGAAGCATGTGTGCGCTTTGAAAAGCACTTTTGTTTATTTGTGTGAAAGGCAGAAGCGCAATGTATTCTAAGCATATGTAGCATGCTTCTACCTTTCGAGTAAATAAAGAAATGTGTTTTAAAGCAAAGACACACTCCCTTCCCAATAATTCATAACGCTTGTTTAAATTTTTACAACAGTTATATTTGTCAAATTTGCTAAATATTTGGCATCAGTAAAGTGCTTTTGAACAGGACGCTATATTAGTGATGTTGTGCGCCCCAGTTGTTCGGTGTGGGAATGCTCTCAGTTAGTACCGATGCTCTCATGCCTTTACATTTTTAGGTCAAGTGCGTAAGCGCTGTAACCTGTTTTAAGTATTGTGGGCTTTTAACCGCGCCCACCTCACACCCATCACTTTCATTCATTTGTGGGCTTGCCTTTCAAAAATCACTTGATGTCATTGGTAAATGCTTTACATTTGTTTCGCCTTGGGGCGGTTTGGTTACCGCCTTGGACACTGACCCTGTTACAAGGATAATTGCACGATTGCAGATATACTTCAGTGTGGGCGAAATACTTTTTCCTTTTGTCTGCGTTTTGTGGCTGTATTGGCGCTTGCAGCAGTCAGAGAGCGAACTTGATTGGCGCTATCATTTTTACATTATATGCACTCTGATCTGCTTAGTACACGTTCTTTGCAGCAGGCATATTAACCCTGTGTGCTACCTTATGACTCCAAGCTTCCACTAGCCAAAATTATGTTCGCTTTACAGAAAGAACATACATTTCCAGAGTTATTTTGACTATTTTACATTACATGCACTTTGTGATTTGCCTAGTACACGTTCTTAGCAGCAAACACATTAACCCTGTGCGTTATCTTATGATGACTCCAAACTTCCAATAGACAAAAGTACGTTTTCTTAACTGCCATGGTGCTCCACAGTGCTAACTCGATCGGCAGTATAATAATTACATTATATGCACTCTGATCTGCTTAGTACACGTTCTTTGCAGCAGGCACATTAACCCTGTGCGCTATCCTACGATGACTCCAAGCTTCCACTAGACAAAAGTACGTTCTCTTTCCAGAAAGAATAAACATCGCCAGAGTTATTTTGACATTACATGCACTTCATGTACCTAGTACACGTTCTTTGCAGCAGGCATATTAACTCTGTACCTTATGATGACTCTAGGCTTCCACTAGAGAATAGTAAGTTCTCTCTTAAAAAAAACATTAATTGCCAGAGTTATTTTGACATTTTTACATTATATGCACTCTGATCTGCTTAGTACATTTTCTTTGCAGCACACATTCCTTCTGGGACTTTTAGTTTTATTTTGATAACGTTATACAAGGTGGAAACCAGCCCTTGGAGTAGTATTCGTAAAGTTGTTCAGCTACCTAGTTGGATGCGTAATCCACTCATTTAGCTTATGTTTCAGCTTTGCATTCTGAGACTTGTAGTTTTATTTTTATAACGTGATACAATCTGCGAATACAAAGCATAAACCTGACTAAGTAAACTACACATTTTTGAGTCTGTGACACTTAAGCTGTGTATTTATAAAGCAAACCTCGAGGTGAGCTTACAGTTGAATATGCTGTACAGTGGTCAATATTTTATAACAATTATTTCAATTCAAGAAATACCGAGGATCATTAATATCATGTGAGGTGGCTTTCCTCAAGCATTCTGTTCGACTCCTCTGACTGCAGTAAAGGGAGAGGGATCCAGTAAGCACGCATTCTTTGAGTACAATTATTTATTCATTGCCCCGCCGGCAATGTCGCCTGTACCAACTGCCAAATAAATATTTTTGCACCTGGGAGTAGTTTGTGTTTTACTGGCCTTGTTTAAAAAACACAATTCAGTAGGCCTTCTAACCCTTTAGTTATATGCAGAGCAAATGGGATTATGTGGCAGAAAGGACCAAAATATGCAGCAGGGTTGACCAATTAATATGGCAAAAAAAGTCCAGTTATGCATTTGGAAAGCCAATAGGTCCAACTCAAGTAAATGCAATACCGATTGCACTGCAACTTCGTGTTTATTTTGCTTTTGGTAACTAGGAGAACAGCACTTAGGACTGCTTTATATTTAGCTGTTGCTGTAGCACTTTTTTCCACTTTACCAAGTCATGCAAAATACCTCACTTGCTGTCAACCACAAAATTATCATGTAGCTTAGTCTTAAATTTGTCAGTGCAAGTCAGTGAAAGGGGCCTCCATCTACATCTTTTAAGAAAACGGGTAACAAGCACTGTGTGAATGGCGAAGCTGATTTTGTGAGATGCCTAACAGATTATTTCTCAATGGTACAGAAATGTATGATATCTATTCATTGTTATACTCCCTAAAACCTTTGGACATTGAACAAATCTTAAATTCTTAAGGATTGGTCCGCTCATGGCATGCTTTAATGTGCCACTAAGGATTTATGGCTGGGGAATGGACAGACTGATCCTCAGGATGGGGCAAAGGGGTGGAATATCCAAATTAATATTATTATTATTATTAGGTCGAGCGTTAGCATTCAACCTGGTGTATACTTATACTGTGGGTTAAAGCAATTTAATTTGTCAGATGCTGTGTCCTTTAAAAATTCTTGCTCGCTACTGGTCAGTACTGCCTTTTTCTCCCTCCTTTTTCTGTTTCAGAGCAGTGACCTAGTACTGTATTCTTCCACTTTGGTTTATCTGTTGCTGTGACAGACTTTTTTTTTTTTTTAACATTTCTTTGGTGGTCCCCTTTCACTGTGCTGTCTAGGCTGGTAGCCTCCTGCGTTTTATTGCATCATTCCGTTCCTCCCACCTCCTCCCAAGCTGACATTTGTTTTGGCTTTATTCCAGTGCTGTCCTCTACCCTGCTCCTAAAATAAGCTTATTTTACTAGACAAAGGCTCCTAAAATAAGTTTTTTTTAACTAAATAAACACCATATACCCTTGCATCGCATTGCAGAGTCTCTCTCTCTGTCCAGGGCCCCTCCCTGCCAGCACTCACAACATCGCACACAGGACATTGCTTATCTCCTTTATGGGGCCATAAATCTTCTCAGGCTGCTCTGCTAACTTCATTAGAGCTTTTTCTTTTTTTTTTGCTTGTGAGCGCTGTTGTCAAAAGATGACAATTAACTTGTTCGAAATGTGCAAAACCTATTGCATTGCAAAGGCTTGTTTTTCATGTGCCTATAGCAAGCGCTGGATGGGTAATTGAAGAATGCATTTGCGAACACGATATGCACTTTGTATCATCAAATAGATTAGAGTGAAATATATTTTCTCTCTCTTTTAGGGACATGTATTTCCAAGTTTCAGTCTATAGACTGAGTGCGCCTGTCACCACTTATGCTTTTTACATGCACACAGCCAAGGTTGCATGGTTCTTTGCTGTTATGGGACTCTGGAAATAAATCTGCGCTGTCGTGACGACATTGGCCAAGTGATTGTAAGATACCTTATGACATCACAACCGTAGACCTTTATTAGTGCAATGGCGGTGCTGCTTTAATCTAAATGCTCCCAAGAAATACCACCTTCACCAGTTACCTTGGGCAGTCTTGTTTGATATTTCTTAATCTCAGCCCTTTTTCATAATTGATCTGTTCATTCCATCTAATGACTACATATCAGCAGCCACAGACATCATCGTAGAATGTAATAATCAATGACATTTCAACAAAACAAAAAATAAATATCCAAATATGGACTCATTAGCATTTGCATTAGCTCTTTGAATAATCACGGTGCTGTCAAGGCTGTAATTAACAGAAATTGATGCTGCGTTTGGGCTTGGATAATATGTTTTCTCATCATTTGATTGTTATCTCTGCGGGAGCTGGAATGAAGTTCTGCTCTACCTTCCCTCAGCTGGGATGTGATATGACGTGCCAGGTAGCAGAGGCTTCTGGGAACCCTTAACTCGTCTGTGACCTGCACTCCAAGATGTTTTGTTTACTTTCATTATAAATAAAGTGTGTAACCTTTTCATGAGCAGTGCAGAGATGGAAGTAGTGAGAAACGAACACACAAATAATATTAAACTGACCAATGCCCTTCATGATAAACTGACAGCTTCATTTTCAGTAGTGTCGTAGACTCTCAGCCATCAAGACCTTGAGTGTCTGCTCTCATGCAGAATTAATATCAGGGCACATTATTACATTGTACCAAATTTTGTTCTTTGTGGATTGCAGGTTTGAGCACCTGTACACCATTTACTAAGGAAATTACAGATTGTATTAATTCTATGTCTAACTCGTTGGTGCACCATTTCCTGTTTTCGCTTTGAAAATCAACTGAGGTGCATTAAACTCACCAACACCGTTTTCATTTGTCTGTGCATCTCTGGAAGAGCTGATTGTACCAAGTTTTAGGATGCGCCTCTGTTGAACATGCACCCATGCCATGTGGTGGAGTACGCAGCATTAGCTTGACGGGGTAACGGATGGTGGAATCTGGAGATGATATCGCCTCCAGTGTCCGATAACTCCTTTTAGCGGTTACATATATGATTACACTGCAATATGTTCAGCCATTCTGTTTTCACATGGTTATACTCTATAGGGACTGATTATATGCTTACATGATCGTGTTTCTTACAAATTTTATTTTTATAATGGTACCCTCTAGGGACCATTACAGTCAAAATATAAACAAATATAATAAAGGCAATATTTTCATTTTTGTTGCAGATAGAGGAAGAAGGTAAATGGAAGTGATTTAGTGATATGCAGGGCCACTGGAATTATGTGGCAGAGAGGACCAAATTATGCGGCAGGGTTGACCAATTTATGTGGGAAGAAAAGCCCAGTTATGCATTTACAACGCCAGTAGCTCTAAATCAAGCACACGCAAGGCCTATCGCATTGAAAATGCTTGTTTTTCTTGAGGTGCCCTTTGGAAATTCACAGTCATTGAGACTGTACATTTTTGGAATTTGCAACATTTGAGCAAACAGAAAAGCGCTTTCTGTGATTACAGGAGATCAAACTGGACTCCTGCCTGCGTTTATAGCCTTCATATTGCATTCTGGCAGGACAGGCAGCCTGCCTTAAAACTGCAGCCAGCCTTCATCCCCGGCAAGGGGGGTGAAGGGAGTGGGAAGCTATCAGCTGCTCCATCTGACTCTAACTAGAAACAAGGGCAGAAGTCAACACTTTCATTTATGGCCCTGGCACAGCATGCCCCCAATAAAAAAAAAACACACAAAAACCCACAGAAATATTTCCGAGCAGGTGAACAGCATTCCCATGCAACAACAGGTCACACAAACCAAAACACACCTGGGGTTAGTACCACAAAAACAAGAAAAATATAATCTTCTCAGAATCAAGGGCTATATTTCTTGGTTTGTGGATTTGCCACTTTATGTTGAAAAAAAAGAAGTAATGTCGCGATTCAGAGCAAAAGCAATAAAAGCATGACTGCAGAGTCATATTTGCATGTTTGTTAGGTGTTGGCCTCACCTTTTCATTATACAAGTGGCAGTTGGTAAATTTGAGTAATAATGGGGCAGGCAATTGAGGTGGGAGAGCCAGTGAAAGCTCGAGCCTAAAGCATTGGTCTGGTCACCTCAATGTCCTACTGGAAAGTCGAGCCCATAACAAGCTGAGCTTTTCATGTGGCTCCTGCGTGCATCCCTCTTCCACAATGTGGCTTTATGGTCAGAGCAGCCAACGGGGGAAATGGGTTTGAGTCTCTGCTTTACCTCAACGTCCTATGATTCTAGGAAAATCTTTTCATCTCCGCATGCCTACAAAAAACATGAATGTCACCTTGTGAAATGTAACTGGCACTCATGAAAAACACTTCACTAGCTTGACTGAGTATTTTAAGAACTGCAGAACAATGCCCTGAAACGTAAAAACAAAGCTTTAACATAAGGAAAAATAAATAGACCTTTTTAGTGGCTCATTTATACGAAGTGAAACCAAAAAACCTGGATTCCCTGATTAAACTGTGTGAGCGCAGGCAAATATTTAATTTCACCAAAACCTTTTTCTTCATTTTCGAGTATGAAACCACTTTTCAAATATGACTGTTCAGAAAACCACTTATAATAAGTACTCCTCTGTGCACTGCTATAATGTGCCCTATTAAGGTCAGAGCTACTACATGTAAAAGAATACAATTTTTAAAATTTTGAACAGACTTTATCATAGCTTATGTGGTTTGTTAAATGATTACACAGCAAATATTTGCAAGGCACATATTGTGCACAAGCTCTAAGTTGCAAGCCAGACCCTTGGCTCAGCTCTTGCTTTCCATGCAAATCTGTTGGCTCGACCACCTCTAGCGGGCAAACACTTGCACAATCAGTTCCATCCATCTGCAAGCACACACATTCTTGCACCCATTCATTCACCAGCACACATGCACGTACACACTCTCACATCCTTCAATTCACACAGACTCGCAACACCCATCCATTTACAAGCAGACATGCACACATACTCACATCTATCCCTTCACAAGCACCTACGCATGCACGCACTCACATAATTCCACTCCACACCACATTTATCTACTCCACTCTGAACCAAAACACATGTATAAAAGACATTGTGCTTTACAACGCCAATAGCTGTAACTCTCGCAAATGTGAGACCTATTGGCATTGCTAATGCTTGTTTATTAAAGAAGATTTAAAATTATGGACAGAGGGGGACTTGTTCCCCCTTTCTAGGAATTACAGCACACATGTGAAATTCTAAGTCTCCAACAACAGGTGCAGGACCCTACTCACCGAGAGGGGGCATACACTAGATCTTGCTCTGCCCCTGATGGATTAATTTCAGTAAAGGAAGTTATCCCCCCCTTTGTTGGACGGACCATGCATCAATATCCTTTTATGTAAACATTCAGGAATGTCTTGCTACCAAGAGAGCTGCATTTTTTGGGATAAAGGGGAGAGCTTTGCACAAACTTGGTAAGCATTCTGGTGGGCCTATCTTTGATTTGTCCAACCGCTTTGAACCCAACGTTTCAATTGAAACTAATTGCCTAAAGTTTAATGACTAAATTAATTCCAGCGACGTTTGACAAAATAGTCCCCCTCACTAAGCTAAAATCCTGCAATCGACCATCTGCTTGTGGTACAAGGAGTCATTTAAAGAGTCAAAACTAGAATGTAGCCAACTAGAAAGGAAATGTCATTGGTATTATAGGGAAGAAGATAAACAACCTCTAAAGTCGGATCTAAATAAGCATAAAAAGGAAATTTGTATAGCAAAAGCTGGCTTTTATATGGATTCTGCTGTGGCTGCTGCTAACAGTGCAAAGAAGGTTTTTGATATATTCCGGGATTGATCTAATCTGCATTGTTTAAAACAAGATATCTCCCCTACGAAGAAGCTGGCGGTCTTTTTTTAAAAAAAAAATTAAAAGAAGATTAGTAAGATCCTAGAGGATATTGGAAGTTCCTCAGAGGTGAATTTTTCCCCTTTTACTGAGAGCATTCTCAGGAATTTTGCTTCCTTGCCTGACACAGATGTTTTATAAATGTTGAGGTTTAGGGCTGGCAATAGCTCTGATCACTTTGAGAATACCAATGCAGGATTTAAATATTTGAACCAATCTCAGAGGAAAATTTTCTAACCATTGCCTCGTCCAAGATGCCTGGATCCCCATCAGATTCTCTTCTGCCTAAACAGTGGAAAATGGGCTGAATAGCTTATGCCGCCACTGCTACAACTCTGCAATCAATCTCTGAAATCAGAATTAGTACCATGCAGCTGGAAGAAAGCTGTAGTTATGCCTCTGCTGAAGAAGCCAACAGCAGACCCAGCCATTTTTGGTAATTATAAGCCTATTTTCCTCCTACCTTTTCCAGTGAAAATCTTGGAATGTTACGTTAGTAGGATTTTATTATCCTACTTGGAATCTCATTCCTTGTTTGAGGAGGAACAATTTGGTTTTACACCAGGCCGTGGTACTGCGACGGGCTCTACTGATTGCACTGGATGAGATCCTTATTAGAGTAGATAATGGATAGTCCACGGTCCTTGTCCTGTTGGATCTGGGGGGCGCCTCCGATACAGTCAACCGACACACCCTGTTGACAAGGCTGGTGGTTTTGGGTGTTGGTGGAACCGCGTGGAAGTGGATAAAATCTTATCTGCAAGACCACTGTGAGGTCATGGCATTACCTTCCTATCAATCCGATTTTAGATATATCAAACAGGGGGTGCAACAAGGTTCAGCACTTCGCCCAGTGCTGTTTTACACTTATACGCAGCCACTAATCTCTTTGATAAAAACACACAACTTTTCCCTGGCTAACTATGCCGATGACACACAGTTGATTCGGTCTCGTAACAATAGTCAGCTGGAGGCTGTAAAAACCTTTCAGACCTGTTTAATGGCTATTGTACAATCGATGAAAGCAAACCCCCTTAAAATAACCGGGGACAAGATTGAGTTTTTATGCTGCTCAGCAAACAAGAGCCCGACGCCACTATCCTTAAACGTCTGGCCATTCTCTACCTACCATGAGCTGTGCTCCTCAGAGGCAGTATGCAATCTTGGAATCATGATTGGTGATCGTCTTTCTTTAGAGAAGCATGATAACAAAGTGGCTTGTGTGTGCTTTACACTGCTTCATAGACTAAGAAAGTTGTTCCCTGTTTTACATGTTCAGACTTAAGCCTTAATCGCATGTGTTATATTCAGTCGGCTGGACTACTCTAATGCTCTTCTTCAGTGTGTCCCTGATTACCTGATCAAGAGATTGCAGGGTTCAGGTGGCTGCAGCAAAATTAACATTAACTAGCCCAGGGAGATCCTCGGCATCCAAGGCTCTCAAGAAGCTTCACTGTGTCCCTGTGGAACAGAGGATCCTCTTTAAAGCAACGTGTATCATGTTTAAAGCACTTCAGAACAAGGGACCTGTACTGATTCAGAGGAGACTGAAGAGATATGCTCTGGGGATGGTCCTTTGGTCAGCAACTGCTAATCTTATTCAGGAACACAAGTTGCAGAAGGCTCGACAAGGGGGGGCGTGCCTTCTCAGTGAAGGCTGCCCAGCTTTACAATAGGTTACTATCTGATTTGAGAGCCCGGACAGATTTGCTGAAGGTTAGGAAACCTTTGAAGACCTGGTTGTTCCCGAAATAATGGGGTTCGTTATAACGTACTGTTCTCTGCCTTTTTTCTCCCCTGTAAACAATTGCTGCTTCAGCACCAGGTTACCAGTCTAGTCACAGTATGCTCTATAAGTAATATAAATAAATAAATATTAATAAATAATAATGTTCCAACGTGATTTCATAGATAGGAAAGATTATGTGGCAGGCTTTATGGGTGAAGACCCTTCCCGTGCCCTCAAGACTCACCTCTGAAGCTACACTGTCATTAATGACAATATTCCCAATCTGGTCAAGCAACTGAGCCAAGGAGGTCAGGGTTGTAGTCACAGTAGCTATGTTCTCAACTGTCCTTGTCCACAGAAGCCGATCCAGCTCCCAGTCTGACAGGCCCTCATCACCAGGACTCTCCATATGAAAATCTGCTGGAGTCAACACTTTTGAAATCCCAAACAGTAGCCTGTTTCAAACAGAAAGAAAGCAATAAGATAGCTACAAGAGGGGTGAAATTAATACATCATACAGACAAGTCTTCTAAACATCTACGCCACTTCCCATCCTCCATAATAGCATGTTGATTTGCTATTCACCACACTCTCCCATCTCTGTGACTCATAAATTGTCTTTATGCAAGGTGACTCTGCCACTCAATGCTGTTTTCCTTAGGTTATTTGTTGCAATCTGTTCCTGCCTTACACCCTCCCTAATCGTACATCAAAATGCTGTTGTACACTTTAGCATTGCCACAGATATTATATTTATTTGTATATATGTATTTATATGTATGTAAATGTTCGATGGCATGTGTAGCTGCAGATACACATACTAAGCACAGGTCCTGCCATCTAGTGTTGGGCTTGGAGTGTTACAAGTTGTTTTTCTTCGAAGAAGTCTTTTAGAGTCATGGGACCGAGTGACTCCTCCTTTTCGGCTCCATTGCGCATGGGCATCGAGTCCATCTTAGATTGTTTTCTTTCCGCCATCGGGTTCAGACGTGTTTCTTTTCACTCCGGTTGTTCGAGTCGGAAAAATATTACAAAATCTAAATTCGTCAATATTGTTTTCGATTGAGTATCATCCATCATCGACACCTCGGTACCGGCGAATACAGATCTCTACTTGCCCTTGGGGCACCCGCACCCAACTTGGGCCTGGTCGGCCCGACCAAAAGTATCGTCGAAGCCTTATGGACCGGACCCCATTTAGATTCTGCCCTCTGTGCCACGCCAAGTATCCCTACACGGACCAACATCTGGTTTGTAACCTGTGTTTATCTCCGGATCATCGAGAGGATACCTGGGAGGCCTGTAGATCTTTCTGCTCGAAAAAGACTCTGAGAAACCGAAGAACACAAAGGTTAGAGATGGCATCCAACAGCACAGAACGCCTCGACGCAGAAGAGGAGGAGATGATCCACACTGCCGTCTCCGTTCGGGGGTCCGATTCCGAACAAGAGTCCGACATCGACCGACCAATAACAGGGGGCCAGCACGTGAGTACGCTTGCCCCAACCCAATCCAAGCCCAAATACAAGGCCTCGGGGACGCAACTGCCAGAAGGCCATGGCTCCACCCGTAAGAAAACTACCAGTGACCAAGCAACATCTTGGCACCGAGAAAGGCCACACCAACAACAAAACCTTCGGACTCGATCCGAGACACAGGCTCCGAAATTATAAGGCACCGACCCATCGAGTCGAAGCCCCGAAAGTCACTCTCTGAGCCGAGGCCAGCAAGTACTTCAGGCCCTTCGATCCCAAAAAAGACAGCTTCGGAGCCGAAAAAGCATACATACACTGAGGAGCATGGACTTTCAAAGCAATTAAAAGAAAGCCATAAATTTGCTGAGGAACTGACACAAATGGAGGATTTTGATGAGAAACAGGCCAGAATACAAATCCATAAAGACACTGGCAAAATCCTCACTGCACCTCCTCTAAGAACAAAGAGGAAACTGGCCTTCCATGGATGTTTGAACACTGATCAGCCACCGGCTAAAGTGCCAAAACCAACAGAAAAATCTCCGCCTCCTCAGTTTTCACCTCACCAGTCTCCTCCTCATTCTCCTCACCTGTCTCCCCACCTGCTACCCCCACTGCACAGTCTCCATAACACACTGTACAATCACAACAAGATGACACTGATCCATGGGACCTCTATGATGATCCAGTTTCAGATAATAGTCCAGAGTGCTATCCATCAAAGCCATCGCCCCCTGAGGATAGCACCTCATATACACAGGTTCTATCCAGGGCAGCAGCATTTCACAACTTGGCCATGCACACAGAACCTCTTGAGGATGAGTTCTTATTTAACACATTGTCCTCAACTCACGCCACCTACCAGAGTCTACCCATGCTTCCTGGCATGTTAAAACATGCACATCAAATCTTCCAGGAACCAGTTAAGGCAAGAGCTATAACTCCAAGGGTAGAAAAAGAAATATAAGCCACCAACCTCAGACCCAATTTTTATTAAACAACAGCTACCCCCAGATTCCGTAGTGGTCAGCGCAGCAAGGAAAAGGGCTAACTCCCAGTCCTCTGGGGACGCACCCCCTCTAGATAAGGAAAGTAAGAAATTTGATGCTGCAGGTAAAAGGGTGGCATCTCAGGCAGCTAATCAATGGCATATAGCCAACTCGCAGGCCCTAATGGCCAGATATGACAGGGCTGACTGGGATGAGATGAAAGACATTATTCAGCATCTCCCCAAGGACCAACAGAAGAGAGCCTAGCAGATAGTAGAAGAGGGACAAGCAATCACAAACAACCAGATCAGGTCCGCGTTGGACTCCGCAGATACAGCCGCAAGAACTATCAATACGGCTGTCACCATTAGGTGACACGCATGGCTCAGGTCATCAGGATTTAAACCTGAAATCCAGCAGGCTGTCCTCAACATGCCTTTTAACGAGCAACAACTATTCGGCACACAAGTTGATACAGCCATTGACAAAATGAAAAAAGACGCTGACACTGCCAAAGCTATGGGGGCGCTTTATTTATCCCAACACAGAGGCTCATTTTGAAAGCCTCGATATAGGGGAGGCTTTAGACTCCAACCATCTGAGCCATCTACCTCACAAGCCAAACCCTCTTACCAGACGCAATACCAGAGAGGGGGGTTTCGGGGAACCTACAGAGGACAATTTCCCAGATCTAGAGGAAAATACCAGCCCTCAAAGCAACCCACTCATACCAAACAGTGACTTTACCACCATCTTCCCTCACCACACTTCCCCTGTGGGAGGAAGACTTCAAAAGTTCCACACCCACTAGTTACCCATCACAACAGACAATTGGGTGTTATCCATTATCGAACATGGTTACTGCATAGAGTTCACACAAACTCCTCCAGACATTCCCCCCAAAACACACAAACTCCCATCTCAACACATTTCAATGTTGCAAACAGAAGTACAGGCACTATTACTTAAACAAGCCATAGAACTTGTGCTGCACCATCAGAAATGAACAGGGGTTTACTCCCTGTATTTCCTCATTCCCAAAAAGGACAAAACATTGAGACCAATACTAGATCTCAGGACTCTCAATCTCTACATCCGATCAGAACACTTTCACATGGTAACACTACAGGATGTAGTCCCACTGCTACAACAGGAAGATTTTATGCAATACTGGATCTAAAAGATGTGTATTTTCACATATCCATCCATCCAGCTCACAGAAAATATCTCAGATTTGTACTACAAGGAAAACATTACCAGTTCAAAGTGTTACCTTTCGGGATAACAACAGCTCCCAGAGTATTTACAAAATGCCTTGCCGTAGTCGCAGCATACAAAAGGAGACAACATATACATGTCTTTCCATATCTAGACAACTGGCTAATAAAAGCCAACACTCAAAAACAGTGCCAACATCATACACGTTATGTAATAAATACCCTACACACACTAGGGTTCTCAATTAATTACCACAAATCACACCTACAACCAGCACAAATTCAGCAGTATTTAGGAGCCACATTAAACCCCCAAAGAGCACTTGCAAGCCCAAGTCCACAAAGGGTGCAATCGTTCCACAGCATATTGCCAAAAATCCAGCCAAACCAACAGTACACAGTAAAATTTGTCATGAAACTGTTGGGCATGATGGCATCATGCATGGCCATTGTCCCAAACGCAAGATTAAACATGCGGCCCTTACAACAGTGCCTTGCAAAACAATGGTCGCAGGCACATGGTCATCTTCAAGATCTAGTGTTGATAGACCGCCAAACACACATCGCTTCAGTGGTGGAACCCCCACAAATTTAAACAAAGGGCGGCCATTTCAAGACCCTGTGCCTCACGCCATTCTTACAACAGATGCATCAATGATTGGATGGGGAGCATATCTCAACAATCACAACATTCAGGGACAATAAACACAAACAACTTCACATAAATCACTTAGAACTGCTAGCAGTATCCCTAGCACTAAGAGCTTTTCAACCTCTTCTTGTTCAGAAACCTATTCTTATCAGAACAGACAATATGACAACAATGTACTACTTAAACAAGGAGGAACCCACTCATCACAACTTTGCATTCTAGCCCAAAACATTTGGCATTGGGCAATTCACAACAACATACACCTGGTAGCTCAATATATTCCAGGGATTCACAATCAATTAGCAAACGGCCTCAGCCGAGATCATCAACAAACACACGAGTGGGAAATTCACCCCCAAGTGCTTCACTAATACTTTCGCCAGTGAGGAACACCAGACATAGATCTGTTCGCCACCAACCACAACGCAAAATGCCAAAACTTTGCGTCCAGGTACCCACACCCTTGATCCAAGGGCAATGCACTATGGATCAAATGGTCAGGGATATTTGCTTACACTTTTCCCCCTCTTCCGCTCATTCCATTTCTGGTCAACAAACTGCGTCAAAACAAACTCAAACTCATACTTATAGCACCAACGTGGGCACATCAACCATGGTACACCACATTGCTAGACCTGTCACTAGTACCACACATCAAACTTCCAAACAGGCCAGGCCTGTTGACACAAAACAAACAAGAGATCAGGCAGCCCAATCCAGCAATACTCAATCTTGCAATCTGGCTCCTGAAATCTTAAGAGTTTGGATATCTACATCTTCCACCAGAATGTATGGAAGTGATTAAACAAGCAAGAAAACCTACCACCTGGCAGTGTTATGCAAACAAATGGAAAAGATTTGTTTTCTACTGCCAAGCCAAACACATAACACCCCTGGACGCAACCATACAAGGCATTGCAGGTTATTTACTCCATCTACAAAAGGCAAATTTAGCTTTTTCATCCATTACAATACATCTCACAGCAATTTCTGCTTATTTGAAAAATATACAAAACAAATCTCTATTTAGAGTGCCTGTCACAAAAGCTTTCATGGAGGGTCTAAAACGTATCATACCTCCAAGAACGCC
This sequence comes from Pleurodeles waltl, assembly GCF_031143425.1. Lineage (NCBI taxonomy): Eukaryota > Metazoa > Chordata > Amphibia > Caudata > Salamandridae > Pleurodeles > Pleurodeles waltl. The sequence goes on from NC_090440.1 coordinate 1,929,298,740, forward strand.
ACCAGTACCTTCATGGAGTCTTAATATTGTACTCACACGACCCATGGGTCCACCCTTTGAACCCATGCACTCCTGTCAAATTCAATTCCCAACATGGAAAGTAGCATTCCTATTGGCAATCACTTCATTACGAAGAGTTAGTAAATACAAGCATTCACTATTGAACAACCCTTTATACAAGTACACAAACATAAGGCAGTACTTCGCACAAACCCTAAATTCCTACCTAAAGTCATCTCACTGTTTCATTTAAATCAAACAGTGGACCTTCCAGTCTTTTTCCCACCGCCAGACTCAGTGGCAGAGAGAGCACTACATACATTAGATATTAAAAGAGCTTTAATGTATTACATTGACAGAACAGAATCACTCAGAAAGACTAAACAGCTGTTTGTCGCATTACAAAAACCCCATACTGGTAATCCTATATCAAAACAAGGCATAGCCAGATGGATAGTGAAATGTATCCAAACTTGTTACCTAAAGGCTAAAAGACAGCTGTTAATAACACCAAAAGCACATTCCACTAGAAAAAAAGGAGCAACAATGGCATTTCCAGGAAATATACCAATGACAGAAATGTGTAAAGCAGCCACTTGGTCAACACCCCAAACATTTACCAAGCATTACTGTGTAGATGTGTTAGCAGCACAACAAGCCGCAGTAGGACAGGCTGTACTAAGAACACTATTTCAAACAACTTCAACTCCTACAGGCTGACCACCGCTTAGGGGAGGAGAACTGCTTTGTAGTCTATGCACAGCATGTGTATCTGCAGCTACACATGCCATTGAACGGAAAATGTCACTTACCCAGTGCACATCTGTTCGTGGCAAGTTCCGCTGCAGATTCACATGCGCCCGGAGCCTGTAGCCGTTTAAGTTACATTTAAATTTGTACGTGTGTATATACATCTCTATTCCATTGCATGGACATCTCTTCCTTTACACTTTATCACTCCTTACCCTCTGCTGGAAAACAATCTAAGTTGGAGTCGATGCCCATGCGCAATGGAGCCGAAAAGGAGGAGTCACTGGGTCCCGTGACTCGAAAAGACTTCTTCGAAGAAAAACAACTTGTAACACTCCGAGCCCAACAGTAGATGGCAGGACCTGTGCATAGCATGTGAATCTGCAGCGGAACATGCCACCAACAGATGTACACTGGGTAAGTGACATTTTATATATATATATATATATATATATATATATATATATATATATATATATATATGGAAAATGTCACTTACCCAGTGTACATCTGTTCGTGGCATTAGTCGCTGCAGATTCACATGCTGTGCACATCCCGCCATCTGGTGTTGGGCTCGGAGTGTTACAAGTTGTTTTTCTTCGAAGAAGTCTTTTTGAGTCACGAGACCGAGGGACTCCTCCCATTTCGACTCCATTGCGCATGGGCGTCGACTCCATCTTAGATTGTTTTCCCCGCAGAGGGTGAGGTAGGAGTTGTATATGCTAGTAATAGTGCCCATGCAATGGAGTGAATACGTATGTACATAATGTAGTTTAAAGTGATATATATATATTTACAAATATACAGATGTTCAAGATCAACTTCTAAACGGCTACAGGCTTCCGGGGAGGCGGGTGGGCGCATGTGAATCTGCAGCGACTAATGCCACGAACAGATGTACACTGGGTAAGTGACATTTTCCGTTCGGTGGCATGTGTAGCTGCAGATACACATGCTGTGCATAGACTAGTAAGCAGTTATCTCCCCAAAAGCGGTGGTTCAGCCTGTAGGAGTTGAAGTTGTCTGAAACAATGTTCGTAGTACTGCTTGGCCTACTGTGGCTTGCTGTGTTGTTAGCACGTCTACACAGTAGTGTTTGGTAAATGTATGAGGCGTAGACCATTTAGCTGCCTTACATATTTCGGTCAATGGAATATTTCCTAGAAAGGCCATGGTAGCACCTTTCTTTCTAGTTGAGTGTGCCTTTGGTGTAATAGGCAGTTCTCTTTTAGCTTTAAGATAACAGGTTTGAATGCACTTAACTATCCATCTAGCAATGCCTTGCTTAGAAATTGGATTTCCTGTATGAGGTTTTTGGAAAGCAATAAATAATTGTTTTGTTTTGCGAATTAGTTTTGTTCTGTCAATGTAGTACATTAACGCTCTTTTGATGTCCAATGTATGTAGTGCTCTTTCAGCTACAGAGTCTGGCTGTGGGAAGAACACTGGTAATTCTACTGTTTGATTTAAGTGGAACGGTGATATGACTTTTGGTAAAAATTTAGGATTTGTTCGTAGAACTACCTTATGCTTGTGTATCTGAATAAATGGTTCTTGTATGGTAAATGCTTGAATCTCACTTAATCTTCTTAAAGATGTGATGGCAATTAAAAATGCAACTTTCCATGTTAAGTATTGCATTTCACAAGAGTGCATGGGCTCAAAAGGTGGACCCATGAGTCGTGTTAAGACAATGTTGAGGTTCCACGAAGGAACTGGTGGTGTTCTTGGTGGTATAATTCTCTTTAGACCTTCCATAAATGCTTTTATGACTGGTATTCTAAATAGAGAAGTTGAGTGCGTAATTTGCAGGTAAGCTGAAATTGCTGTAAGATGTATTTTAAAGGAAGAAAAAGCTAGCTTTGATTTTTGCAAATGTATAAGTATCTTACGATGTCTTTGGCAGATGCGTGTAAGGGTTGAATTTGATTATTGTGGCAGTAATAGACAAATCTTTTACACTTATTTGCATAGCAATGTCTAGTGGTAGGTTTCCTAGCTTGTTTTATGACCTCCATACATTCCTGTGTAAGGTCTAAATGTCCGAACTCTAGGACTTCAGGAGCCAGATTGCTAGATTCAGCAATGCTGGATTTGGGTGTCTGATCTGTTGCTTGTGTTGCGTTAACAGATCTGGTATGTTTGGTAGTTTGACATGAGGCACTACTGAGAGGTCTAGTAGTGTTGTGTACCAAGGTTGCCTTGCCCATGTTGGTGCGATTAGTACGAGTTTGAGTTTGTTTTGACTCCGCTTGTTTACTAGATATGGAAGCAGTGGGAGAGGGGGAAAAGTGTAAGCAAATATCCCTGACCAACTCATCCATAACGCATTGCCCTGAGACTGATCTTGTGGGTACCTGGATGCAAAGTTTTGGCATTTTGCGTTTTCCTTTGTTGCAAATAGATCTATTTGTGGCGTTCCCCAACTCTGGAAGTAAGTATTCAGTATTTGGGGGTGAATCTCCCATTCGTGGATCTGTTCGTGATCCCGAGAAAGATTGTCCGCTAGCTGGTTCTGAATTCCTGGAATAAATTGTGCTATTAGGCGAATGTGGTTGTGAATTGCCCAATGCCATATTTTCTGTGCCAGGAGACACAACTGTGTTGAGTGTGTGCCTCCCTGTTTGTTCAGGTAATACATTGTTGTCATGTTGTCTGTTTTGACAAGAATGTGTTTGTAGCTTATTATGGGTTTAAATGCTTTCAGCGCTAGAAATACTGCCAATAGTTCTAAGTGATTTATGTGAAACTGTTTTTGGTGAGTGTCCCATTGTCCTTGGATGCTGTATTGATTTAGGTGTGCTCCCCACCCTATCATGGAGGCATCTGTTGTTATTACGTATTGTGGCACTGGGTCTTGGAAAGGCCTCCCTTGGTTTAAATTTATACTGTTCCACCATTGAAGCGAGGTGTATGTTTGGCGGTCTACCAACACCAGATCTAGAATTTGACCCTGTGCCTGTGACCACTGTGATGCTAGGCACTGTTGTAAGGGCTGCATGTGCAATCTTGCGTTTGGGACAATGGCTATGCAGGAGGACATCATGCCTAGGAGTTTCATCACCTTTTTGACTTGTATTTTTTGATTTGGATACATGGCCTGTATTACATTGTGAAATGCCTGAACCCTTTGTGGACTTGGAGTGGCAATCCCTTTTGCTGTGTTGATTGTCGCCCCTAAGTATTGCTGTGTTTGACACGGCAGAAGGTGTGACTTTGTGTAGTTGATTGAGAAACCTAGTTTGTGTAGGGTTTCTATGACATACTTTGTGTGTTGTGAACACCTTTCTAGAGTGTTGGTTTTGATTAACCAATCGTCTATGTACGGGAACACATGTATTTGCTGCCTTCTGATATGTGCAGCTACGACTGCTAGGCACTTTGTAAAAACTCTTGGCGCAGTTGTTATTCCGAATGGCAAGACCTTGAATTGGTAATGTGTTCCTTGGAACACAAACCTTAAGTACTTTCTGTGTGAAGGATGTATCGGTTTATGGAAATATGCATCCTTTAGGTCTAGTGTTGTCATGTAGTCTTGTTGTTTGAGTAGTGGGATTACGTCTTGTAATGTCACCATGTGAAAGTGATCTGATTTGATGTAGGTATTTAATGTTCGGAGATCTAATATAGGTCTCAGAGTTTTGTCTTTTTTGGGTATGAGAAAGTACAGAGAGTAAACTCCTGTTCCTTTCTGGTGTTCTGGTACTAATTCTATTGCTTCTTTTAGTAGTAATGCCTGAACTTCTAGTCCTAGAAGATCTATATGTTGTTTTGACATATTGTGTGTTTTCGGTGGCACGTTTGGAGGGAATTTGAGAAATTCTATGCAATAACCATGCTGGATAATTGCTAGTACCCAAGTGTCTGTTGTTATCTCTTCCCAATGTTTGTAAAATTGTCTTAGTCTCCCCCCCACAGGTGTTATGTGTTGGGGATGTGTGACTTGGAAGTCACTGTTTGTTTTGAGGGGTTTTGGAACTTCCCTCTTTTTTGGGGGAATTGTGCCCCTCTATATTGCCCCCGAAAACTTCCTCGCTGGTATTGGCTTTGATAAGTGGGCCTTGCTTGTGAGGTTGTGGCCTCTGAAGGTTGACCTCGAAACCCTCCCCTAAATGGTGTTTTGCAAAATGTGCCTCTGCTTTGTGGGGAGTAGAGTGCGCCCATGGCTTTTGCGGTATCAGTATCTTTTTTGAGTTTTTCGATAGCAGTGTCGACTTCCGGCCCAAACAACTGCTGTTCATTAAAGGGCATATTCAGCACAGCTTGTTGTATTTCCGGCTTGAATCCTGACATACGCAACCATGCGTGTCTCCTTATTGTTATTGCAGTATTTACTGTCCTTGCAGCTGTATCTGCTGCGTCCATTGATGACCGTATCTGATTATTGGAGATACTTTGTCCTTCTTCTACCACTTGTTGTGCCCTTTTCTGGAACTCTTTGGGTAAGTGTTCTATGAAATGCTGCATTTCGTCCCAATGAGCTCTATCGTATCTTGCCAAAAGTGTTTGTGAATTGGCAATACGCCATTGGTTTGCTGCTTGTGCTGCAACTCTTTTACCCGCAGCATCGAATTTGCGACTCTCTTTGCCTGGAGGTGGTGCATCTCCCGAGGTATGAGAGTTTGCTCTCTTGCGAGCTGCCCCAACAACCACAGAATCTGGTGTTAATTGCTGCGTAATATAAACAGGGTCTGTTGGTGGTGGCTTATACTTTTTTTTCCACCCTTGGAGTTATGGCTCTGCCTTTAACAGGCTCCTGAAATATTTGTTTTGAATGTTTTAGCATTCCTGGGAGCATAGGTAAGCTTTGGTATTGGCTATGAGTGGAGGAGAGTGTATTAAATAAAAAGTCATCCTCAATTGGTTCTGAATGCAAGGTGACGTTATGAAACGCAGCTGCCCTTGAGACCACCTGCGTGTAGGATGTACTGTCTTCAGGTGGCGACGGCCTTGTAGGGTAACAGTCTGGGCTGTTATCTGATACAGGAGCATCATAAAGGTCCCATGCATCAGGATCTTCTTGACTCATTGCAGTATGAGTCGGAGATTGCATCAGTGGTGGAGTGGCTACCGGTGATGTGTGCATCGATGGTGTTGGAGATGGTGGTGGAGTCGTTTGTCTTGCCACCTTTGCCTGTAGCTGCTTGTCCTTTTCTTGAAAGGCAAGTCTTCTTTTCATCTTAATTGGGGGAAGAGTGCTTATCTTCCCCGTGTCTTTTTGAATGTGGAGCCTTCTTTGAGTGTAGTCTGGCTCAACAGATTGAAGTTCCTCTCCGAACTTATGTCCTTGCATCTGGGAGGAAAATCCCTGTTCCTCTGTGTAGCAACCTGTTTTCGGTTCCGATGCTGGATGTTTCGGAATCAAAATCTTTTCGGTCGCCTTTTTGGGCTCAGAGGCAACCTTCTTTATTTTCGGCGTCGTGGTTTCTCGGTGCCGAACCATTTCGGTGCCACTGTCTCTGTGCCGAATCTGTTCGGGGCCGGTGTCTCGGGCCCGAGATTGCTGTGTGGCGGTATCTCGACCGGAGTCGGATGACTTCGCCACATGCATGCCCTTTTTCGGTGCCGATGATTGGTCACCTATTTTTCGGGTTAAGCCATGGCCTGTTGGCGGTGGCGTCCCCTGGGCTTTTGTTGTCTTCTTGTGAGTTTTATGTTTCGTTGTCTTACTCACGGTTTTCGGCGTTTCTTCGGGATCGAGCTCGTCCGAGTCAGATTCATAGATGGAGAAGCTTTCTTCTTCCTCCTCGAAACGCCCTTGTCCTGTCGGCACCGACGCCATCTGCAGTCTTCTTGCTCTTCGGTCTCTTAATGTCTTCCTCGACCGAAACGCTCGACAGGCTTCACAGGTATCCTCCTTGTGCTCTGGAGACAGACACAAGTTACAGACCAGACGCTGATCTGTATATGGATACTTGTTATGGCATTTTGGACAGAAGCGGAATGGGGTCCGTTCCATCAGCCTTGAAGAGACACGTGGCCGGGCCGACCAGGCCACGACGGGGATCGAAAAAAAAACAAAGGGCCACCGGAGCTCTTCTTAATTCGGTGTCGATCTGTTGTAACTAACCCGATACCGAACGCAAACAATACCGACGATTTTTCCGAGATTCTAACTAACTTTCCGACCTGAAACACGGAGCGAAAAGGAACACGTCCGAACCCGATGGCGGAAAAAAAACAATCTAAGATGGAGTCGACGCCCATGCGCAATGGAGTCGAAATGGGAGGAGTCCCTCGGTCTCGTGACTCGAAAAGACTTCTTCGAAAAAAAACAACTTGTAACACTCCGAGCCCAACACCAGATGGCGGGATGTGCACAGCATGTGTATCGGCAGCTACACATGCCACCGAACATATATATATATATATATATATATCCACACATACATACATACACAGGTCCTCAAAAAACTTGAAGGGGAATTCTACAACACAGCTCCATTTGCTTCAGAGCATTAAAGTAGGTAAGAGATTGTCCTTTTACATAGACAAGCCCATGAATTAGTTACTTTAAGGCAAGCTATTTATAAAAAGATAAAAAACCTTTTTCCACCGGTAGCCAGTGTAATTAGAGTAGGTGATCAAAAATGGAATCAAAAGTTTTAATACTGAAAATGCAAAATGCAATTGGCTAGTGCATTCTGATTTCTTTTCCAAACGGTGGATACCCTCCTTTGGGAGGTAAAGATATGCCATAATCAATTCTGGATAGTATAGAGGCAACGCCGCAGTCACTCTGTGTGTGAATCACAGAAAGGGTAAAATGCATCTAAGGGCTCCTATGCAGTAAGGACAATTCCCAATGACAAAATGTAATTCAGTTCTCCAGGTTTAATAAGGAATCAAGAATTATAACTCAGTCTACCTTAGAGAAGACCAGGTTGGGACATAACCCCATAGAGGGAGGCCATAGGGAAGGATTCCGGAAATTAAGTCTGTTTTGAACCAGGAGCATTTCAGACTTGGATGGGTTCCATTTCAGATGGATTGATGCATCCAGTTGCACACTGCAGCCAGTGTAGGGGTTCAACGCATAAAAGGGTTGCAAGAATCATCGTTTAAGTTGAAAATGATCTGGGTGTCATCTGGAAAGAGGTAGGTTATTGCACTGAATTGCTTTAAGAATAACCCCAACAGTGGGATGCAAAGGTTAAATAAGAGAAGGGATAAAAAAAAAAAAACCTCGGGGAACCCTCAACATAAGGTGCCAATTTGGTATCGGAGAAGAAAAATAACCACTGGCGAGTTATTCCATTGATAGCTATATTACCTACACATAGAATCAGAAGACCTTGATCAATGGTGGCAGACAGTGGATAGGTCTCACAGATTTCTGCTGTCTACCAACATTCTAAGATCATCAATGGCTGAGGTGGTCACCTGCTCAGTACCAAGCCATGGTCTACAACCACTTTGGCAAAAGTCTAACAGAGCTCGGATTTCGACAAATCACTGTAGTTGGGCAGTGAAAACATTCTCCAGGAGTTTCACCATGAAAAAGACATGATATAAGACAGACGATGGCTGGAGAGCATACAAAAGCCTTTTGAAGGCTACAGGTACCTCTTCGAAACTTAAAAAGTCACAGATAATCTGTGGTATAATAGCTGCAGTAGCAGATTGACTAAGAGGTTTGAGTTGTACTGCCAAACAAACATCTAGGGGGATTCTGAGGCTTTATGTGTGGCTATCAATTTATAACACTTCTCATCTGAGGCAGTGAAGGAGGTGTAATATGTCTCTAGAGTGAGTCAGTGATCGCTGAGGCAGGGTGTGTCATTATGTGGCTTCAAGTCTGAAGCAAATTTTTGCCTGCTGTTTTTCATTTTTTAATAGAAACAAAGCAGGGAAATGTGTTCATTAATTTCAGTTAATACTACATATTATGCTGGCTGCCAGATTGTTTAAATATTGGCTAAGTTTGACGAATTTCTGACAAGAACTTTGAGCAGAGAGGATTTTGTGCAAGTAAGTTTCTCTTGTTTAGTATAGTTTATTTTCGTCACAGGGATCACACAAAACGAACAATTTATTTACTTTCTGTGTTCTGAGGTATACCAAGGGCATAATATAGATTTCGCTTTTACCTTCTTAGTTAGTTTCTACAGAAGCCATCCTGTCTAAGGTTGAAGATAGGAGTAACCAACAATCATTCACCTTGGTAATAACTTCTGTCGATACCTTGGCGTTGTCAATACAAGGCTAGCTTCCTTAAGTATGTCTGCAAAAGGTTGTGGGATTAACTGACTTCCAATAGTGATATGATACTGTTGTGTAAGTAGACTTGCTGTCCTTCTCGAGCTCAGCAATTTCCAAATGAACCAGTAGTCATCGGACCAGAACAGTTCTTGAATGGCATCGACAATAATTTTAACACAATTACTTAGATTTGTTGTCACAAGTGATATTGAAATAAGTTACAAGGAACCTAACCTTCTGTTGGAGCATGCCTTGAAAGAGCAGGAAGGAAAATAAAAAGAAAAGCACGGGACAAAAGAACAACAGCATCGTATGTAGGAGGGAATGAGGACCTGGGATTAGAGAAGTGGCAGGAAAAGCAGTTCTGTATTAAAACAAAAGCCTGAAACCTTGGTTTGTTTTTATAAGCAGAATTTAGCTGAAAAAGAGAATGAAATATTTGTGCAACAATGCAGTAATAGTCGATCATAAAGCTGCTAACAGTAGGGTAATAACCCAGAGAAAAGCTCAGAAAAGACAGCCTTAAAAAAAATATATATAAAAGGCAAAGCTTGGTTTAGAGGGGGAAAACATCAGTGGTTTACTTCCTTTAAAAGTGTAAGGAAATGCCTCTTATTTGTATAGGCACCCCAGGTTTTTTGACTGATGCTGCTTTTTTCCCCCGAACTCTGTGACTACAATGAGGCCTGCTAACCAGACCTCAGTGCCAGTGCCCTGACCCCAAAACGTGTATTGGCTGTAATCAATTGGCATAGACTACCTTACCTTTAAGCGCCTAGTAAATGGTAACCCGGGTAACCAGGGCCTGTAAAAGAAACACCCCAGGGACTGGAGCACTGGTTGTGCCACCCTGGGTGTGACAAGAGTAAAACCAGTGTCTCAATCCACCAGTGCAGATTAGAAGGCCAGTTTGTAACTGCTAGCCTGACTTTGCCATTTAAAAAACCATGTCAAAGTCAACTGTCCCCCTGAAACTTGTGTAAGTCAACTCTGTGGCAAGCCTACCTAGACCTAAGGCAGGGTGCAGCATATTTCATGGGCTGAATATGCTTTAGGTGTTCTGACAGTACTGACAAGATGGTAGCCCAGAATCTTCAATCTGCTGCCAACTACTGCTGTGCAGCACCAGAGACCAGGACCAGCTACTCAAAGTTACACTCTGGTAGGCTCAGCCCACGAGTGCAACTAGGTCACCCACAAGCCAAGTTATCACCCAGGAAGGGATCTGTCTGTGAGTGCAATATTAGGCTACTGGTAGCCCAGTGCCGACTGGACTTCTACCACCACGAGAGGAATTTGAGGGATGTCGACCCTGTGACCAGGACTGCTCACCCAGTATGTGAAACGAGAAGTAGCCACAGGAAAAATCCCATTGACCGCATCACATCCACAGCACCCTTAAGCGCCTTCAGTATTGTTCATCCCTTGCATCAGGACCACTTCCATAAGAATCCATTGCAAAGGGGACAAGGTGCCTGGAACTGCCTTGCAACTGCTTTACCGGGAGAGGAAACTAGTTTTGAAGACCTTGCTGGGCCCCCTGACCAGAAACGGCCTGTCCTCTAGGGCGGAGGGGCCACGCCCCCATCCTTTTGCCCCTCATGAAGAGTGTCTGTCAGGCTGAACAAAGGTCAGTCTGACAGACACTCTTCATTTTCAGCTCAGAGAGCCAAGAGTGACACATGTGCGATTTGCGCAGACTCCTGGCTGCCTGAGCTGAACTTTGCTGGGCTGAGGAGGTCACAGCTCCTATGGGTGTGACCTCCTCAGCTCAGCAAAGGTGCCTCGAGGCCCTCCCCTGGGTGACGAGGAAAGCGTCACCCATTGAAACTTCGTCACAGAGTGGGGTGGGGTCAGCAGTCTCACTGACCCCATCCCACTCTGTGACGAGGCTGGGACTGCTGCCTAGGTCAGCCAATGAGGGAAGGCAGCAGTCCCAACCCTACGGGGACCTCGAGGCTGATGGTAAGTGTGTGTGATGTTTTAAAATGAATGTTTGGTGCGTGCGTGCATGTTTGAATGGTATGAGTGTTGTTAATGGATGTGTGTGTGTGTGAAAGAATGAGTGTGTGTGAACTTTTAAAATGAATGTTTGGTGCGTGCGTGCATGTTTGAATGTTATGAGTGTTGTTAATGGATGTGCGTGCATGCGTGTCTGTATGAGAAAGAATGAGTGTGTGTGTGCTTCCCACCCACCCCCCTCCCTCCTAAAGCTGCCGGCCGCCGCTGTGTTTGGTGCGTGCGTGTATGTTTGAATGTTATGAGTGTTAATGGATGTGCGTGCGTGTCTGTGTGTGAAAGAATGGATGTGTGTGTGCCTCCCGCCCGCCCCACTCCCTCCTAAAGCTGCCGCCCGCCACTGCCCCTGACTGGCTCCTACTGGAGATTAATGTCTTAACTAGCTCTAAGTGACCGCATTACAACTAGCCAAACCTTTTGGTAAACAAAAGTGTTTGCGTCAAATTCCTCAAATTTGCTAATGCTTGCTCACGATTAAGTGAAATGCTTTGATTCACTATACCTTGTAAATTCTATATATCCAGTAACATTTGGTGGGATGTTTTCAGTGTGGTATTTAAAAATACAGTGGTTTTATAAATTGCTGTTGGACTTCTTTATTTAAATGCTTTACATTTGTTCCTCTGAGTAAGCCTTGCTGCTCAGGGCCACAGCTATCCAGGTTTGATATGAAGGTTTGACAAACAAAACCTAAGGGTCCTGAAGGGGTTGATAAGTGTGAAATGGTGTTACCCAGTGAGGTTGAACAACCAGACTAGATAATACCCCCAGTTTCCTCACAAAAAGAATCAGGAAAAACAAGAAAACATTCTCTAGAATACAAATGTACCCCTGTTGAAAAGGCTTCAAACATCTATCAGAGGCACCCTCCTGTGATTCAAGCTCTGTTGTGCTAAGCACTGTACTGATGCTTTACATAGTTGTATGCAGATGTAGAGCACATTTGACTCTATGGAATGTAGTTTGCCAATGCACTGCCTTGAATCGGTAATCCCACTAGCCCCACCACAGCATGAGGGATGATTGCTCTTGTGCTGCAGACATTGTTGTGTCCGCCAGGCCATCATACTGATAATTCCAGGTGGGTAGCAGTTACTATGCCACATATGATCAATCCCTTGGGCCAGGAACATCGTTATGACTCCCACACAGATGTTTACATGAGCCTGACGTACCTCTTTGGGGATGATCTCCTTCTGAATATATTTACGGCTTTTGTGAAAGACAACAGGAAGGATATCTTCAAAGACCTTGTAGCCAAAATCTAGGTTTTGGTATAGATTCTGCCACCCCTGGCAATTTTTGTGCAGCTGTAGTGCGTGTTCTGTCTCTGTCCCATCCTCGCTGTCTTATGTAGGCCTCTCAACAGTCTCCTTCAACGTATGCTGAGTGGTTACCTATATCCTAATTTCCCTCCTTATGGCAGAGCGCAAGGCCACTCCTTAACTAGGGCTTTCCCATTCTATCAGTAGTGGGCACTTCTAAATCCCTGAACAGGGAAGCAGGTAATCAAGGTCAAGGAGCATATCAGATGAAGGCAACGGGAAGATTACCTGCATAAAACATGTTTAAACATTGCCCATAGAGCAATGAATGACAGGTTTTTATGCCCTTTGAGTTTCCGTTTCTGCCACACAGTTGTGTGTCAAGTTTACAACCAGCATCGCCTATGCCCACCTCTGTGATGACGGTACAATGGATACGCTTGATCAGAAAGCTGCCTTTCTTTTACAGCAAGCACATGTGGGTATCATTCTGCAAAAGTAGTAATATCAGTTAAAATTATCCTCTCAAAGAATTTTGAATCTGGCTGATTGAGACTAAATTTTGGAGAACTACTCTTGCCTCTGCCTTTTGAGTTAGTATCACTGTAAGCTTTTCTGAAGTAACCCCTGGGCGACGTGTGTTGGCCCTGGGTGTGTTGGTATGAAAAAGAGGTGTCTGAGGAGGTTGTTATTGAACCTCCGAGGTAGGAGGGATGGCAAAAGAAGCCACAGAGGACTGGTGTTTGTAATGCCCATATTGCTTTTGCCGTCTGTGTCTTTTTTAATCTTTTCTAGGGTTTGGCCCACCTGGAGGCCAAAAAGATGTTCTCCATCAAAGGGCATGTTCAGCACATTTTGCTGAACCTCTGTCTTAAAACCAGAAATACGGAGCTGTGCATGTCTTCTCAAGAGAATGCTTGTGTTGACCCTCCAAGCTGCTGTGTCAGCTGAATTTAAGGTGCAGAGTATTGAAGGGTTTGAAATTAACTTGCCCTCTAGGACAAGTTCTTGGCACGTTTTCTGTGCTCTTCTGGGAGTTTTTTTTGAGGAGGTCCTCCATTTCGTCCCAGCGGAAACGGTCATACCTTGCAAGGAGGCCCATGAAGTTTGCAATCAATCAATGGATGGCTGATAGCGCTGCAAACCGTTCCCCACCACAAACATTTTTACTTTTTTTTATCTGGCAGCGGGGTATAGCCACCTGCCTGCGAGCTTGACCACTGTGCACTGGTAATTCCAAGGTTTGGGGGGGGGGGGCAGGTGGAGTGGGGTTGTATCATTATAATCCTTACTGGTCTTTAAAAATGGCTGTGGTATGTCTAAGCATGCCCATGGGCACTAAGATATTGGATGGATCACTGTGCTGAAGAGTGTCTCAAACAGAAAATCTTCCTCTAAGAACTCCTTATGAAATTCCACCTGATGGAATAAAACAGCCCTTCCAATAAGCTCTGGGGCATCTCTATCATAGCTATCCCCTGGGTCACCCTCACAAGGAGTGTCAAACGTGTCCTGTCCCCCCTCTATAGTCAGCAGTGTCAGTGAGTGGAGACCCCTAAGATGAAATGTCGATTGGGTCCCCTAAAGAATGAGGTGGGTAGGTGAAGGCAAAAGGGGTGGAATGGGTGTGGTGATGGTGGTACAAGAGGTAAAGAAGTAGTGGCCTTTTCCATCTTTTTGCAGATCTTTGAAGGGGCTAGAGTGTCCAGAGCCTCTTGAAAGGACAACTCTCTTTTAGTTGGTAGAGTCGCAGCCATACATGTGCGAGCAAGGGTGCAGTCAGTATGAGGCTAGATAAGTCCAATTGTTCTTGAAGTTGATGGAGGATGGGCTCCACTGCTGTGCCTGGACTGGCCTTGGAGATTGCCTTCAAGATGGACGGTTCTGAAAATAGTTTCCGTTTCGGTGCCGAAGCTCGGGTTCGTGCCCACAGGTGGTCTGATGCCAAAGTGGCTGGAAAGCAGTGGTGGGCCCAAAGCCTCTGCTTGGTGTTGTATAGTGGCTGAATGTCCTTTAGCTGGGTTGTTCATGATGGTGTGGAGGGGTAGGGGGCACTGTACTCACTGACTGTTTAGTAAATGGAAGATTGTCTGTCTCTAGGTCAGATCTGGAGCTCACCTCGATGGAGAAGGCCTCTTCCTCTGCAGTCGATGGTTGAGGGTGTTGCTCTCCCTCGATGCTAGGACCAAAAAGGTCCAGAGTATCCTCCATGCTTCTACCTAGCATTTCAAGCTGACATGCGCGATGGTCGTGAAGAGTTTTCTTCGGGCCAAAGGAGCGGCAAGCATTGCAGTAGGCCTCACTGTGTTCTGACGAGAGGCAGAGGTTACAGACCAGATGTAAGTTGGTCTGAGAGTACTTGGTGTGGCAGCAAGGATAATAACGGAAGGGAGTCCGTTCCATCACCGGTGAGACATTCTTGAGAAATGCGATGCAGACTGGAGTAGGGCCCGAAGGGCGAGGCCCTGGAAGGGTCATGGTCAAGACTAACCAGACTCGATTGAAATCTATATCCGTCAAGGCGCAAGGGAAAATAAGAACATGATCGAAGACTATACTGATGAGGGGGAAGGTACCAAGTGGACCGGAAAGAGCACCATGATGGTGTTGATCCGGAGCACGCGTCCGAACCAGACAGTGGAAAGAAAATCTAACAATGGAGTCGATGCCCATGCGCATTATCACCAAGAGGAGGAATCACTCTACCTTGAGAATCAAAATACTTTATTCAAAGAAAAGCAAATAGCACACATCCGGACCCAACCCTAAATGGCAAATGATATGTATCTACAGCCACACACGCCTTGAACATATGTTTATTACCCAGAATGCCTTTATGCTTTGTCTTTTTTGCCACTTGTTCCTAGAATGGACACCAAGCTGTGTTGAAAAACATACAAGATGAATCTGGTAGCTCCACTTACTTGATTTGATTCTACAATTGCTAAGCTATTGTTTTTGGCTTCGGCCTTGATAAAAGTGTCATAATGATGGCAAAAGGAGAGGCTTATTGATGCATTCCCTACTCTAAATTAAGTTGGGGAAATTGTGCCCGAGTATTTTGTCTTTAACACTTTGCTTTATCGTAGGGCAATCTAGGCAACCGGAAGTGTTCCAGCCAAAGCGATATTGGAACAAGTAGCACCATTGCCTCAATAGGCTTTGGAGACTATCTTTTAAGTTTTATTGACTATGTTATAACTATATTTTGTTAACTAAGCAAGAATATACAGGTGGGGTCCTGTACAATGTGCCTTACAAGAATCTCTGCGGTTGAATGTTTTTCTGCAAATAATTTACTGGTTCCACATCATATTAATAGGATAAGATTAAAGATTACAAGGACTTCTGCCTGTCAAGCCAGTGAACTTTTCATCCTGGTTTATTCAACGCCTCCCTTGTTTTATTCAAGGGGATCAAGGTGATTGTGCAAACACATTATTCTTTCATCAACATTCAGATTTCAAAATTTTCAGACGAGACCGCAGGTGACTGAATGAATTCAACACATCTATTTGCTAGGAGGGCTCTTCAGTTATCTGGGGTATACAGACTATTGTCTTCAGACAGGTTCCTTTCAAAAGCAGAAATTGCCCACAGAGTTGTACATTGATCTGTTGAAAGGTCATCCTCCTCCTCTTCAAAGCATCTGTGTTTATGCATCCAGGACCAGTGTAGCCCAAGTATCTTTTTGGTGTCACAAACCTCCGAAGTTCATCTGCAAGGCTCCACTCAAGAACACGTTTAGTGAGACAGTCGGTTTGATGTGCAGCTCTCTTATGTTAGCCTAAATATTTGGAATCCCCCAGGTATATTGAGGAAGGGGCATTATACATACCAAAGGGCGTTAGTTAACATTAGAAGTCCATAATGCGTCTTACTCCATGGAAAACGTCTCCCAAACTAGCTGGTTCAATGTGCCTATGAACTCTGCAATCAATGAACAGCAGAAAATGTGCAACCCTGGAAGTGGGAGAAGCAATATTTCACCAAAATGTTCCCTCCTAAAAACAGATGTAAGGGGTATAGAATTCTTCTGGAAACAAAGAGAAGCCATGCTAGCAACCAGAGATGTAACTGTAACTTGTTTTGAAAAATACACTTGAGGGAAATATTAGATCATGGTACAAGTTAACAAGTACGTTTTATGAACTCTGTTTTTATAGCAAGTTCTACTTAAACTTACTGTGCATTTTAGAGAGTTGTTTTAAAAAAACTATATACACTACTTTTTATTCATATTAGCTTGTAATGACATTTTTATTTCAGCGTGGGCAGGCGGATCTATTTTCTTAGCCTTTAACATTCTTATAGTCCACAACACACTAAAATGTTTTTAAAACCCCAGTAGTGACTGTAGGGTTAATACTTTTACAAAGGAGTCTCAACAATGGGACCCTACGGTCAAAGCACACCTCAAGCATTTTATTAAAGTCAGAAAGGGGACACAGTGGGAAAGTGCTGGTGAACTACGGAGGGTAAGAAAGAGGGTAAGAAATATAATGGCTGACCAACTCGCCTGCTTCTATCTTACCGAAGCTGGGTCAGAAAAACCTCCATTACTTTAACCATGTCAATATCCACACGGACGGGGAGAACACGTTCCTGCTCTTCACTGTAATCCACATTATAAACCTAAGAAAGAACAACGAAAAGGGAAAATCTGTCAAGAATGGACCAACATAAATGTTCACCAGAGCAAATACAACATGCTCCTAAACCTTCCCCCAGACACAAACAACATTTTAATTGCCTGTAAATGAGACTGATGTAATCACCTACTCACCACTTTCTCAGACTCCAGCTGGCCTCTCTCAAGTTAAGAGACCGGAAACAAAACCCAGACACCTCACACACATTTCAAGTTCAATTCTCTTGCAAACTAGTGACTGAATAGCCAACAAACCTCTCAGTCACCACAAACCTTTCAGACTCTCAATCTATCTTCTCACATATGCCACTGACCTCAAAGCCCACCACTCACCAACTGAGCCCTCCAATCTATTAACCTCTTGTTTCCTACCAGCACAGGCACCACCTCTATTCCATTATCATCCCATTTTCTACCCACACAGACTTCCTTCACATCAGATTTCACATCTCCATCGCCATCCCTATGTCATAATGTTCTCACTGTCCAAAGTTTCTGTAATGCCATGTCAGCCTGTGCTGTTACCCTGTCCTGGTGTACCCAACCTTCATGTCGAATTGTCCCAGTTTCTCGTTTCCTCAATTCTGTCAGCTACACTCAAATGTGTTTCCTACACTATTGTGTCTCTGCATCACCTTCACTGTCTCCTTCTGTTTATGTCTCTGCTTCGTGTTTTTATCTCCCTTTCTTTGTGTCTTTCCATCCCTTTTCGGGTCAACCTGTTCCAGTGTCCACCTCCCCATTTCTCGATCTTAACAAGTGCCTTCCAGTGTCCATCTCCCCATCCAGATGTCTGTGACTTTCTGCCTCTTTGTTTCCCCAAATCCATGTCAGTGTCTCCACTTGCCCCTCTCAGGCTAGCACATAATTGAGAGGCTACACGAAGAAGAGTCTTGTCATCCTTTTCTCCAACACCACAGTGACAGTTATGCGATAGTCCTGCGTCACAAGATCATAGGTCTGTGGGCTGCTGCTACTTTTATTCTAACCTGGGTGTACAGGTTTAAGTTAGATGAACCTTATTTTTATAACTAGGCTGTCTTCTGGGTTGTTCCTGGATGTACATCATTTTAGTACCTGGATTAGCCAGTGGGTCGTCAAAAACTACAGACATAATATGATCAGCCCTTCTGATGCCTTCCCCTCCAAGCAGGGATTTCAAACTCCTCTTAAATGTCACAGTGAGGGGGTTCCTTGTTCTAGACAGACACTGTGTTATCCTGAAGAACCACCTGAAATGGAAAGTAAGTCTAACTCTTCTAATACAGTGTTGTTCGTTCACTCTGTTCAAGTAAAAGAAGCATGCCAAGGGCTGGAAAACAGAAAGGTTCAAATCTCTTGGAGAGCAGTAATTTCTTCACTCCGGAAGCCACATCTACAAAGCCCTTTCATACTCATTCCCCTCTTTGGAAATCTCAAAATTGCTTTGAACTCACTGAAGCTAATATAAACCAGAAATGCAAGAGTGCTGCACCTCCTAAACTGAATGATCCAGAATTTAAAATAGATACACTTGGAGACGTGCAAGCAGGAGCTAAGTTCAGATACATTCAAAGCAACTCTTCCACAGATGTGGTGGTGGCACTTCCAATTCTAGGATGGATGCTCATAAGGGGCTTTCTGGTAACCCTGAAATTGAAGGAGACGACACATCCCCTGTAGTCTGCACAATATTCAATGTTGTGCTGCTCAGACCTGCAGACAGCTGAAGAACACTGACTGGATCACTAGAATTGGCAATGCCTGCTACCAAGGCAATGACAAAGTTAGATCCAGTTTAGTGGGGGGTGGGGTGGCATGGGGGCAAGCAGAATCTATTGGACCACAGTCATGGGGGGCAGGGGATCATTTGCCTCTGATGCCCCGGAGTTTGTCCTACTACAGCTTTGCAAACTGGGCCAAGAACAACTCCTTTAACACTTGACACTCCGTGGTACTGATGTTGAGCAGTCAAAGGCTTCTCAGGGAGGTTAGTGTGTGGTATGAGACATGCTAGGACTCTATATACACCCAAAAGGGTAATAATGTGATTATCCAACTCAGTTCTTTATTTGAAAAGAGAAGTACTTTAATACACAGTAAAACTCAATGCTATACAAAAAGTATCGGTTACTCAAAGCCTAAGGAACGGGACTCCTGCCTAGCAGGAAGGACGCCCTCTTTCTGCCCCCTCTACCTTCCTTAGTCTAAGGTACCCTGGTGTAGCCTTCAGCAAAGGTGCAGAACCCCTCCTGTTTTCGTCTGGTAGGCACTAGCACACACTCAGTCTCTTAGTGTTTGTCTCACCTGTAGCTTGGACCCATAGCAGAACTCACTCCAGCCTCCCACCCTTCATTTTTGGTCCTCCCAGGTGTCAGTTGAAGATGTGTCAAGTAACTGCTCCTCTCATGTGCGTATGCAGGCTCCGAAGCACAATCTGGAGGCAGCCCTCCTCTGATTCCTACACTTGGTACTCCCGGGGTAGAGGTGGTGATGCTTTATTGAAGATCCAAGGTCGGCACTGAATCACTCCAAGTCACTTCATGCAGCAATAGCAGCTTTTTCTGATTGGACACCTTTCCAGTCTGCTGCACAGTGACTGAGTTGCACAGCGGCAAGTCCCTCAAGTAGCGCAGTAGCCCACAGAGGCATACGTTGAGCAAATGCCACTAGACTAGCAAAAATATAAATCAGTTCAGGCACACTTGGTGCAAGAGCCACAGCTTACAAAGGTCTCTTCTTCAGTAGTACAGACCATCGAGCACACTGAGGAAAAGTCCCAGGACTTTGACAGCAGGCGATCTGTTTGGGCAAACTTCATCAATGCCACAAAACCTGTGCTTTGGCAATAGTTACAGGTGGTACTTAATGTTTACCGCGCAGTCTTTACTACACAGGTAAGTGACTTGAAAGGGTTTTTACCTCTATCCCACAGAACCTTATGCCATGGAGAATATATACTTAAAAAAAACATACTTGAATGTTATTTAAAAAAAAAAAAAAAAAAAAAAAAAAAGAGATTAAGGTGTGGGTAGAGATAAAGGGCTGTAAGTGGGATTTTAAGGTCAAAGGGTGGGTAAAGGGGTATGGGTGATTTTAGGGTTACAGGTGGGTAGAGATAAAGCAAGATAATGGTGATTGTAGGGATAAGGGATGGGTAGAGGTAAGGTTGATTTTAGGACTACGGATTGGGGAGGGATAAAGACAGGTAATAGTGACTATGACTATGTGATTTTAGGGTTAACGGATAGATATAAGGGAGGTAAGGGTGAATTTGGAGTTTAGGGATGAGTACAGATAAAGGGAGATAAGGGTAATTTTAGGGTGTAGGAGTAAGTAGAGGGAACAGTAAATAAGGATGATTTTAAGGTTAAGGGGTGGATAGAAGTAAAAGGGGTGCATGTTAATTTAGGTTTGGGGGGTACAGGTAAAGGGAGGTAAGGATACTTTTAGGGTTAAGTGATGGGTAGAGGAGAGGTTCATAAATTCATTATCTTGAGCCTGGCCAATGTCTTATACCAGGCCCTGCCTCAGTGCTTGATCAGATGGCTGAAAGTTATCCAGAACGCTGTGGCACCTCAGCTCTTGAAACCTCTCTGACATGTTTGCATTCCTCCCCATCTCAGGACTTAACACTGGCTGCTTTGTTCTTGCCCATAAGGCCTTCTTTCACTCGTGTCCTTACTATCTCTCGGTTAGGCTTCAGTACTACATTCCTCCAAAAGCTCTTCGCTCATCCAAGCGTTGCTGGCTGTAGATCCGAGAGTCAGATGAGTGAGAAAAGGTGGCGACTCCCTTCTCCTGTTTGGCCACACAAGCTTGGAACCAGCTCCCAGTTGAGCTTTGTACCCTTAGTTCTGAACTGTTTTTTTCAGTAGAGGGTGAAAACCTGGCTATTTGCCCGTGAATGATGTGATGATGGCTTTCCCCATCACTTTTATTTAGCCTAGTACACTCTGAGCAGCCGTGCACTCTACAAATCCACTTGATTCATTACTAAGACTTGATCTAGTGATGAGATGTGAGCATTTAAGCCTTACTTCACAGTAGGAATATTGTGTTTAAAGGGAACAAGGTGTCAATTTTCCCACATTTCAGCAGGGAGACGGACAAAGGTACATGTTTTGCAGCACTTGAAGAAGGTACCTGTGCAGTAAGGCCTGAAGGTAGTGACGTGGGATCCCGAGATACCCTTGGTGCAACATGAAAAACAAGGACGTGAGTTTGATAAGTTGTCATTGCCTGGTCCTTCCTAGATTGAGTTAAGAAGGAGAGTAAACAACGCATGACTGACTGAGAATTAGGATTGAGGTTTACTGTTTACATGAGTGCATGGTTGCACTTTCTTGGCCTCCAGGTTTTCTAAAGATGTATGCCTATGCGGGTGTTGGAACGGGATGATAATTCTTTAAATGTTGCAATAATTAAAATGTTTAAGTAGTTTACTTGGGGTTGCTTTGAAATGCATCTTATTCCACCCTTTCCTTTATGCGCTGCCGCCTCCCCCCCCTCTACTGAGCAAACGCCAGCCATCCCTGCCAAGTGCCTACAAGGTCAACGGACTAGTCATGGGGATGAGGTTGGTGGTGGTCCTTTTGAGGGGATGTTGTTAGATCTTTTGTCATGTTTCGGTTACAAAGAATTCACAGAACAATACAACTCATTTTAGGGTGCCGAATTGAAAAAAGTTATTTTTGATCTATTTAGATGTCATCAACTTTGGTATCTGACAGTGTGTGAAATATCTTCATTTTCAGATTTTATACATTTCTAGCAGTTTAATATTTTTGAACTAAAAAAGTAACCCCAAACATTGCATACAAAAGACTTTAAATCAACCTCCTCAGGGCCAATGGATTTATATGAATTAGGTTTATCAAATACAGACACAAACCTAAAGGGTGCACACTGGTTTCAGTTTGGTTTTGGCATGAAGAATAGCACTGCAGATACCACACGCACGAGCACAGCTCACTTGTGGTAAAGCCTGTAGCCAATTTCTCACCATTAAAAGATGCTTTCCATTGATTTCCACAAGGTTACCTCCATCTCAGTATCACCCCTACCCTCCCACACAAACTGTATCGGACTACCAGCATTGCCTCAACTACCTATCACTCGCCTCAACTACCCATCACTCAACTCATCCAAGCACTGACTTCATAGCTTGCTGTGACACAGAATGCTTATGTTTAGAGGTCCTTACCATGATTCCACCCCAGCGGGGACTGTGGAAAGCATTGGTGACAACGGAGCTTCCATCATGGTTTTTGATGTAGAGAGGCGAATGGGAATATTCTGGGACATACAGCAGGAAGTTCAGAACCGGATAAAGTGAGGCAGCACTGGAACCTGTAGCAAGACAGGAATAACTGAAGGCACAATACTCTTCTTTATTGAATCACCATTCAGCTGTTCCAGGGTTTAGTTCTGAGACAGACCTGCAACCGCTAAATTACTAGCAGGACTGTCTACACATTACAGGTGCCTCTGACCCCCCTCCTGAAACTCCACCATTGCCAGGGCTTCCAAAAAGGTATCAGTTCTCCAGTGATACAGTCACGAACTATGAAGCTTGATTCTATTCCATACTTTTCTAATGCTCCCATGTATGTGATCCTGACTAATTAGTTTCTCTTTCTTTATTTTAGTTTCCTTATCGGCCAAAACTGGAGCAGTTAGCAACTGGCTACAATTAGTTAAGCTCAATTTAAAATTGGACATTTACATTTATTTTACATTTGGAAGATGCCCTGACAGTCAGAGAAAAGTAGAATATTTGGGAAACAAAAGAGGTCTAAAATATTCAGTGCCTTCCACACAAATTGTATTTAAGACTTTATCACAAACATATGGTGCCCAAAGGTAACCAAATGTGCAGGAAAGAAAAGGGTCAAAGGCTATGATGAGGCTAGTGGGAGTCTGCTTGTCATACCACATCACACGGAAAGCCAGGCCTTGGTCTTCGAATCCTATGTCAGTAGCCTATGAAGCATGTGCTTCCATCAACAAGGAAAGCAGTCACTGACGCTCAGTGAGGTGTAAGGGTGTATAATTTGCAGTCTATGAGCCAGGCTATCAGTCAGACACGGGATGAGACTCAGTACTGGGACTGAATTTCCAGTTCTACAGTTTCAGTCCCACTACTTGTGAGGCACATGACCTCAAAACCATTATATATACTTATGTACATGGTCTTAAACGGACTCCTGTGGCTACAAACGTTGACTACAGTATACCACAGGTCATTTTACAATTTTGACGTTCTTGGGTTCCAAATTGCCCTTCACTTACCTTGCACAGACAAAATCTTCCTTTATACTCCGAACTACCTTTCTTCGATCATTAACTCAACATCAACTAAGCACCGAAAGTCCACCATATCTCACGATCAGCACTTTATCCCTTCTGGCACCGCACATTTGAAGCATCACAACCTAAGCCTAAGAAATGCCACATCCAGAGGACCTTTTAAACGGTCTCAAACAGAACCTCCTTGGGTTCAAAGTCCCATCAACTCCCCAACTCTTCAAGGTCTAAGTCACTTGCACAGGGTACACCCTGAACTTGCACTACCCAGTAATGTATCATGTTTGATGTGAGGATGTAATCAGTCCCACAAACATAGTCTTCTCACCAAAAACTGCTTTTGTTACCATTTAATGCTAAGATCCAATGTATTGTTTGAAGTAATCTCAAGAGCCTGTTAGAGATGTTCAGCAGATACATAAATACAAACAGCTGGATTATGGCTCACAAGGTACGAACCTTAAAAAATTAAATAGCTCTGTGCTTCTTACCAAGCCTGGCCTCAATCGGGTTAATAACATGGGGAAGACTGTAAGCATTCAGGATGTAACTGGAAGATGCTTTGTCAAAGCGAGGTGTGACCCCAAGCACTGCATAGTACAAAATCTAAAGTGGAGAAATAAGCAGAATTAAGTTCGAAAACAACTACATACATACATAAAAATAAAGATTAGGAGGTCAGCTCACCTGAGAGTCCACAGAAACATTGGCCACAGGTGCAAGCTTGTCCAGGAATGGCTGGACGTAGCCGTCCACAGCACCCTGAATGTTCCAGTGCACGTCGTGCGATTTGGGGTCTGGATTCAATAAGCTGAACGTTATCTCATAGCCTGAGAATTAAGGAAGGGGAGATCAAAGTTCAGCACAGAAGGGCCGACAGATTCAATGATTCAAGTATAGATCAGATGGGGGCAGGCAGCCCTCTGCGGAGCTGATTAATGGCTCGGAACAGGCCTGGTTGGACAGGGTAATCAGTTTGTGGGATGTAAAGAAGACACAGAAGGGGACCAGTCAGAGAAGGGAATCAGAGTATTACATGAGGGGATCAATTAGGGAAAACGAGAGCAGACATAGAAGGGAAGTGATATGGAAAATGTCACTTACCCAGTGTTCATCTGTTCGTGGCATGTAGTGCTGCAGATTCACTTGCTATGCATTATTCCGCCATCTAGTGTTGGGCTTGGAGTGTTACAAGTTGTTTTTCTTCGAAGAAGTCTTTTCAGTGTCACGAGATCGAGTGACTCCTCCTCACGGTTCGATTGTTTTGCCGCAAAAGGGTGTAGGAAGGAGTGATGAAGTGTAGTAATATAAATGTTGTATAGAAATAGTAAGTAAAAATAGATGTCCATGCAAATGTAAATGTATATACATATGTACAAATTATAAAAACTGCAACGACAACAGGCTTCCGGGGAAGAGGGAGGGTGTAAGTGAATCTGCAGCACTACATGCTGCGAACAGATGTACACTGGGTAAGTGACATTTTCCGTTCATTGGCATGTGTAGCTGCAGATACACATGCTATGCATACACTAGAAAGCAGTTAATCTCCCCAAACAAATGAGGTGGCTAGCCTGTTGGAGTTGTTTGAAATAATGTTCTTAAGATAGCTTGACCTACATTGGCCTGTTGCTTTGAAAATACATCCACACAATAATGCTTTGTAAATGTATGAGGTGTAGACCATGTGGCAGCTTTAAATATGTCTGCCATTGGTATGTTTCCTAAAAATGCCATAGATGCACCTTTTGTTCCTAGTGGAATGTGCTTTGGGTGTGATTAAAGTTGTCTTTTTGCCTTAATGTAACATGTTTGTATACATTTAACAATCCATCTTGGTAATCCTTGTTTAGAGATAGGATTCTCTTTATGTGGTTGTTGAAAAGCAACGAAAAGCTGCTTTGTTTTTCTGAATTCTTTTGTTCTAACCACATAGTACATAAGAGCTCTCTTAAGGTCAAGAGTGTGAAGGGCTCTTTCTGCAATTGAATCTGGCTGTGGGAAGAAGACTGGCAATTCCACTGTTTGGTTCATGTGAAAAGGTGATACCACCTTTGGCAGAAATTTTGGATTGGTTCTAAGTACAACTTTATGTTTGTTTACTTGGGAAAAAAAAGGTTCTTCAAGAGTGAATGCTTGTATTTCACTAACTCTTCGTATTGAAGTAATTGCTACTAGGAAAGCAACTTTCCAGGCTAAGAGTTGAATCGCACATGAATGCATGGGTTCAAAATGTGGGCCCATTAATCTGGTGAGTATAATATTGAGATTCCAAGCAGGAACAGGTGGTGTTCTGGGTGGAATAATACCTTTTAAACCTTCCATGAAGGCTTTAATAACTGGGACTCTAAAGAGTGAGAGGTATGTTGTACAGTTTGTAAATATGCTGATATGGCAGCAAGATGAATTTTAATAGTTGAGAAAGCTAAATTTGATTTCTGTAAATGAAGTAGGTAGCATACAATATCTTGTATTGATGCTGTAAGTAGGTCAGTATTTTTAGATTGACCGTAATAAACAAATCTTTTCCATTTGTTAGCATAGCATTGCCTAGTTGTAGGCTTGCATGCTTGTTTGAGAACTTCCATGCATTCTACTGGAAGTTGTAAGTATCCAAATTCTATGACTGCAGGAGCCAAATCGCTATGTTGAGAGCACTGGGATTTGGATGTCTGATTTGTCCTTTGTTTTGTGTTAACAAATACGGTCTGTTTGGAAGTTTGGAGTGAGGTACTATTGACAGGTCTAGGTGTGTTGTGTACCAATGTTGTCGTGCCCACGTTGGGGCTATGAGTATCATGGTGAGAGAAGTCTGACGCAGTTTGTTGACTAGAATGGGAAGTAGTGGGAGAGGGGGAAACGCGTAAGCAAATATCCCTGACCAGTTGATCCATAGAGCATTTCCCTTGGATAAAGGGTGTGGGTGTCTGGATGTGAAGTTTTGGCATTTTGCATTTTCGCTTGTTGCGAATAGGTCTTTTTCTGGTGTCCCCCACTTTTGAAAGCACTGATGAAGTACTTGAGAGTGGATTTCCCATTCGTGTATCTGTTGGTGTGTTCTGCTTAGGAGATCTGCTACCTGATTGTGGATTCCTGGGATGTATTCTGCTAGTAGATGAATTTGATTGTGAATTGCCCATTTCCGTATAGTTTGGGCTAGAAGGGACAGTTGAGATGACTGTATCCTGCCTTGTTTCTTTAGGTAATACATGGTCGTCATTTGGTCTGTTTTTATCAAGACAGTCTTGTGTTTGAGAAACGTCTCAAACGCTTTTAGGGCAAGGAACACAGCTAATAATTCTAAATGGTTTATGTGATAATTTAGCTGTTGTGAATCCCATTCCCCTTGAATGGTAAGGTTGTTGAGATGAGCTCCCCAATCTGTCATTGATGCATCCGTTGTGATCGTGGTCTGAGGCACAGGGTCTTGAAATGACCCCCCCTTCATTAAATTGCTGAGATTCCACCATTGAAGGGACTTGTGCGTTTGGCGGTCTAGCAACACTAGTTCTTGCAATTGACCCTGTGCTTGAGACCATTGCTGTGAGAGGCACTGTTGTAGTGTCCTCATGTTTAGTCTTGCATGCAGTATTATTGCTATACAGGATGCCATAATTCCCAATAGTTTCATCATAAATCTTACAGTGTATTGTTGATTTGGCTGCATTTGTGGTATGAGACTTTGAAAAGCTTGTACCCTTTGTTAATTTGGATAAGCTAAGGCTTTTTGCGTATTGGGAATAGCACCTAGGTAAGGTTGCACCTGTGCTGGTTTAAGATGGAATTTTTGGTAGTTGAGAGTGAACCCTAGTGTATGTAGTGTCTCTATTGTGCATGGAGTGTGTTTTTGACATTGTATAAAATTGCTTGATTTTATTATCCAATTGTCTAGATATGGAAAGACATGTATGAGTTACCTTCTTAGGTAGGCTGCTACTACTGCTAGACATTTTGTGAATACTATTGGAGCTGTTGTTATGCCGAATGGTAGAACTTTGAATTGATAATGTTTTCCTGCTATCACAAACCTTAGGTATTTTCTGTGAGCTGGATGGATGGGTATATGGAAATACGCATCTTTGAGGTCTAATGCAGTCATGTAATCTTGTTTTTGTAATAGTGGGATGACGTCCTGCAGAGTTACCATGTGAAAGTGTTCAGACAGGATATATAGATTTACAGATCTGAGGTCTAGGATGGGCCTGAGAGTGCCATCCTTTTTGGGAATGAGGAAGTATTGCGAGTATACTCCGGTTCCTTGTTGAGAATGTGGGAACAATTCCATTGCCTGATTTAGTAGTAGCGATTGTACTTCTTGCTGTAATAGAACATTGTGTTCTGGGGACAGCTTGTGATAACGTGGAGGAATGTTTGGAGGGGTAGAAATCAATTCTAGGCAATAACTATTGCGGATACTTGATAATACCCATTGGTCTGTGGTAATAATTTGCCAATGGCAGTGGAATTGCTGCAGTAGGCCACCCACAGGAGATTTGTGGGGTTGAGGGATGGTAAATAAGTCACTTTTTAGATGGGGTAGTGGCTTGTTTTGAAGTTTGGAACTTGCCTCTGGTTCTAAAGTATTGGCCTCTATAAGACCCTCTAAAACCCCCTCTCTGGTGCTACTGTTGCTGTTGCCCTTGTTTTGCCTGGAAGGTAGAAGCATCTGTGGATTGCAGGTTAAATCCTCCTCTGAATTCTTGTCTGCGAAAGGAGCCTCTATAGGGTGTTGTGTATAAGGCTCCCATTGCTTTGGCAGTGTCCAAGTCTTTTCTCAGTTTTTCTATGGCTGTGTCGACTTCAGGGCCAAACAGGTGCTTTTTATTAAAAGGCTGGCTGCTTAATTTCTGGTTTAAAACCAGAGGAACGTAGCCATGCGTGTCTACATATAGTGATGGCAGTATTCACGCTTCTAGCTGCTGTATCTGCAGCATCAAGGGCAGACCGTATTTGATTGTTGCTTATGGCCTGACCGTCTTCCACAATCTATTGTACCCTTTTTTGGTGTTCCTTTGGGAGGTGTTGTAGGAGTTCCTGCATCTCATCCCAGTGGGCTCTATCGTACCTTGCTAGCAAGGCTTGCGAGTTTGCAATTCGCCACTGGTTGGCAGCCTGTGTCGCTGCCCTCTCGCCAGCCACATCAAATTTTCTACTCTCCTTGTCGGGGAGGAGCATCCCCTGACGACTGGCTATTAGCCCTCTTTCTAGCCGCACTTACTACCACTGAGTCTGGAGGAACTTGGTGGGTAATATAATCAGGGTCTGTAGGAGCAGGTTTATATTATTTATCAATGGGTGGTGTTATTACCCTAGGTTTGACTGGCTCACTGAATATTTGATCTGCATGTTTAATCATGCCAGGTAGCATTGGAAGGCATTGATATTTTGAGTGCGTGGAGGATAGTGTGTTAAAGAGAAAATCCTCTTCTAGGGGTCCAGAGTGCATAAGCACCCCATGGTACGCTGCTGCCCTGGAAATAACCTGCGTGTATGCAGTAGTGTCCTCTGGTGGAGAAGGCTTAGAAGGGTATAAGTCCGGGTCATTGTCAGGGATAGGATCTGGATCGTAGAAATCCCAAGGATCAACCATATCACCATGTGAATATTGTGAATGAGTTGGTGAAGGCAAAGGTGGTGGGGTAGTGGGTGGTGGCGAAAAAGAAAGTTGTGGTGAATGAGGGGGAGAAGTATGGGTAGGTAATAGCTTCTCCTTCTGTTTATAAATTGTTGCTGGTGGTGGAGCAGTGTCTAATTGTTCTTGAAAGGCCAACTTTCTCTTGGTTTGCAGAGGAGGTGCAGTAATTATTATGCCAGTCTCTTTATGGATGTGAATCCTTGATCCATAATTTCAAGGATAGGTTGGATCTCAGTGTCCTCAGAAACATGATCAGAAGGTCTATAAGACTGTTCATCCAATGATTTTGAGCTCTGTTTAAGATGGCTCGTAAGTCCTTGCTCTTCTGAGTAAGAAGATTTTTTCATCTCCGAAGATGGTAGTTTCTTTTTCGGGCCCGAAAATACAGCTGGTTGTTTTGGCTCTGAAGCAGGGCGTTGAGGCTTCGACTCCAAGGAGTCAGGACGCTTGCTCGAGTCTGAAGTAGAACTCTTGATGGATTTACTCGACTCCAATAACGACGGAGGAGTGGCCTTTTTCAACGCCAAAACTGAAGGTCGGTCGATTAGTCTTTTTTCGGGTCGAACCATGGCTCTCTGGCAGTGGTGTACCCAAGACCTTTGAGGATTTTTTTAGAAGTGGGAGTAGGTGCAGACGTACTCAAGTGCTGACCAGCAGTGAGAGGCCTATTTTCTCCAGATTCTGTGTCCCTGATGGAAACCGCTGTCTGCGCCTGTTCCTCCTCCATGGTGTCGAGATGTTCCGTACTCTTCGATGCCATTTCCAATCTTCTGGCTTTCCAATCACGCAGGGTCTTCTTGGATCGAAACGATCTACAGGCCTCGCAATCTTCTTCTTTGTGATCGGAAGAAAGAAACAGATTACATACGAGGTGTTGGTCTATGTAGAGAAATTTCACGTGGCATTGGGCACAAAATCAAAATGGAGTTCGATCCATCAGGCTTCGACGCAGTAGGCCCGAACAGGCCAGAGTCTGGCGCATGCGACGGTACTATTGGTTCGAGTCTAGGTGAAAACGCAATCGAAACAATACAGACGAATACAGAAGTTTTCTAAAGTTTCCAATTCGAAATCTCAGAGCGAGAGGAAACACGTCCGAACCCGACAGTGGAAAAAAAACAATCTAACAACGGAGTCTATGCCCATGCACAGTATAACCGAGAGGAGGAGACACTCAATCTCGTGACTCCGAAAAGACTTCTTCGAAGATAAACAACTTGTAACACTCCAAGCCCAACACTAGATGGCAGAATAATGCATCGCATGTGTATCTGCAGCTACACATGCCATCAAACATATATATATATATATATATATGGAAAATGTCTCTTACCCAGTGTACATCTGTTCGTGGCATGAGACGCTGCAGATTCACATGCTTTGCACATCCCGCCATCTAGTGTTGGGCTCGGAGTGTTACAAGTTGTTTTTCTTCAAAGAAGTCTTTTCGAGTCACGAGATCGAGGGACTCCTCCCCTTTCGGCTCCATTGCGCATGGGCGTCGACTCCATCTTAGATTGTTTTCCCCGCAGAGGGTGAGGTAGGAGTTGTGTCTTATAGTTATAGTGCCCATGCAATGGAGTAATATGTATGTACATAATGTAGCTTAAAGTGATATATTTACAAATTTACAGATGTTCATGATCAACTTCGAAACGGCTACAGGCTCTCGGGGAGGCGGGTGGGCGCATGTGAATCTTCAGCATCTCATGCCACGAACAGATGTACACTGGGTAAGTGACATTTTCCGTTCAATGGCATGTGTAGCTGCAGATACACATGCTTTGCATAGACTAGTAAGCAGTTATCTCCCCAAAAGCAGTGGTTCAGCCTGTAGGAGTTGAAGTTGTTTGAAACAAAGTTCGTAGTACTGCTTGTCCTACTGTGGCTTGTTGTGCTGTTAACACATCCACGCAATAGTGCTTGGTAAACGTATGAGGCGTAGACCATGTGGCTGCCTTACATATCTCAGTCATTGGAATGTTTCCTAGAAAGGCCATAGTAGAACCCTTCTTTCTAGTTGAGTGTGCCCTTGGTGTAATAGGCAGTTGTCTCTTTGCTTTGAGATAACAGGTTTGAATGCATTTAACTATCCATCTAGCAATGCCTTGTTTGGAAATTGGATTTCCTGAATGAGGTTTTTGGAAAGCAACAAATAGTTGTTTTGTTTTCCGAATTTGTTTGGTTCTGTCAATGTAGTACATTAACGGTCTTTTGATGTCTAATGTATGTAGTGCTCTTTCAGCTACAGAATCCGGTTGTGGGAAGAACACTGGTAGTTCTACTGTTTGATTCAAGTGGAACGGTGATATGACTTTTGGTAAAAATTTTGGATTTGTCCGTAGAACTACTTTATTGTTGTGTATTTGAATAAATGGTTCTTGTATGGTAAATGCTTGGATTTCACTTACTCTTCTTAGAGATGTGATGGCAATTAGAAATGCAACTTTCCATGTTAAATATTGCATTTCACATGAGTGCATGGGTTCAAAAGGTGGCCACATGAGTCGTGTTAAGACAATGTTGAGGTTCCATGAAGGAACTGGTGGTGTTCTTGGTGGTATAATTCTTTTTAGGCCTTCCATAAAGGCTTTTATGACTGGTATCCTAAATAGTGAAGTTGAGTGGGTAATTTGCAGGTAAGCTGAAATTGCGGTAAGATGTATCTTAATGGATGAAAAAGCTAGTTTTGACTTTTGCAAATGTAGCAAGTAGCTTACGATGTGTTTAGCAGATGAGTGTAATGGTTGAATTTGATTATTATTATGGCAATAATAAACAAACCTTTTCCACTTATTTGCATAGCAATGTCTAGTGGTTGGTTTTCTAGCTTGTTTTATGACTTCCATACATTCCTGTGTAAGGTCTAAGTGTCCGAAACTCTAAGACTTCAGGAGCCAAATTGCTAGATTCAGCGATGCTGGATCGGGGTGTCTGATCTGTTGATTGTGTTGAGTTAACAGTTCTGGTCTGTTTGGTAGTTTGATATGAGGCACTACTGAGAGGTCTAGTAGTGTTGTGTACCAAGGTTGTCTTGCCCAAGTTGGTGCTATGAGTTTGAGTTTGTTTTGACTCAACTTGTTTACTAGATATGGAAGGAGTGGGAGAGGGGGAAAAGCGTAAGCAAATATCCCTGACCAACTCATCCATAACGCATTGCCCAGAGACTGATCTTGTGGGTACCTGGATGCGAAGTTTCGGCATGTTGCGTTTTCTTTTGTTGCAAACAGGTCTATTTGTGGTGTTCCCCAATTTTGGAAGTAAGTGTGTAGTACTTGGGGGTGAATCTCCCATTCGTGGATCTGTTGGTGATCCCAAGAGAGATTGTCTGCTAACTGATTCTGAATCCCTGAATGAACTGTGCTATTAGGCGAATGTGGTTGTGTATTGCCCAATGCCATATTTTCTGTGTCAGGAGACACAACTGTGTTGAGTGTGTCCCTCCCTGTTTGTTTAGGTAATACATCGTTGTCATGTTGTATGTTTTGACAAGAATGTGTTTGTGGCTTATTATTGGTTGAAATGCTTTGAAGGCTAGAAATGCTGCTAATAGTTCTAAGTGATTTATGTGAAACTGTTTTTGCCGATAGTCCCATTGTCCCTGAATGCTGTGTTGATTGAGGTGTGCTCCCCACCCTATCATGGAGGCATCTGTAGTTATTACGTATTGAGGCACTGGGTCTTGAAAAGGCCGCCTTTGGTTTAAATTTATATTGTTCCACCATTGAAGCGAGGTGTATGTTTGGCGGTCTATCAACACTAGATCTAGAAGTTGACCCTGTGCCTGTGACCACTGTGATGCTAGGCACTGTTGTAAGGGCCGCATGTGCAATCTTGCGTTTGGGACAATGGCTATGCATGAGGACATCATGCCTAGGAGTTTCATTACTATTTTGACTTGTATTCTTTGGTTTGGATACATGACCTGTATTACATTGTGAAATGCTGGTACTCTTTGTGGACTTGGAGTGGCAATCGCTCTTGCTGTGTCAATTGTTGCCCCTAAGTATTGCTGTGTCTGACACGGCTGAAGGTGTGACTTTGTATAGCTGATTGAGAAACCTAGTTTGTGTAGGGTTTCTATGACGTACTTTGTGTGTTGTGAACACCGTTCTAGTGTGTTGCTTTTGATTAACCAATCGTCTAAGTACGGGAACACATGTATTTGCTGCCCTCTGATATGCGCAGCTACTACTGCCAGGCATTTTGTAAAACCCTTGGAGCAGTTGTTATTCCGAATGGCAACACCTTGAATTGGTAATGTACCCCTTGGAATACAAATCTTAGGTACTTTCTGTGTGAAGGATGTATTGGTATATGGAAATATGCATCCTTTAGGTCTAGTGTTGTCATGTAGTCTTGTTGTTTGAGCAGTGGGATTACGTCTTGTAATGTCACCATGTGAAAGTGGTCTGATTTGATGTAGGTATTTAATGTTCTGAGATCTAATATAGGTCTCAGCGTTTTGTCCTTTTTGGGTATGAGAAAGTACAGAGAGTAAACTCCTGTTCCTTTCTGTTGATTTGGTACTAATTCTATTGCTACTTTTTGTAGCAATGCCTGGACCTCTAGTCCTAGAAGATCCATGTGTTGTTTTGACATATTCTGTGTTTTCGGTGGTACGTTTGGAGGGAATCTGAGAAATTCTATGCAATAACCATGCTGGATAATTGCAAGTACCCAAGTGTCTGTTGTCATCTCCTCCCAATGTTTGTAAAAATTGCTTAGTCTCCCCCCCACAGGTGTTATGTGTTGGGGATTTGTGACTTGGAAGTCACTGTTTGTTTTGAGGAGTTTTGGTGCTCTAGAACTTCCCTCTATTCTTTTGGAATTGTCCCCCTCTATATTGCCCCCGAAAACCTCCCCGCTGATATTGGCTTTGATAAGTGGGCCTTGTTTGAGAGGTTGTGGGTTCTGTAGCTTGTCCTCGAAACCCCCCTCTAAACTGTGTTTTGCGAAATGTGCCTCTGCTCTGTGGGGAGTAGAGTGCGCCCATGGCTTTGGCCGTATCAGTGTCTTTTTTAAGTTTTTCGATAGCAGTGTCCACCTCCGGCCCAAACAACTGCTGTCCATTAAAAGGCATATTCAGCACGGCTTGTTGTATTTCCGGCTTGAATCCTGACATACGCAACCATGCGTGTCTCCTTATTGTTACTGCAGTATTTACTGTCCTTGCAGCTGTATCTGCTGCATCCATTGCTGACCATATCTGATTATTTGAGATACTTTGTCCTTCCTCCACCACTTGTTGTGCCCTTTTCTGGAACTCTTTGGGTAAGTGTTCTATGAAATGTTGCATTTCGTCCCAATGAGCCCTATCATATCTTGCCAGAAGTGCTTGTGAATTGGCAATGCGCCATTGGTTTGCTGCTTGTGCTGCAACCCTTTTCCCCGCAGCGTCGAATTTGTTACTCTCCTTGTCTGGAGGTGGTGCGTCTCCCGAGGTGTGAGAGTTTGCTCTCTTGCGAGCTGCCCCTACTACCACAGAGTCTGGTGTTAATTGCTGCGTGATATACACAGGGTCTGTAGGCGGTGGCTTGTACTTTTTCTCCACCCTTGGAGTTATGGCCCTGCCCTTCACAGGTTCCTGAAACACCTGTTTGGAGTGTTTTAGCATTCCAGGTAGCATAGGTAAGCTCTGGTATTGGCTATGAGTGGAGGATAGTGTATTAAACAAAAAGTCATCCTCTATTGGTTCTGAATGCAAGGTGACATTATGAAAAACCGCTGCTCTTGAGACCACCTGCGTGTAGGATGTACTGTCCTCAGGTGGCGACGGTCTCGCTGGGTAACAGTCCGGGCTGTTATCCGATACTGGCGCATCATAAAGGTCCCATGCGTCTGGATCATCCTGACTCATTGCAGTATGAGTTGGGGATTGCAACAGTGGTGGAGTGACTACCGGTGATGTGTGCACTGATGGTGGTGGAGATGGTGGCGGAGTTGTTTGTCTTGCCACCTTTGCTTGTGGCTGCTTGTCCTTTTCTTGAAAGGCAAGTCTTCTTTTCATTTTAATTGGGGGAAGAGTGCTTATCTTCCCTGTGTCCTTTTGAATGTGGAGCCTCCTTTGTGTGTAGTCTGGCTCCATTGATTCTAGTTCTTGTCCGAACTTATGTCCTTGCATTTGGGAGGACAATCCCTGTTCCTCTGTGTAGGATCCTGATTTCGGTTCTGAGGCTGGATGTTTCGGAATGGAAACCTTTTCGGTAGCCTTTTTCGGCTCCGACAACACTTTCTTTATTTTTGGCGTCGTGATCTCTCGGTGCCGACCCATTTCGGTGCAGCTGTCTCGTGCCGAACTTGCTCGGAGCCGCTGTCTCGGGCTCGAGATTGCTGTGTGCCGGTATCTCGACCGGAGTCGGATGACTTTGACACAAGCGTGCCCTTTTTCGGTGCCGATGATCGGTCACCTATTTTTCGGGTTAAGCCATGGCCTGTTGGCGGTGGCGTCCCCTGGGCTTTTGTCTTCTCGTGAGTTTTATGTTTCGACGTCTTACTCACGGTTTTAGTCGTTTCTTCGGGATCGAGCTCGTCCGAGTCCGACTCCTGGATGGAGAAGGTTTCTTCTTCCTCCTCCAAATGCCTTTGTCCTGTCGGCGCCGACGCCATTTGCAGTCTTCTCGCTCTTCGGTCTCTTAATGTCTTCCTCGACCGAAACGCCAGACAGGCTTCACAAGTATCTTCTCTGTGTTCTGGAGACAAACACAAGTTACAGACCAGGTGCTGATCTATATACGGATACTTGTTGTGACATTTTGGGCAGGAGCGGAATGGGGTCCGTTCCATCAGCCTTGAAGAGACACGTGGCCTGGCCGACCAGGCCCCGACGGGGGATTGAAAAACCCCAAAGGGCCACCGGAGCTCTTCAAAAGTCAGTGTCAATCTGTAATAACTAACCCGATGCCGAACGCAAACAATACCGTCGATTTTTCCGAGATTCTAACTAACTTTCCGAACCGAAACACGGAGCGAAAAGGAACACGTCCGAACCCGATGGCGGAAAAAAAACAATCTAAGATGGAGTCGACGCCCATGCGCAATGGAGCCGAAAGGGGAGGAGTCCCTCGATCTCGTGACTCGAAAAGACTTCTTCGAAGAAAAACTACTTGTAACACTCCGAGCCCAACACTAGATGGCGGGATGTGCAAAGCATGTGTATCTGCAGCTACACATGCCATTGAACATATATATATATAGAGAGAGAGAGAGAGAGAGAGAGAATAAAGGAAGAGATTACTGCAGGCACATGGGATAGCCGGTCATGTAAAGGGAAAACAGATGGCAGCAGGAACACAGAAACAAAGCAGACAGCATCAAAACCCTGTCAGGTGACACTGCTAAGCATTCCTGAAGGTGAAGTGCACCCACATGGTTTAAAATGACATATTATACACAAAATATTGCAAATTACTGGCTCACCACTATAAGCTTATAAATTTAGCTTGAGACCCAAAGCTTTCGGACGTTGCCCCATAATGTAATCTAGAGAACAGATAAACAAATAGATTCTAGGCAAAGCACTAGTATATGTGGCTGAGCCCGGCAACCATCACGTACCTGGGCTGGATTTGAATGCTCGTCGGCTGTCTGCATAAGCATCCTTGGTGAACTGGCCAACAGGAATCCGATCAGACAGTGCAGCCATTATAACATCATCATTAAAGGACATGACTTGGACGATCTGTTCCACTTTCTTGTTCACAACACCCAGGACTGCTTCCACCCTCAGAGAAGGCAGGTGCTGACTCTCCATCACAGCAGTGCGGTGCTTGCCTATGGAGACACCAATACCCTGCAAATACAGTAAATATGGTATAACAAATCTTGCCTTACTGAGACCTAATGCTCAACTGAGGACACAGAGGGCCTGATTCTAACTTTGGAGGACGGTGTTAAACCGTCCCAAAAGTGGCGGATATACCACCTACCGTATTACGAGTCCATTATATCCTATGGAACTCGTAATACGGTAGGTGGTATATCCGCCACTTTTGGGACGGTTTAACACCGTCCTCCAAAGTTAGAATCAGGCCCAGAGTCTCCTCTTTGATGCTGCAGATGCTCTCTTCAGAGCAGGTGACAGTCTGAAACTGTTCTAATGCAGGTCCATCCACTTTTGTCTTGTTGGCAAGATAAAGATTTACGGCATGTTCAAAGCAGCTGAGACTTGGTGAATAAGTGGTGCTATCAACTTCAAAAGGGCATCTGAACGATAGAAGAGGTAGGTTTTCTTTGGTTTCCTCAAAGGCAGGAAGTTAGCAGTGGCTCTAAAGTTTTGCAAACGAGCGTCCCAGAGCAGAGGAATATGGACCGTTAACGTTCACACAGTAAGGTAAATGCCTGTATTTGTATGGGGAAAAGGGCAGTGGTAGTGATTGACTTATGTTTCTTTGGTTGTGAAGGAGGAGTTGAATTTGTGAGGTGGGCAGGTTTCTAAGTGTAAAAAGCAAAGTGTATGATGCTCGTTATAGCATCAATATTTGATGTGGAGGTAGTGTAGTTACACAAATTATCCTGCGGTGTCATTAAGTCCTGTCCATGAATATCATCATGGTGGTCCGCTGCTCGCCTGAACTTTCAAAATATCTAGCTACAATTTACCATTACCAGCCAAATACTTTGGGATTACAAGTGGGTACTGTCTTTGTAATAACTGTAAAGTATAAATACTTGAAAGACTATAATGTAAGATGAGTATAAACTATGCAATGAAGTGAAGTAAATGGGAAAAGCTTCATTAAAATATAGCTCGCCAGCCCTCCCCGCTGAACATACTGTTCTTACTCTCTCCCTCAGTATATGCACCTTGGAGGCAAGGACTCCTAAGCGGTGAGGCACACTGAAGGACAACACCTTTTTTGACAGAGCGGGTATCTTGGTGGCAAGACTGTATGAAAAAGAAAAGCATCTACCTGAGGAAGAAGGGCAGAGGATTCTGGGATCACGTACACTGTTAATGAACCCTGGGTCCCTCTGTCCAGCTGATACAGAGCTTCGTCGCATCCTGGTGGTAAAGAGGTCATTAAAACACTTTTTAACAAGAGTCATGGGTCTCAAAACAGCAATGCATTAAACATATTAAACATATGACACATGTCTGACACTATGGACCAGCCTGAAGTCTCCACTCCACTTTCTGTAGGAATGAGGATTTAGAGATGAGGACGAACTAGAAATGGCATAGGTGAGAGGTAAGGAGTGAGGTTGATAGAGGGAGGTAATGGTGTTGGAAGGTTATGGGGTCCGGCAGAAAAAGTTGCGGAAGAGAAAGATAGGGCATGATGACTGCATACAGATGGACAGGAAAAATAAATGAGGATAGAAGTATGTAGATGAGAGCAGAGGGTAATAGGCCTTGGAAAAGGGATAAGGGAAAATGAAGTAGGATAAAGAATGGAAGAGGGAGAAATTGAGAATAAGAGTTAAATGGAAAGGAGTGATAGAAGGAACACTGCTAGTGACTGGGGGCACGGACAGTAAAAATGGCAAAGAGCAGGGTTCAGAGCATACCTGCAGATAATGGGAAAGAGTGATAGGTTTTTAAGCAGTGCTTGTCAAAATTCAAAAACAGTTATAACTCCAAACTAATAATACAAGCAACAAGAAAGATCTATCAGGAGATGGTGTTGCAGTAAAACCAGCAATTTAGAATGAATGGCCTAATAACTGTTAAGACAATAGTAAACTGCATTGACAGAAAACTGGGAGGACATGTGGAGAATAAGAAGTACTGGTGAAAACCCTATTCTGATACACTTATGTTAACTTAGACTAGAAAAAAGGCATTAGGGAATCCACAGGAGAAATTAAGTGGGGCACATACCCTCCCCTATACTCTTTATGTCTTAGAAGATGCCATTTAGTCCACTATACCTTTTCCATTAGTCCATATGTCAGCAGAAAGATCACTGCACTCGTTAGTTGTACACAGATGCATTAGGTTTTACATGGAAAAAACAAAGGACATATGTTGTTCGGACCAACTGTTTGCATTCTTCGTCCAGAAAGGAAGGGGCCAACCCCTGTCCAGACAGGGGATAGTGTGTTTGACTGCAACATCTTCTGTGACAGCAAAGCAGAGCATCCTTTTCAGAGAAGAGTGAGGGTATATTCCACCAGGAGCATCGCTGCAACGACTGCACTCTACGCTGGTGTGGCTTCACAAATCATCTCCTATACAGCTACCTCGAAGGGCAGGGACCCTTTTACGGCACACTACTGCCTGGATATGAACACAGAAGCTGACTCAGTAGAGGGACAGGCAGTCCCCTGCAACCAGTTTTAGTAAAGGTTAGCCTGCATCACGCTTTTTTATAACTGATATGTACTGCTTACTATTCTGATTCAAGCATGTGAATATATAAAACATCCAAGGCTGGAGAAGACATTAGTTACTTACCTGCAACTTACCATTCTGGAACTACGTGTGTTACAGATCATTTATAGTAAAATAACTGTTTAGAAATGTAAATACAGATTCGCTTTTTCTAGCTATCACTCAGTGAGTTTCCAATAAGTATCAAACAAGTAGATAGAATGTTAAAGGCTTCGGCTGGTAGTTTTCATAATGAAAGCGTCTTCCATAGCTGGAAAAGATATGTTACTTGGACCAGCCTGTTTTTCCCCAGACTTAGATGAGTAGTATCATAAGACCACTAGAGGTGCTTCATGTCAACGTATCTGTCAGAGGGACACCTAATGTGTATTCCCTTCCTCAGTCATGGTGGGTGCTGTCTCCTCAACCCAGGCTAAACCATGCTTGATTGTGGGAACAAAGCCCACCAGCACAGGTCATTTTATCTCCTAATTGGGGTCTTGTGCTTCCATCATATATCCAGGTTTCCAAAATGTACAACTATGTGAGATGTGTCGTTTGACCAGCATATTGAGAAGTCTATTTTGCACCTTGTATTTCTACAAATACAATGGTAGTTCATTTAATATACACTGACTAGGACCTTTTCACGTTGATCCACTGCAAATCTCCTACCTCCGCACAAAAAATACTATGTCCCATAAGGCCATATGAACAACAACAACACTTCACTGGGAATGGTCATCGTGGTCTGGTGTAAATTTTTTGCTTCACATCTCTGGTGCAGTTTAGATGAATACTTATTTAAATAAACATCTGTTCAGAGAGGGACATTGCATGCAGGCAGGGCCACTGCAATTATGCGATTGTGCGACTGTGGCAGTTGTTGCATAATTATGGATCTGCCAAATTGCCACATAATTCGTTATCAGTTACATAATCTGCAGATGTTAGAAAAAAAACGGACAGAGGCATGTGTATATATAAAATGTACTTTTGTACACAGCTTCAATACAAATGAAGAATCATTGCATCAGTCTACCTTTATTGTTTCTACTACATCCTGGGCACTGTTCCATCACCTTCTCTTACTATCAGCCCAGCTTACCAATGCATGTTGATCCTCTGCCACTTGGCCTAACAAATGTACACATATTACAACCTCTCACATTAACTGGACCCTGCAATTGGTATAAAGGTTTGCTGTAACTGTTTCGCCTTCCCGACAGCTGGATTTTAAAATGCATGTTTTCTTTAGTAGACTCCTCCCTGGTGGTCAGTTTTGTATATTTTGCACAACCTCTCTTGGTATCAAAGAGTGAGTAGGGAGAGGGAATAGTGAATTGAAGTTAGGGTAATGGTGGTGATCATGGTGACAGATTATCTGAGGAGTTCTAGTGGAGGGGTCAGGGGGTTCCACTGGATTACAACAGTCCATTTCCTGTGTTTCTACCTCTTCTTTTCTCTATCACTAAGTCTATCAAGCCTTCTCAGGACATTTCAGAGGTGAAGTTTGACATTTCATAGATATCCAATCCAGACTTGAAGAAAAATGTATTTCAAAGGTATCTGAGTGTGTCAAATTTGGTGCACCTGGGGCAATTGGCAAAAAGATTATAAGTATGGTTACAGTCACCAATAAAATGGGATTTTCTAATGGAAATGTGTGTGTGAATGACATAGAAAACGCAGGACTGATAGTCATCAATTCTTTATGGCACAGCGGCCTTTTGATCATTCAGTACCGTTTCTTGTTTCAGATATTTTAGAGACAGGCAAAATCGGAATGCCTGGTGTGCATGACAAAACATGTATATTATTTAAAATGTTGGTGTGTTCTCAACAGGGCAGGTGCAGACAAACAAGGCCACAGTGGACATGCACATCACTGCGCACTGGAAACTCACAAGTTTTTCCTCACAATGTTCGCAATGTGGAGGTGGTGTATATTAATCCCCCTTTACCTTACCCAATGGCGAGCAGGGGAATGGCCCGCTTCCCACTCACACAAAGGCAAGTAGTAGGTTGATAAATTATCTCTCCTTGTCTTGCTCAAGGGTAAGGGGGGGTAGGAGTGTATGGCCCTCATAATGAACACGGCGATCGAAACCGCCGTGTTCATGTTGGTGGTCAAAACACAGACCGCCAGCGTCCCCGGATCCCGGATTATTTTTAGGAACATTCCTCTGGCCCGGCAGGTGGAAACATTGTTTCCGCCCGGCCGCCCAGAGGAATGCCTGGTCGGGACATTTACGGCGGCTCCACATGGAGCTGCCGCCAATGCCTCTGTGCGGCGGGTGCAGCTGCAGTGCATGGTCAGTGCAGGGGCACCCCCTCCGCCAGCCTTTCCCTGGCGGGTTTACCCACCAGGGAACGGCTGGAGGATTAGGGATCAATATCTGAGGGTCAGCACCGCTGCCCTGTCAGATAATGATTCCGACCACCGCCAGGCTGCCGATGGCGGTCCTCAAGGTGTTCTTAATGTGGCGGTGTGGCCCGCCATGTTCAAAATGACCACCTATGTCTCTCTATCACTCCCTTCACCTTGTTCATGGGAAAAGAGCAAATTTAACGCTTGCCCTCTCGTCTTGCCCAAGGGTGAGGCACTGGTAAAATGAATAGGCCTAAATTACATTTTATTCACAAGCCTGACCTATTGACTTTACCAGTGATACATAAGCTTGGGCACAGTGGCTGCCATGACAGAGCATGGGGGCACACACTGATACAAGGGTAGCAATGACACTCAGAGGGACTATTGAGGGCTTGAACACATGGAGGGGTTGTCGGGCACACAGTGACAACAGGTGTGTGGGTCAGAACCAATAGGGGCAACACAACGCAGCAAACAAAGAGGAAGAAGGAGTGCAAAAGTGACAGAGGGGAACGAGGGGCGGGAAAGACCAGCAATGATGTGACAGTGGGTCGGGGTACATACCGGGGATGCAAAGGGATAGGAGGCAATAAGAAGTTATGGAGGTGGGCAGAGGGAACATAAAAAGGTACCAGGTTGGTCAGGGCAGCACAGGGCTGCAGTGGGGCAAGACCTCACATAAAGGCTGCAGCGGGATGCGAGCACAGAGAGGTGATGTATGGGATATGGAGGCACACAGGGGTGGTGTAGGAGGTGCAAGGGCACAGAGGGTTGACAGAGGTGGGTCAGGGAGAAACAAAATGTAGGGACAGCAGGAAGGTGGTGGCACTCGCCATCAAAAGTCCATATAAATCCAAGAAACCTATCAGATGTCCACATAAGCAACATCAAACGTCCACACACACATAACACTCCCCCTATCAGACAATCATATTCCAATATACAAAAGTAAAATACTAAAAAACAAAAACAAAAAAAACAACAATTAAATTCCCTAGTTGTAATGCTGAAAGGTAATAGAGAGTGAGTCATATGAAGAGCCACTACTATCCCTCCCTAGCCAAGGACCCGGAACCTACCTCGCCACAACACTGGCACCTATAAATGGTGCCCATTTAACTTGTCTGTTCGGTAGTCAGTGGTGTAACAGGGCTATATACTCTGCTCCCAGTACTCAGCCCTGGACCCCCTCCACTGCCCATATTCCATCCCTGGCCTCACCCACCTTTACCCACCCAACACTCCCATTCAATAATTCTTTTGGTCCTGCAATCCGCTCCAAGCTGGGTCAATGTATCACAACAGCAAATGATACGTAGATCTCCATCAGCCACCCACTTAAGTCTGCTGTCATGTGTGTCAGCAAAGGGCCCCACCGCAGGGCTGATATAGCCTCTTACAGATCAGCATTGTCTATGTCATTATGTGAGACGTGTTTGTCTCCGGATGTTGGTGTTCTGGGGCTGGTGTAACGTTCGATCTCTTCATTTCTCGTGGCTCGCTCTTTCGTAGCCTGTTCCTAGGTCAGACAATTCCACAGTCACCTATGGTGTTATTCTTGTGTGTACAGTTCTGCCATCGATCAGCAGGGTCACTGTGGTTCCTGACCATGGGTGCCCCATTTGTGGAGTTTCAAATAAGTGTACTTCTAACCCCCCCACCATCCATGACCCAAAGCTTGGCTGCGAACATTAAAGCATACATTATGTTGAGTCCTCTGAGGTGCGGTTTAATATCTCAGAACAAACCCCTTTGTTGTTGGGTCAGTCATGTAATCCGGATAAATGATCACTTTACTGTTCTCAACCACCTGTGTTCTGAATGTCTGTAGGATGTGGTCTCTGTTCCAGAACTTGAAAAGTCTCTCCACCCCCGGTCTGGGACGCGCCCCCATGGACGGTTTTCAGCTTGGTACTGTATGTGCGCGTTCCTGTTCCACTGAAAAGAAGCACCATTGTTTTCCGGGCAGCACCATGTCCGTCACGTCTCAAGGTAAAGTTCCATAATGGGGCCTCTGACCCATTCCAGTAGGCACACAATGCACACATTGTTCCTATGGGACCGACATTCAGTGTCATCCACCTTCAGTTTAAAAAAGAAAACTTCCTTTTGGAGATCTTTGATGTAGGATTGCATGTCCCGCACTGAGTGACGGAGTGTCGCCAGTGTCAACTTATTAGTCTCCAACAGTTCCATGAGTTGACCATGGTCTGTCCTCAAAAGCCTCATCTCGATCCCAACTGCATCCAGTTTAGACTCCACACTGGACTTTACTTCCTGAATGACCCTTAACATATCCTCTAGGTTGGTGGTGCATACCTGCATTGCAGCCTCGGGGCGGTGGGTATCCTTGGATTGGGGTCCTGCTTCCCTGCTCCATTGTCAGGTAGTGTGCCTTGACCCCAGTTTTCGGGCCCCTCAATTTCACCATGGTGTAGGCAATGGAGGCACAAGATGGGGCTGTAAGTGGTGGGGCTGTAAGTGCTGTAAGTGGTGGGGCTGTAAGTGGTGGTACATCCAGGTCGGGTATTGAAGTTAATCTCTTGGATGAGGGATGACGTTAGAAAGTGACCCTCCAGAGGTATTCAATGTCTGGCGGGATTACCGCAAGTCAAAAGGCAATTTCCTTGTGGAACCCTGTAGGAAAGTACCATCTTGACTGGCATGTTACCCCCATTTTTCACTGTATATATGTTGTTTTAGTTGTATGTGTCACTGGGACCCTGCCAGCCAGGGCCCCAGTGCTCATAAGTGTGCCTGAATGTGTTACCTGTGTTATGACTAACTGTCTCACTGAGGCTCTGCTAATCAGAACCTCAGTGGTTATGCTCTCTCATTTCTTTCAAATTGTCACTAACAGGCTAGTGACCAATTTTACCAATTTACATTGGCTTACTGGAACACCCTTATAATTCCCTAGTATATGGTACTGAGGTACCCAGGGTATTGGGGTTCCAGGAGATCCCTATGGGCTGCAGCATTTCTTTTGCCACCCATAGGGAGCTCTGACAATTCTTACACAGGCCTGCCACTGCAGCCTGAGTGAAATAACGTCCACGT
Organism: Pleurodeles waltl; assembly: GCF_031143425.1. Taxonomy (NCBI): domain Eukaryota; kingdom Metazoa; phylum Chordata; class Amphibia; order Caudata; family Salamandridae; genus Pleurodeles; species Pleurodeles waltl. The sequence continues at coordinate 1,929,343,299 of NC_090440.1, forward strand.
TATTTCACAGCCATTTTTCACTGCACTTAAGTAACTTATAAGTCACCTATATGTCTAACCTTTACCTGGTAAAGGTTGGGTGCTAAGTTACTTAGTGTGTGGGCACCCTGGCACTAGCCAAGGTGCCCCCACATTGTTCAGGGCCAATTCCCCGGACTTTGTGAGCGCGGGGACACCATTACACGCGTGCACTACATATAGGTCACTACCTATGTGTAGCTTCACAATGGTAACTCCGAATATGGCCATGTAACATGTCTAAGATCATGGAATTGCCCCCTCTATGCCATCCTGGCATTGTTGGTGCAATCCCATGATCCCACGGGTCTCTAGCACAGACCCTGGCACTGCCAAACTGCCTTTCCCGGGGTTTCACTGCAGCTGCTGCTGTTGCCAACCCCTCAGACAGGCTTCTGCCCTCCTGGGGTCCAGCCAGGCCTGGCCCAGGATGGCAGAACAAAGGACTTCCTCTGAGAGAGGGCGTTACACCCTCTCCCTTTGGAAAATGGTGTGAAGGCAGGGGAGGAGTAGCCTCCCCCAGCCTCTGGAAATGCTTTCATGGGCACACATGGTGCACACATTTCTGCATAAGCCAGTCTACACCGGTTCAGGGACCCCTCAGCCCTGCTCTGGCGCGAAACTGGACAAAGGGAAGGGGAGTGACCACTCCCCTGACCTGCACCTCCCCTGGGAGGTGCCCAGAGCTCCTCCAGTGTGCTCCAGACCTCTGCCATCTTGGAAACAGAGGTGCTGCTGGCACACTGGACTGCTCTGAGTGGCCAGGGCCAGCAGGTGACGTCAGAGACTCCTTCCGATAGGCTCCTTCAGGTGTTGCTAGCCTATTTTCTCTCCCAAGTAGCCAAACCCTCTTTTCTGGCTATTTAGGGTCTCTGCTTTGGGGATTTCCTTAGATAACGAATGCAAGAGCTCATCCGAGTTCCTCTGCATCTCTCTCTTCACCTTCTGCCAAGGAATCGACTGCTGACCGCGCTGGAAGCCTGCAAAACTGCAACAAAGTAGCGAAGACGACTACTGCAACTCTGTAACGCTGATCCTGCCGCCTTCACGACTGTTTTCCTGGTGGTGCATGCTGTGGGGGTAGTCTGCCTCCTCTCTGCACTAGAAGCTCCGAAGAAATCTCCCGTGGGCCGACGGAATCGTCCCCCTGCAACCGCAGGCACCAAAGAACTGCATCACCGGTACCCTGGGTCTCCTCTCAGCACGTCGAGCGAGGTCCCTTGAATCCAGCAACTCTGTCCAAGTGACTCCCACAGTCCAGTGACTCTTCAGTCCAAGTTTGGTGGAGGTAAGTCCTTGCCTCCCCACGCCAGACTGCATTTCTGGGAACCGCGACTTTTGCAGCTACTCCGGCCTCCGTGCACTTCCGGCGGAAATCCTTTGTGCACAGTCCAGCCTGGGTCCACGGCACTCTAACCTGCATTGCACGACCTCCTAAGTTGTCCTCCGGCGGCGTGGGACTCCTTTGTGCAACTTCGGGTGAGCACCGTTTCACTCCACTTCGTAGTGCCTGTTCCGGCACTTCTGCGGGTGCTGCCTGCTTCTGAGAGGGCTCCTTGTCTTGCTCGACGCCCCCTCTGTCCCCAGACGCAATTGGCGACATCCTGGTCCCTCCTGGGCCACAGCAGCATCCAAAAACCCTAACCGCACGATTTGCAGCTAGCAAGGCTTGTTGGCGGTCTTTCTTCAGGAAAACACTTCTGCACGACTCTCCACGGCGTGAGGGATCCGTCCTCCAAAGGGGAAGTTCCTAGCCCTTGTCGTTCCTGCAGAATCTTCAGATTCTACTGTCCAGTAGCAGCTTCTTCGCACCCACAGCTGGCATTTCCTGGGCATCTGCCCATCTCCGACTTGCTTGTGACTTTTGGACTTGGTCCCCTTGTTCCACAGGTACCCTCGTTTGGAAATCCATCATTGTTGCATTGCTGATTTGTGTCTTTCCTGCAGAATTCCCCTATTACGACTTCTATGTCCTTTGGGGAACTTTAGTGCACTTTGCACTCACTTTTCAGGGTCTTGGGGTGGGCTATTTTTCTAACCCTAACTGTTTTCTTACAGTCCCAGCGACCCTCTACAAGGTCACATAGGTTTGGGGTCCATTCGTGGTTCGCATTCCACTTTTGGAGTATATGGTTTGTGTTGCCCCTATGCCTATGTGTCCCCATTGCATCCTATTGTAACTATACATTGTTTGCACTGTTTTCTAATACTATTACTGCATATTTTGGTATTGTGTACATATATCTTGTGTATATTTACTATCCTCATACTGAGGGTACTCACTGAGATACTTTTGGCATATTGTCATAAAAATAAAGTACCTTTATTTTTAGTATATCTGTGTATTGTGTTTTCTTATGATATTGTGCATATGACACTAGTGGTACTGTAGGAGCTTCACTCGTCTCCTAGTTCAGCCTAAGCTGCTCTGCTAAGCTACCATTATCTATCAGCCTAAGCTGCTAGACACCCTATACACTAATAAAGGATAACTGGGCCTGGTGCAAGGTGTAAGTACCCCTTGGTACTCACTACAAGCCAGTCCAGCCTCCTACAAGCCCACTCCTTGCTGCCGAGCTGTGCGCTTTCACTAATGGAGGGTTTGCATACTCACTCCTCTGGCCACAGGAAAAGTCAGGGGCAAAGGGGCAGTGGTTATGCCCCATTTTCTGATGGGGCCCCTATGTCTCTTCTCCCAGGTCCCAGTAGTTGTCTCAACGAACTTGTAGCAGGGGAAGGAGGTAGGTCACTCTCCTTATGGAGGAAGCTTGGCCCCACACACAGCACAGTTCGCTGGTTGTTGATGCAGTTGCAGATCTCATAGCAACCCCGTGGTATCAGGTCAGGGCTGACGGCACTCCCACTTTCTCATGGGGCGGGAATAGCTTACAGCCAGAAGTCACACCAGAGCCTCACCGTCCTCCCTCAGATCAGCTCAATCGGCTGCGATGCATCCATTATGCAGGGATGAGACGGAAGGGCTGCAGACAGATGTGGGTGGAGCGACTAGCAACCCCACTTACTCTGCCCAGCCTCATGTCGCTTGCACCTGCTCTCAGGCCGGTGGAACCTCTGAGGCTGGACCCAGCTACTGCCTCTCGGAGCCCGATGGCCGCTTGTCGCTCCCTGGAAGGGGCCAAGAACTCTCATCTTCATCTCTCTTGGGTCTCCAGAGAGAGGTGCAGGTGAGGGGAAGTCCTGGCAACCAAGGATCAGGATACATATCAGGGGTGAAAGGCATGGAGCTGAGCGACTTACTTGGCTGCCATCTTGGCCACATATTTACCTGTGTGTTAAGCAGATTATACTGCCCCCTATGATTGAGCCCCCATGCCAAAGCACAGAAGAGCACATTATAATTGATGCTCTGCTTTAGCTCCTAGTCAGAGAATAGGCAAAGTGGCTAACAAGCCTATTTGCTACAAAAGAGGCATTGGTGGTACTTGTGTCATGTGGGTGCTGTTAGCAGAGTCTGCCTTCTTACCTTGCAGACTTGGCCCCCCAAGTGCCTCCTCTTCCTGTGGTGTGGCTCTTCTATATTTGATCTCATACCTCCGCAAGTATGTGGTCTTTGCTACTGAAAAAATAAGGTTAATTGTCAGTTATCACTTGTGTTACAATGGCATTCAAAAACTAATTGGCAGGAAAAGAGAAATGCCTTCCCTCTACACACCTTCATTTTGACAATCAAAACAACGCACATGAACAAAAGTGCCTAGACCCTTTCATAATGTGTTTCATGACAATCTAAAATAAGTAAGCAGCATCTGACAAAAAAAAGTTTTAAAACATTTTCAGTCAAATATATTTTTCTAGGGGAAAACCTACAGTTTAACTTGGAGGACCTGTCCAGGACATCAGACGATGGCATCTTCCTTAACTGCTCCACGCTCAGGACACCTTTAGCAAAAACAATTTCAACTGGAACAGTCAGAAGGAGCTGTAAAAGGAACAAAGTGTACTAAGGAACAACAAGGGCACAGCAATGAATAACACAAAAATCCGGAGAGCATAGCACTGAAACAATTAGTAACCATAGGAGTGCAGCAATTAGCTACACTGGAAACAGTACAGCACATATGAATGGAACAGCCCACCACTGAGGCATCAATTTACGGAAGAGTCCAATACTGAGGAACAGAGCATACACAGGAACATAGCATTGAAACATGCACGCACCATGAGAGCACAACATTCAACCATAAATCAAAAGCATGAACATTAACACATGAACATAACCCCAGGAAACAAAACAGCATGCCACTGAGATACACAGTAACTATGAAAGTGGGGCACTGAGGTACACAAGACTGAGGAGAGCAACCATATTGAGGCATAGAGGAACTACCTATGCACATCACTTAAGAATACAGGGTCCACAAGGGCACAGCACTGACATAGGCGAGTGCCACACCTTTGGGGGCACACACCAGTCGTCCATTGACCTTCACCTGCTCCAATGGACCTGTAAAAAGCAATTTTACCCAGCTGAAGAAGCACAGGCCAAATCCCAGTTTTGCTAGGACCTCAAACACATAGAGCCATTCCACTGGGCCAAAAGCCATTTTTGCATCAAGAGAAAGTACCAGGGTACAGGACTGGCACAGCACCCCTTGGAGACGCTGAAGATTGAGAGTGCTATTTTGGCACGGCATAAAGCCCGATTTATCCACCCTGACCAATGCTGAGACAACTTTGAGCAGACAGGAAGCCAACACCTTTGTTAGGATTTTAACCTCTACATTGAGGAGAGATATAGGTCGGTATGAGGCGCAATCATCAGGTCGCTTCCCTTCTTTAGGAATGACCACTATGGTGGCCAGACGCTAATCTCTAGGCAGTGAACAGATACGCTGACTCACCTCAAACGTGCTGCAGGCGGGGAACAAGCTTGGAGGCCAGCATCTTGTACAGCTCGATTGGCACTCCACTGGGGGCAATGGCCTTGTCCGAATTAAGACGTCAGATAGCTTATCTCTGTTTCCGTCACTTCTTCAACTTGGAAAACCCTGTTGGACTACTCAAGAATTGGAAGGCGGAGGTCAGCCCGGAGCTCCCTTGAGTCTTCCACTGTGTCGGTGGGCATCGGGGACTAGATCTGGGCGTACAAATTGCCAAAAGTGTCAGCTATCCCCAGCGGGTCCTTTACCAGTGTTCCAGAGCCAGTCCACACCTCCAGCACCCAGCAACCCATCCCCCCCTCTTGTCCAGCCAGGCCAGGAGATTGCCCGCTTCACTGCCCACCTTGTAGATGAAGTGTTGCTCTATGGCTCACTTTAGTGGCGTCATTAGCCTTACCTCTACATTGCTGTTGTTTTAAGTGTAGGGCATGCTGGGCTTCAGTCGGGCTGTTTTGCACAAGATCTTTTTTCCATTTCTTGCAACTCTTTTTCGAGGGCCTCCATTTTAGTCAGTTTGTCTTGTGGTGTACCATTATCAGTGAGTGACCTTGCCCTCTAATAACTGTTTATATGCATCCCACAGTGCCTCATTCTCAGTGAAGTACTGATCTGTGGCATCAATAATACCCTTTTTAATAAGCGGTATCTTAAAGTGCCAGGGGCAGAGTAAAATGGTACATCGTATCGGCTCTCTGTGGAGTCCAAAGGCTGCCCAAGTCAGAGGGTGGTCTGATATTCCTCTGGCCAGATATTGGATGTCTGAGCAGTGATGAAGGTGCTGTGTGAGGGTAAGATGATGGTCAATTTGGGAGAGGTTCTTGTGTGCCCCGGAGTGGAAAGTACAGTTTTGTGTGTTGGGTTTATTGCACGCCAAAGGTCTGTTAGGCCCAAGGCAGAAAGAAAATCTGGCAGTAGTCAACAGCAGGAGCCAACCGGGCTGGGGTGGGTGGGGAAGTGATCACAAAAGTAGTTTGCCCTCTTGCATTGCAAGCAGTAGGATGCTTAGGTCAGGCAACAGCAAGTCATGAAGGTGAGGGGGGACATAAGCAGAACATACATTGATTGTGACACCCTCCCAGAGAACACTAGGTATCTGGCCATGTCCAACGAATAATTAGCTGGAGCGACGTACGAATAAAGATCCCCACCCGCCGGGACCAGTAGTGTATCCTGCATGTACGGCCATCTTGGATTCCCATCTTTCTAGGGCATGGTATGTGCTACCTATCATGTGAGTTTCCTGGAGGAGAACAATATTGGGTGACCGGCATTTATTGCATTACATCACTACCTGTACTACTTGTTATATTTTATCTCTTAGGCCATTAACCTTCCAGGAGAGGAGTTTTATGTTGGACTTATTGGAAGGGTCACCTATATGTGTGTATACTTAGGGGTTTTCGCCTGGCTGATCAGTCTGCCATCCGTCCTCACTCCCTGAGGGAATTTGTAAGTGTGAGTGCGCATGTCTTTGTTGTCTGCTCAAAAGAAACACAATAGTGCTGTACCTTGTGTAACAAAACAAAACTATAAACAAGGCCCCTAAACTGCACCCCCACCTTGCCTCTCCGCATAGCAGACTCAGACATGCCCTCCCCCCTACATAGCAGAGTGCCTGTCATCCCCAACTAGGACTAAAACAAGGGTCGCTATGACAGCTATCAACAGCTCATGTCCACCAATCCCCTGTCAGAGCTTCAACATGTTACCAAGAGACTTTCATCAGCATTCAGTACATAAGCAGCCATGTTGGTGTCAGCAGTTGGTTCGTCATCGTATGCTAAGAAATTAAACAGAGGGATGATTATGGAAAATGGGGGAGAAGTGTCCCTATTTCTGAGTCACTGTCTGGTTGATGCCTCTTCTAGTCATCATATCCCATTCAAACCGGCCAGTCATCATGTCTTTCTTGCTGGCGCTCCACACCCTAGGCAAGCTGTTCTGGTGACCGTGGCCTGTGCAGCTTGTCTATTGAGTAATCACAGAGTTCCTTGGCTTCAGTGAGTTTCCATTGCCGCATGGAGTGGCGTTTTTGTCGTGCACCTCCAGCCAGTCTCCAGCCCTCCAGCCTGTCCCACGCCTCCTCAGGGGTAGTGAAGTGCCAGGTCTTCCCTTCTGCCACTCCTTGTAACTGTGCCGGGAATAGCATAGAGTATCTGAAGCTCTGGTCACATAAAGCACACTTCACTGCAAGAAAACCACGGCAGAGTTTTTGCACTGGAAGTGTGAAGTCTGGGAAGAAGCTGATGACAGTATTAACATATTTGACTGGAGGGGCACTTTGGGGGTGATTCTGAGCTTGGCGGGCGGCGGTAGCCACCCGCCAAGCGGGAACCGCCAGAAGACCGTACCGCGGTCAAAAGACCGCGGCGGTCATTCTGGGTTTCCCACTGGGCTGGCGGGCGACCGCCGAAAGTCCGCCCGCCAGCCCAGCGGGAAACACCCTTCCCACGAGGACGCCAGCTCAGAATTGAGCCGGCGGAGTGGGAAGGTGCAACGGGTGCAGTTGCACCCGTCGCGAATTTCAGTGTCTGCTAGGCAGACACTGAAATTCCTTTTGGGGCCCTCTTACGGGGGCCCCTGCAGTGCCCATGCCATTGGCATGGGCACTGCAGGGGCCCCCAGGGGCCCCGCGGCACCCCCTACCGCCATCCTGTTCCCGGCGGGAGAACCGCCAGGAACAGGATGGCGGTAGGGGGTGTCAGAATCCCCATGGCGGCGGAGCGCGCTCCGCCGCCATGGAGGATTCTCACGGGCAGCGGAAAGTCGGCGGTACACCGCCGACTTTCCATCTCTGGCCGCGGCTGAACCGCCGCGGTCAGAATGCCCAGCGGTGCACCGCCAGACTGTTGGCGGTGCTACCTCGGTCATTCGCCCTGGCGGTTTTTACCGCCAGGGTTAGAATGACCCCCTTTGTGTTGTTTGAAAGAACACATCACAGCCTCTGAGATTAAAGATGCAGGCAATTATTGTGCAGGATGGTGCTCCTGATTTAGGTCGAGTGTTTGGAATTCTGTGAGCCTTCTCGACTGAGAAGAATTCGGAAAGCCCACGAGGGTGGAGGCCCTTGAGGATGGGGTCTTCTACAAAGAGATCAGCTGGTGGGCCCTTCGCCTTCTCCAGGTCCCCAACCAGGCTTATATTTATATAATTTCTTTGTGAATGACCCTCATTGTCCTCCAGTCTCACCCTCATAAGCTCTGTTGTGATGCTCAGATCTTTGACTTGACACCGCAAGGTGACTGACTCAGTCTGGAGGGTTGCAAGGGAATCTTCTGCCTCTTTCAAGCGTGTACTCATGTGACTGAGATCAGCCCGCACCAGTGTGACTTCCGTGGACACCGTATCTATTTTAGTTTTCAATGAGGCTCACACCCCCTGGATCACTACCATAATGTCTTTGAGAGTGAGCGACCCATTTTCATCTGACTCCTTTCCAACTGGGCCGGCTGCTTCCACTAAACTTGATCCAGTTATGCCTTCATGAGGTAGCGCAAATTTGTCCAGTTTAGTCTAGTGGGTAACCCGGGAATCTCGTCCCCCCGTCATCAACTCAACGGTGTTCTTCTGCTACCCTTTAAGAGTAAGGAAAAGTGGGAGAGCCTGGCTGTGGCTGTGGCACTCTCTGCCACCTGTCTGGGGGAAGTCCCCTGGGGGATATCTCCCCGCGGCCTGTCGGGTTTCCCATCGCCGGCCTCTCAACATGATTCGCCACCAGCACTGGCCTGAGGGGGGCTCTGTGTACACAGGGGCCAAGGGAGGGTCCCATTGCTTGCTATCTTTCTGGAGAGGGCAGTCGTTAGCTGGCCCCTATGTGGGGGCTCCGGTGTCCTTAAAGAGTCCCTTATGTCACAGTGCACAACAGCCAACTGTGGCCGTTGTTTCTAGGCTCGGCTTCTTGGGTGAATTACCATCAAGGGCAGCTGATGTGGACGAGCAACTAAGTTCACCTGGGTAGTATGTTGCCCAAACGTCGGTCTCCAATTGACACCAGTAGGGGGAGCGGGTTCGCACCCTAGACTTGACTCAAAGGCGGAGCATTGTTAGAATGTGTGTGGGGAGCCTTGAGAGCAGGTCTGAGGACTGCCAGGGAACCTATAATGCCTTGTGTTGACCCCCCTGTGCGCCATTCAAAATGAGAATCAAACATGCAGTTACAGCACCTAGAGTGGGAGGGCTGCAAGACGTATTTAGTCTGTTCCTAGGGCCGCTCGCACTCACCAGGGGCTCCATAGCGGCGAGTCAGTCAACAGCTT